>NW_026089622.1:29267424-29354610 GCF_024586455.1 Bactrocera neohumeralis
AATCTCTAAGGTGATTCTACTTGACTTTGATCAATAAAACCAGCCACAAGAGCCAATGCTGTCTACTTGTGTCCAAGTTATATTAATCGTAGCTTCCAAAGAAAAGTATAAAACGCAGCTTAGAATTTTAGATGCGTAATCTTTATTGGTCGCAGTTCAAATGACCTGAATTAAAATAAACAGGGTACTTAAATAGTCAAAGTGAGCAAAGTTAATATAAAAGGATCACAGTTATAAGTATTCAAACATTGAGTAAAACTGTGGTGAATTTAAAATGATCAAAAATGTTAACATAATGTAGCTTCTAACATTGTCGAGCTTTTAATAATTAACATAACTAACGAATAACATTGTGAAGTATTAATAGTTATAGCATCCGTGCATCCGGTTACAGTCGTTACAATGGTTATAATCTAACTAATAGAAATTATATAGATGGTGGTAGTGGTATTATCTATGAGTCACCCACAGTAAAGCGTGGACGGGTCCTCTAGTAGACATAAATAAAGGAGTTGATTTGCTCGACTCAAGAGAAGATGCGTCTGATTTCCAAGTAAGAAATAAAGATTTAAAAGATGGAACAGTTGGTGTCTTGAAATCCGAATAGAAGATATAATAACAGATGGACTTGTTATAGCTGGGGTCGGAAGATATGGATGGCACGGTAGGTGTCTTGGAATCCCAAGAGGGGATATAATGATCGCACCATAACATATGGACTTGTTATGGCGGGGGCCAATAAGTGAGTGTAAAAGGAAACTCATCTTTTAAAAAAGATAATTTATTTTGTATGAATTGTAAAATATGGTTAAGAAGAAAATGTAATGAAAAGAATTTATGAAAAGTTATCCAGAAACAAACTTATCATTTGTCTTTTGCTTATTTTTGACTATTGCTTGATTTTGTCTAAAAGCCTCAAACTTTATGTGAAGAAAAGTTAATAAAATGTTTGTTTAAAAATAAAAAAGTAACAACTGATGTGTTTGAATATTGTGGTTTAAAGTAAACACACGAGGACGTGTGATTTGTTAGGAAGTCCGTGTTGGAGCGGTAGTATGTACTTGTATTTTGTATGTCAGTGTACAAGCGTATATGGGAATGCTAACATTTTGTAGGCAAATGTATATGCCACAGCGTCGTTTGAAGTAGGCGACGCATTGGCGGCCTATTTTACGGTACTTTGGATTGTAAATGACAAAATAAACATGGTAGTAGGAATAGAGAAACTGTTCCTGAGTGAGCTCTGATCGTATTTTGCAAACAAGATCCACAAAGAGAGGCAGGAGCCGTTAGATACTTTTAGAGTAAAGAAGGAGTGTGAATTAATTAGGCGCTGTTCCTAGCAGAATCAACTGCTGAACACATTGAGCGCGACACGACATGGCAGCACGACAGTGAACTGTAAATGGCGTCGTGAATCTTTCTACATGAACATTCGTAAGAAGGCAGCGACATAACAATGGCCGGCATGAACACAAGACAACACAGCTGTCCATTTTGCATGTACACAATTTCGTTGTGGCAATATTAATACCTTTCTTTTCAATGAAATTTTAGTATTTTGTTCAAAGTGAAATTTTTAATAAGAAAATAGGTAAATTTATTTGTTTTAAATTATAAATTGTTATTACAAATGATATAATAGAGCTATTTTATGCTTTTATTTGTAAAATAACGTCAGGTTTGTTGGAGATTTGAATAATTTTACATTTTACTTATTAGTGGCATCCCCACTCTACCTCAACTCTCCACTGTCAACTCTACTGTCGTCCTACTGTCGTTGGCAAATATAAAAATTTATTGAAGTTAGCTAGAGCGACAACTGCAGTCGTGCAGCTGTCAAAATAACTGTGTCCATAAGAATGTGTGTATTTTAATATTTGACAGATGTCGTTTGCAGTCTGTCGCGCTCAATGTGTTCAGCACTTCAGTTCAAAAAGTGACATCGTTAGGATCAGAACTTGCTGTGCTCTATTAATAAAATTATAAAGTGAAGTTATTGTACTAAAGTAAAATAAAAGTGTAAAGTGATACAAAACAAATGGAGGCATCTACGAACAAAATCTCCGACTTATGTAAATAAGTAAAATTCAAATTTAAATAGTGATATCAGTTACAAAATGTTAGTGCACTGTCCCATATGTAAATACATATGTACATATGTATATATGTCACCCACTAAAACTACAAACATTGTTCTACAAAAACAAGAATCGTCTCAAATAGCATCAGCAGCGCAAGAAGTCTAATTTTAGAACAAAAACGCATCAACAACCTTTTCATTCATGAACGAGTTAAGGAACGTATGTATTCCTTATGATAAAAACAGAATGTATCAAAACTTTATAGAAAATGCATCAAAACAACCTTGAGTTTGAATACCACAACATTCTTATCTTAGAACAAAGGAAATATACATACGAGTATATATCCAAACAATTTATAAATTAGTATTAAGTAAATATACTAGTTAGTATAAATGGAAGTAAGAACCATGTAATAAGTTTGTATTAAGAGTATTAAAAAAAGTACACATTTCGGTGCAGCTCAAAAATATATTAGAGGGATTATCTTGCTCTTGCAAGATTGCAGATTGCAAACATCCTATACCGAAATATACAAGGGCACGAGAGCACCCATTGCAGAATCTTGTGATACATGAACGGATGATTCGATAAATTTATATAGAATGACTATTATGAATAAGCGCACCTCCTGCATTCATTCTTAACAAAAAAATGTAACAAAGCTTTATAATTTAAATAGAAATTATAAAATCTATTTAAAATTTACCTTTCAAATATTTTTCTGCGTGTGTTTGTTGTTGTGCCGTTGCATTAGGTGGAAAAATCTGCAACTTGTGCACCGGGCAAGAGTTTTGCAAGAGCAAGAGAATACCCCTATTCTTTTGACTCATTTTTACTTCATGTAAAAATTAACTAACGCAAGAGCATTTTTAACAGGCACACTCGCTTCATTCATAAATGCAAACACCATTCCATCTCCCCGAACATGCCTTTGCCAACAAGCGTCTTTTCGCGACGATGGCAGAAGCTAAAAATTATAAATTGAGCATTTTCTGATGTTTTTCTAGGTGTCAAAAAAAGTGCAACATAGGTCTTGTAGATTAAAAATATTTGTCTATTGTAAAATATTTTTCAGCGGCTCGCAAAAATTTGCGTACGAATTCTCATATATAAACATACATATTTAACCGACCGTTCGTTTTCTTTTTTCGGCATAGCTCGTATTTCCACCAACAACACAATGCTGTGACGCTTTGTCATCGCGTCGGTCCTTCGACACATTGACTCTTTGACAAAACGTGAGCTTCTGCAATTAGTTGTCTGTGTGAACGCAGATTTCGAAAGAAGCACTGCTCGCATGCCTTCTTTCATATTTTTTACATGAACATATGTATATGTACATAATTATATATGAATGAGTATATGTGCTATTGCTTGGTCTTTTCAGATGATATCAAAACTTTAAATGATATATGACTTATCAGACTTTTATTAATTATATATTTAGATAATACCAGGTTGTTCAATAAGTTTTGTCGTTCGATAACGACAATTTTAGGTTTTAGAAAGCTGTGTGCACAATGAGTGCCGCACTCGCTAACAAAGGAACTAAAACACATGCGAAGTGTTTTTTGTGCGTCGATTCATCACTATGAATGAGATTTGGGTCTATCACCATGATTCTGAATCAAAACAATTCTGAATCAAAACAAGAAGTTAAAGAGTGGTGCGAACCTGGTTGCTCGGCTTCGTAACAGGTTCGTGTCAGGAAATCGGCCAAGAAGATTATGGCATCAGTTTTCGGATTATGAGAAGAGTTTTGTTTCTGGATTACTTGCAAACCGGTAAAAAAAAACTTAATTTTGAATATTATTGCAACCTTGTGGACCATTTTAAGGAAAAAAATCGTGAAAATAGAGCCGAGCAGCAGAAGAAAAAATGTTTTTTTTTTTTCATCAGGACAATGCACAGTGTCAGAAGAGCATTTTGACAATGGCTAAAATCCATGAATTAAAGTTCCAATTGTTGGAGCATCCACCGCATTCATCAGATTTGGCTCCCACTGACTTCTACTTGTTTCCAGAACTTCAAAAATTTATGCGTGGCAAGCGTTTTTCATCAAATGAAGAGGTCATAACGGCTGTTAAAGCGTATTTTGCAGACCTTCCGGACTCTCACTTTAGGGATGGTATCCACAGATTGGAGGATCGTTGGAGCTAGTGTAGTGTGTTCAGGTAGATTATACTGAATAATAAAGTGTATTTTAAATCATAAATTGTAATTCTCTTACCAAAAGACAAAGTTTACTGAAAAACCTGATAAAAACAAGAACTGTTTAAAGAAAATTTTCAATATTAAGTAAATACCAGCATGGTCGTAATCAAAGGGGGGGTCACTCATCGGAGGCTTGTCGTTCCTTTCATTGGTATGATTTTTTAACGTGGTGGGTCCCAAACCCAGCGCACAACTTTGCGGAGGGGATGTTTCGCCTTCTCACTTTAGTTCACCTTCAAACGGATGTTCTTAGGCTACCCAGAATATACTTGGTCAAAGACGGGAAGTCGTGAGCTGCTTAAGCCATATGTAAAAAAAAATCGTTTCTAGCCACTCCCAAGTTAATGACGATCAGAGAACTTTCCACACTTGCGTAAACTTCTACACATGATTCCATCCTTTGCGGAGATAAAATAGACTGCCTACCTCGCAACGTTACGATCGACCACAACACGTGCGGGATGGATAGATACCGGGAGCTGAATAAGGAAGCGAAACGCATTTGCAGGCAGAAAAAGAAAGAGGCCGAAATGCGTGAGTATGTAGAGCTTGATAAGCTGGCCGACAGGGGTAATGCTCAAAAATTCTACGAAAAAATACTGTGGCTTACAAAAGGTTCCCTAATAGATGACGATTTAAGCAGACGTTCCATTGTCCGACCATGAAAAAGTTCGAAGAGCAATTACCCGCCTGGAGAACAACAAAGCAGCCAGGGCCGATGGATTGCCGGCAGAGCTATTCAAACACCACGGCGAAGAACTGATGAGGAGCATGCATCAGCTTCTTTGTAAAATATGGCCGGACGAAAGCATGGCAAACCATTGTAATTTAAGTGTGCTATGCTCAATCCATAAAAAAGGATACCCCACAATCTGCGCCAACTACCGTGGGATAAACCTCCTCAACATGGCGTATAAGGTTCTATAGAGCGTATTGTGTGAAAGATTAAAGACCACCGTCAACAAACTGATTGGACCTTTTCAGTGTGGCTTTAGACCTGGAAAATCAACAACCGACCAGATATTCACCATGCGCCAATTCTTGGAAAACACCCGTGAAAGGAGAATCGACACACACCACCTCTTCGTAGATTTCAAAGCAGCTTTCGACAGCACGAAAAGGAGCTGCCTTTATGCCTCGATGTCTGAATTTGGTATCCCCGCATAACTAATACGGCTGCGTAAACTGACGTTGAGCAACACCAAAAGCTCCGTCAGGATCGGGAAAGACCTCTCCGAGCCGTTCGATACCAAACGAGGTTTCAGACAAGTGCGACTATAGTGCGACTTCTTCAATCTGCTGCTTGAGAAAATAATTCGAGCTGCACAACTTAATTGAGCAGGCCAATATTTTATAGGTACAATATATGATATTGATATCATCGGCCTCAACACCCGCGCCGTTAGTTTTGCTTTCTCCAGACTGGAGAAGGAAGCAAAGCAGATGGGTCTGGCTGTGAACGAGGGCAAGACGAAATATCTCCTGTCTTCAAACAAACAGTCGTCTCACTCGCGACTTGGCTCTCACGTCACTGTTGACAGTCATATCTTTGAAGTCGTTGATAATTTCGTCTATCTTGGAACCAGCCTAAACACCACCCACAATTTCAGCCTAGAAATACAACATGTGCTTCTTCGGACTGAATAGGCAATTGAGAAGCAAAGTCCTCTCTCGACAAACAAAAACCAAACTCTATAAGTCACTCATAATTCCCGTCCTGCTATATGGTGCAGAGGCCTGAACGATGACAACAACTGATGAGTCGACGTTGCGAGTTTTCGAGAGAAAAGTTCTGCGAAAGATTTATGGTCCTTTGCGCGTTGGCCACGGCGAAAATCGCATTCGATGTAACGATGAGCTGTATGAGATATATGACGACATTGACATAGTTTAGCGAATTAAAAGGCAGCGGCTACACTGGCTAGGTCATGTTGTCCGAATGGACGAAAACACTCCAGCTCTGAAAGTATTCGACGCAGTACCCGCCGGGGGAAGCAGAGGAAGAGGAAGACCTCCACTCCGTTGGAACTACCAAGTGGAGAAAGACCTGGCTTCGCTTGGAAAATCCAATTGGCGCCACGTAGCGAAAAGAAGAAACAACTGGCGCGCTGTTGTTAACTCGGCTATAATCGCGTAAGCGGTGTCTACGCCAGTAAAGAAGAAGAAATACATACATGTGTATATATGTATGTATATTTCAATATTTATTTGTTCAAGCATTTGCACATATGTACATAAGAATATGATCGATTGGGTGTTTTCCATTTACTCCTGATTTCGCACTTGTCCATAAATCAAAGACAAGTTTATTGTTTTCAGAAAAGATACGCAAATTTTACTGATTTATTATTACCTAAAATAAACAATTTAAAAATTTCTATAAAATGCTAAAATACAATGTATAAGCAAATTTGATTGATTTTTTAACATTAAAATTTTTTTTTTATAAAATGCTGAAAAAGTGGTAAACAATATACTGCAGAATTACGAAAATGTCCATTGAAAATGGAAATTTCTGACACGACTTAATATTTAAAAAAAGTCATTGAATTTTATTAACCAGCTTTTGCAAAAGCAATTTAATTCATCTAGGTTAAGTGCAACATCTGTGTTTAAAAAAGTTAAGCTCAGCTGCAAAGCTAATAAAGGAGGGAAATAAGAAGAAGGAAAAAACCTGAAAATGACAACAAGATAAAAGTAAATATAGACAAAAAAGATGAAAATAAAAAAACCTGTAAATAGAGTAAATTGGTAAACATAAAAAAAGTAAATACGAATATTTAAGGAATTCATTACTCACGCAAAGTAATATGTTCTTAAATCAAAACGTCTTGACTTGCAACTTCCTTAAGTTTTTTAAGTTTAGAATCGCGCTTCTGATGTCGCTCTCTTTTTGTCTCTTCTTTCACCAACCATTTCGAATTTTAAATAAAAATACCTTACCAAATATTCTAACAATTTAATTTTATGAGCGAAACACTCATCGGTTGGGTCAAACCATTCAGGAATAACATTTCCTATTTTTTTGTTTATTGCGGACAACATCAGACAACGAACATTTGAATACTGTGCATATTTGTTGAAGAGCTTGACGTAACACATCATTTGCAGTCGATACACCTCGAAGACTCTATCACTTGGATTGACTATCCTTAAATCGGCGTCATCCGATCATAAAATCAGAACAAACAGTTGTGGCAAAAACACAATCAAATCAGTTCAGTTCAGCATAGACAACATTGTTAATCAATTCGTGTAGCCGCCAGCGTCAACTGACCTGATGCAACACGAACAATCTGTTCTTCGGCAATCACGATCGTGCAAACGTATGGCTGGCTTCGGTTGCAATCGTATCATGTCAGTTCATAGTGTTGCGACCATTGTTTGAATTGAAATGAAACTTTGGGTAAACTAAAAGTAAATCTTCGAGTAAGTCTATGGGTAAATCTATTAGTACAGCAAACAACAACAATTTTCTGCTGGAGTGATTTGAATCATGTGTGGCAAAAAATGTATCAGCTTTGAAAATGTGCGCATGTTACAAGTTTTCGAAGCGTAAACAAAGGAAATTCAATCGAGAACGTACATACATATATAGACACACTTGTTGTATGTATGTACTCGATGGAATTTCCATTATACATATTACATATGTACATACATATATACATTAGACCTGGCGTTATTTTTTTATTGGAATTTTGAGTACGGGGATTGATCAAATATGCGATTCGATGTAATAATTCATGTGGTAAATTTTTAACTCAATCAGAGTGTGCCAATCTGTGCCATAATGAGGTCAAAGTTCAAAATATAGAAAAACACTTGGTTTTTTTTACTGTTATCTGTTTATTTATTAAAGAAAAAATAAAATGACGCAATTTTTCCACAATTTGCATTTCAATCATTAATATATGTCTCAAGAATATTACAAAGGCGAAGTTTTAGTATATGAAGGGAACTTTTGCCTGTAGTTCTCGACAATATGAAACAAGTATTGTTTATCTTCTTCGCTATGAGTTAAAGACCGGTTAAAATATGTTATTAGTTTAACTTTCATCTCAGCAGAATCAGTAACAGAAGTGACGTTTTTGAGGATTTGAACACCTTTTAAATATTCTGCAGTTTCGCACCAGTTTGAGGGATCTAAGTTGAAAAATTTTACGCCTATTTCCAATCTTGAAAAGATATTTCTAGTTCTTTGCGTTACAAAACAACTTAAATCTTTACTTATGAATGCTTTCATTTCTTCAATGCTGGCATTTACATTTTTATGCAGATAAACGCCATTGTCGTCATTGCTTTCAAACTCTTTTTCTAATGCTAGTGCTTCAACCATCTTTCTTTTCACATTTAAGTCCACGTTAGAATCGAAAAAGGCGAGACCAACGGCTTCCTCGGACAGATACCATAAGTGGTTTTTCATTTTATCTAATAAGGCTAGAGATATTTTTGGGTCGTAATAACCGGCAATGTTTTTTACCAGCTGCAAATCCAAATTTGGTGCTTCGACTGCATTAGTAGTTCAAAACCAATACGGAATATAAAGACGCACCAGGAAAATACACACATTGCGGAATCCATTCAAATGGCTGGAAGACATTTTAAATTCTTTTTGCAAAGCAAACATTTTTAAGTCATATATCGCTTTTGACATAAACCTGGCATGTGACGTCGCGCCAGGTGCACGAAAGGAAAAGTTCGGGATACTGCCACCTAAGAAAATAAACATGAGTTGCAATAGCTCTTTGTAATCATGGCGAATGTGGTCTTTTGCTATATTTTTGATGCAAAATTCTTTATTGGCTTCACATTCCTCTGCATTTATGGCACGTCGCACTTCTTCATCCATGATTCCAATTGAAAGATCTTTTAAATTGAAAGTGTTCCATTCCCGCGAAAAACGTTCAAATGTGGCAACTTCCGGGCCACAAGATTTTCCAAAATATATTTCAAATACAGCTCGTAGTATGATTTCTGCAATATGATGCCAGCATGGCAACCACAACAAGCTACGTTTCAATTTTTGTTCCAGCAACATTCCAGCACCGTTACGTTTACCAGTGTTTGTAGCTGTCGTGTCAAAGCATACCATTTCCACTGAATTTATCATATTAATTTTTTCTAAGTAATTACATATGGACTGGGCGATTGCTTCACCAGTTCCACATTCAATAATTGGAATGGAAATTAATTTTTCTATATTATCTGCCGTTAAAACAATAGCTAGGCGTTCTACTTTTTCCTTTCCAGTCATTGCAGGAAGTAGTTTACCGTCCCAGTGTAACACAAATGTATCAGGGATCTGAAAAATTTTCGCTCTGAGAAGTATTCATAACAAATCCAAAATTAACTTTTATACCTTGAAATTCTCAATAATTTCTGTACCATGACGCCGACGATATTCCTTGCGCTGTTTCCCAAACTTGTACAATTAATAACCAGATCTTCAATATTGTGACCCAAAGCTTTAGCTGTTGCAATAATAAAATGAATTGCAAGTGGGGTTGACATATTGCCAGCATCCATGCAAGCAAGCATTCTATCATCTATGAAGCTTTTTTTACCACGTTTTTTTTTCAGCTCGTTGGTGTTTGATACGATTATCAACTGCTCTACAGATTTTTCAGACACATATTTACTTTCATCACTTACATCATAGTCTACACTCAACTCTAAAAAAAATTAGTTGAAAGAGAAACTTACATCTTATTTGTTTCAGCAGAATTAAATAAATACCTTGAGTGCTTTCCAATCTTTGATACTTTGCTCTGCGTCGATTTTCTTCTTCTAACCTTTGCGCCTTCCGTTTTTCTTCATTTGCGAGACATTGATCTATAGAAATCATGCTCCCAACACGACCTGGCTCTCTTTGTTTAATTAAAAAGTCTCGGTCCTCAGGAATAGCTATCATTTCTAAAGCATCAGCATGTGCAATATCGAATAAATTGTTCAACTTATCATTGAAATCATTTTCTTTTTTACGAGAACTAGGAAACGAAGATGTACAAAATTTCTGTACTGTTCTCCACTCATCATATAATTTCACCAGTTTATCGTCACATGTTCTTTTGTTTAACGTTGGAATATGTGCTCTTTCCCAAAAAGGCAATATTTCCTTCGAAGCCAATTTAGCACTTTCCTTAATTGTTTTCTTTTCACACCGCACATAGTAAAAAAAACATTTCAGCACTTGTAGTTTTGACGGTAACTTGCTTCCAAATATATTTTTTTCACATTTTCCTATCAAATATACGTTTGTGTTAGCAGATCTAAGTGTAACAAAATTATTTACAGCCATCACGATATTGCAGTATAACTTTTACTATTTTTAATTATTTTAATAAAGACCCTTTCTTAACCACAGTCAATTTCGCAATGACAAAATATTAAAAGCTCTTTTTGCACGTCTCAGTCTGTCTAATAATCAACATTGGCGTATGTGAACCGTAATGTATGAATTTACCGTTAGGCGGGCCACTGACTACATTATCTGCGCAAATTCGAGTAATTTGTTGTTGTGAACTCAGTGAACGCAATTCCACTCAATTCCAACAACAGTCTTGTGCAGATAATTTGTGTAGTCAGTGGCCCGCCTTAGTTCAATGGAATTTTTACTAATTTACTCTTTTCTAATATTTATAAATCTTCTTATCATTATTGGACATATCGAAAAAATTACTATGCAAAATATTGAAGAAAAATGAGGTCATTACATTCTATATATAATAAATAAACAGATAATAGTAAAAAAAACAAGTGTTTTTCTATATTTTGACCTTTGACCTCATTATGGCACAGGTTGGCACACTCTGATCGAGTTAAAAATTTACCACATGAATTATTACATCGAATTGCATATTTGACCAATCCCCGTACTCAAAATTCCAAAAAAAAAATCTCATATAAGCTGCGCCAGGTCTAATATACATACATACATGCGTTGTGAACTCCAAGTGAAGGCTTTCGGAAGCTATTATAACTAAAACGGACTCAAAATCTTCAAGATAAGATAAGTAAAATTTGTATTTTTTAATAAAAATTCATTTGCACTTACCCGCAAATATTCTGTGTTTTTTATTGAAAGCAGATTATTTTTCCCCTGTAGCAGCAATCCAAACAAAGCGCGTGCTTAATTTTTGCATTGCCGTTTTGTTTTGATCAGCTGTTCTCCTTTTGTTTCTCCTTTTTCGTATTCCCTTTGGTTTTGGCATTGCCAACTATTCAAAATATAAGCGAGGTTTTAGGGGCAGTGACTGAACATACCTATTGTCAGTAGCTTCCAACTATTTTCTCATTGAGGTATGGCCTCTGAGAACAGTAGTGGATGCACCCCCGAGAATCCTTTTAAAAGAAACTCAAAAATTATGAGAACACCTCCTAACGGAAAAAATGAGATATCCACCGCTGCTGGATCAAAAAGAGAATGCGAAAATGCCGACATAATTGAAAGTGGCAAACCTTCTGAGAAAATACAAAGTAGCGAAACTACCCAAAACTTTAACCAGTTGGGTAATAAAATAAAGGAATTGGAGAACATGATGGCTGGCCAAAGGCACATAAACCAGGCCATGCGCGACTTGGTAAGCAACATAGTGGCGCTACATGCTAAGGCTGAGAAAGGCGGAAAAAACCTACCCAAAAGGATTATGGTAGGGAAAGCATCCCAGGTTTCCCCAATGGGTAAGGAGGTAAATACCCCGAAAAGGCTGCGTGAGACAATAGGCTTTTTACCTCCAACAAAAAAGCCGAAAAATGTTAACAAAATGGATCAGCCCACCTACAGCGAGACAGCGAAATTAATGCAAGCCAATACAACGGTTAGACCCAACGCAAGCGAAGCTTGGGTGGACGTTGTTAAGAAGCGAAGACCACTCGAACAGAAAATAAGATCGAGGCCAGACGCCATCATACTTACGAAAAAGGATGGTGCATCATACGCGGATATTCTCCGGAAAATAAAAGGCGACAGTGGCTTAGAGGAATTGGGCTCAAGCGTAACGTACATAAGAAAAACGTTGAAAGGAGATCTGTTATTACAACTGAAAAACCAAGCGGATAAAAAAGCCGAATCGTTCCAAAGTGCCTTAGAAGGAGTGGTCGGGGAAATGGCTGTGATACAGCCAAAAACCCACAACGTCATGATTATGTGCAAGGATTTGGACGAAATAACTTCTCCAGAAGAGATTTGCGAAGCTTTGCAAAAAGAGTGCGGAATAGAAAATCTGGGAAAAATAAACATTAAGAGCATACGAAAGACCCGAAGCGGAACACAAATAGCTATCTTATGCCTGCGCGCCCAGGACGCCAAAACTGCGCTAAAGGTAGGCAAAATAAAGATTGGGTGGTCTGTATGTCGCCTCCGGGAATACTCCCCTATTCCCCGTTGCTTCAGGTGTTTCCATCTGGGGCACATGGCGCACAAATGTTCCAACCCTGTGGACAGGTCGTCTCTATGCACACGTTGTGGAGCCGGTGGACATGTAGCGAAGTTATGTACTAACGATCAAAGCTGCATGCTTTGCAAAGGAGCGCACTCAGCCCTGAGTACTACGTGCCCTAAATATCTCGAGATGGCGAAATCGTTAGGGAAATGAGGATAATACAATTAAATTTGAACCATTGCGCAGCAGCACAAGAGCTACTAAAACAGACAGTATTTGAAAAAAACATTGATGTCGCCTTACTAAACGAGCAATACTCCCAGCGTTCGGAAAGCACCTGGACTACAGACATATCTGGAAAGGCTGCAATATGGTCATGTAAAGGACAACCATTTATGTCTCGTTCCAGAGGGCATAATTTTTTCACATGGGCAAATATACGAGGCATATACTTTGTTAGCTGCTATGCTCCTCCCAGTGCCTCAATTAAGGATTTTGAAGACTTCCTCCTGGAACTTGCTTTAGAAACCAGAGGAAAATCGCCAATTATAATCGCAGGTGACTTCAATGCGTGGTCGACCGCTTGGGGTAGTAGGCGCACAAACCACCGTGGGCGTCTACTACTTGAATTCCTTGTCCAAACGAATCTTACGATCATGAATAGCGGAACACAAAATACATTTCAAAAAGGAAACAAAGGCTTCATAATCGATCTCATGTTCGCTAACGATGCACTTAGTAGGCTCATTAAGTGGGCGGTGTCGGATATATTTACAAATAGTGACCACATGGCTATTATTGCCGAAGTCTCATATGCTGGAGGAACGGAACGCCGTAGCAGGAGCTCATGCCAAAAACGAACTTGGAAACAAAAAGACTTTGATGCCGAACTTTTTCAAATGGTCTGGAGTTCAGAAAATATACAAGGCGAAGACGCCATACACTTGGTATCCGTAGTGCGGAAAAAATTGTCCACAGCTTGCGACGCCACCATGCGTAGGACAGCACAACACAACAGCCGAAGGCCAGTGTATTGGTGGAATGAAGAAATAGCTGGGCTCAGAAAACTCTGCAACTCAGCTAGACGCCGCCTACAACGTAATCAGAGTGAAGAAAATGAAAGCAGTCTTAGGAATATATTTAAAAGTCAAAAGAAGCTTCTGAAGTCAGCCATCGGTCGCAGTTAAAAGAAGTGTTTTGAAAAACTCTGTGAGGAAGCAAATGAAGACCCCTGGGGAACTGGATACAAAATCTGTATGTAAAATTCAAGAATAAGGCCGAACAACCCAAAAGCGCATGAGAAATGTCATCGAAACTTTGTTTCCAAAACACGACAGTATTTCTTATGCTAACCCTCTAACCGAAGTCGAGGAGTCACCACTGCTAGTTAGTGAAGAAGAAATAGCAAAGCGCCTGGATTAGATGGCATTCCAAACATAGCTCTAAAAGAAGCCATGACTCTGAAACACAAATTATTCATGAAAATATACAATGCGTGCTTAAAAGAAGGAATGTTTCCCGACCCATGGAAAGTCCAGCGATTGGTTCTACTTCCTAAACCAAAAAAGCCTCCTGAGAAACCATCTTCATATCGACCTCTATGCATGCTTGACACTATTCGCAAAGAATGTGAAAGCACAGTTAGAAACCGCTTGGAGATAGCAATCCAGAAAGCCGGCGGATTATCAGAAAGACAATACGGCTTTATGAAAAAGAGGTCCACCATTGACGCACTATACGATGTCGTTGACACTGCGAAATGCGCAGTAAGTGGCAAGCGATGGAAAGGAGGAACAAAAAAATATTGTGCGCTGATCACCCTGGATGTGAAAAATGCCTTTAACTCAGCAAAGTGGACAAACATAATCAAAGCTCTAGATGAAATACGTGCTCCTCAATATCTTATGGAAATTGTCATAAGTTATTTTGAAAACAGGCGACTATTATACGATACAGATGAAGGCACAAAGAGCTACTCAATTTCGAGTGGAGTACCGCAAGGCTCGGTACTAGGCCCCCTTCTGTGGAATATAATGTATGATAGGGTGCTAAGGAGACACCAACCGAAAGCTATTAAATTAGTTGCATACGCAGACGACCCTATTGTGGTAGCAGTTGCTAAATACCTCGACAACCTCCGGAGCAAATGCAATGAGTGCATAAACGGTCTGCGCCAATGGTTCTACTCAATGAGTTTAGAACTGGCTGAGCAAAAGACAGAAGTGTTGCTCATAAGTACAAGAAAGGTAGAGGAAAGTATATCTCTTACCATAGGGGAATGCGAGATTAATTCACAGCCACACCTAAAATATCTGGGAGTAATAGTAAACTCAAGGCTCAAATTTAAGGATCACCTAGAGTACACTGCAGGTAAAGCGAATAAAATCCTGAATGCCTTATCAAGAATGATGGCAAATAAAGGCTGCGTGCGTTCCAACAGGCGTTTTTTACTCGCAAAGGTAATGAGATCGGTTATGTTATATGCGGCTCCAATATGGATCCAGGCGCTAGGCATCAAAGCATATGCCAGACAAATAAACACAGTGCACAGGCTGTCGGCACTAAGAGTTATCAGCGCTTTCCGAACAATTTCAAGTGATGCTGCTGAAGTAATAGCCAGTATGATGCCCATTGATATCCAGGGTGACGAATACGAACGAGTTTACAAATTATCAGAGCGATCTATAGGAGCCAAAAGAGAAGAGAGAGTGAAAAGCTTAACGATATGGCAGCAGCGGTGGCAAACCTCACTTAAAGGACGGTGAACCTACAAACTAATACCGGAGATCCATTCCTGGATCGGCAGACGACATAGGAACCTGGATTTCCACCTAACCCAAATACTAAGTGGGCATGGGTGCTTTAGAAGCTACCTGTACAGATTCCAGCACGACTTTAGTCCGAATTGTCCGACGTGTTCAGAGTGCTTAGAAGACTCCGAGCATGTATCCTTTTATTGCCCTCGCTTTTTAAGTACAAAGGAAAAACTTAAAACTACTCTCGGTGGTAGTTTTGCGGTGGAAAATTTGACGACACTTATGTGCCAGTCCACTGAGAACTGGAATGCTGTCAGCGAAGCGGCAGCGTCAATCATGACAACACTTAGACCTATAGAGCAGAATAGGCATCCGTCCGTCCGTGCCATAGAGGAGACTTAATTGTCTTATCACTCCCACGAAGTAATACCTAATCAGGTGGTTCCGTAGGAGAGTCTGGAGTTGGGAGTAGGTTAGGTTTAGCGGATTAAAGTTCCGCACTTCGGCTTTTGATGCTTCCTCCTACTTAAAAAAAAAAAAACAACATTCATATATGTATATACAAACATATATATTTGAAATAGAACAAAAATGCACTAGTAAATCAGTGTTTGGGGGATAATATACAAACCAAACCCAGTCGATCATTTCAATCATTGAAGCATGAGTTTTTATCAGGTATTAGCTGATCGCTAGTGGTTCGAAGTTGTTCTCTATCGCTGATTTGAAGACAAACAGTGCGCTTCGTGTGCATGAACTGAACTGACAGAATCGGACAAAGTAACGGAATAGACTTAAGTATAAACAAAAATGTATTACTCGTTGCAGTTCTCTGATATGTACCATAGCCTGTGTAATACCGCTTGATCTGGACATCTGCTTTGTGGTTCTCTCCAACAAAATTTTCGTCAGGAATAGTAAAAGATTCCAGGTCAAGTTTCTCATATTTGTGTACGTTTCCCTGTACATCTAGAAGACGATCTTCGAGGCCTAGGTTCCAATCTAAATTTATGACGTCAACATCCCCTCAGTTTTGCCTTGAAATTTTCATTGAAATTAAATGACCTACTTACAATATATTGTATTTCATTGACAAACGGACGGGTATATACCCTGGCTAGCCTGGACTCTATAAAAATTTTCCACCGCTTCCTGATTTAATTTCTCGAGAAATGTATAACTTAATTAATTTTGATCCCTAAATAACTCTTGGCTCAATTGTATCATTCCAATATTGGTGGAACAGAACCCACCTATACACTTAATCTGAGTGTTGCTCGGAAGTTTGATTTATAACTTATATAATCATAGAGGCGTTGGACCTTCCCGAAGTGGTTCTTTAACAGCGGATATTTCAATGGATTTTTTGAAACAAAATTTGTTCAGTCTAGATCGTCGAAGTAACCATTAATTTTTTAGGCTTTTCACATTTTAATTAATTTTCGTCGGAGCCGAATAGATTTTGGCTATAGGCCATTTCTATACCAGCGGCAACCGAATTGCCTAGTACTTGGGTTGCAATTTTTTCAAAAACGCTAGGATAAGCGTGGGCGTCTGTTAGTTTTAGACACATGTATTTTGAAGCACGTATTGCTCTGACCGATGGATCGGATTTCTTAAATGTATTACGGACAGTCACAAAAAGATGGCAATAGTATATACATATATACATATAAACAATATTTGAACCTTCGTGCAAATAAAAGGGTTTTTCTTTAGAAATTCTTAAAGAATTTAGAAGTGAAGTATTTGAGGCTCCTTGATCACAGGCTAAAGATTTCACGCTTAGACCAAATGACTTTAGTGCTGTGATGCTCTTATTCAAAGTTTCTTCCAATTTTAATGTATAAAGTCCATTTTTGGAAATATAATATGAAAATACATATCTTCAATTAGAACTCAACTATTTTATCATAAAAAACAACAATTACTACCTAAATTCATTTCACGATGGCCTTCCCCATAATCCACAAGCCCATCAATAACATCCCTATCTCTATTATATGTTAGGTCGGACTTTGTTGCACATTTCCTAAGGTATCGATACTTTTTTCTGAATCTTTAATAACCCCCTCTAAATCTTCGATCTTTCTATTCAACTTAAGCGCATTACCTGGATAGTAACTTGCCGATCGAGCAAATCGTTCACGACTATCTAATGTACAGCCTACGTCGTTATTTTGGGGTTCTAATTCTAATATATTTTCCTCTAAAATTGAATATCTTTCGAATTCCCTCAAAGTTATGTCGTCCTCCTCTTCTTTACTTCCTACAGCTATCTCAGGACGACCATAAGGGTTAGTGATGGGCGGGCAAACCCAAATAGAGTCAGCACTAGATGAGCAACGACTTAATGCTGAACTTAATCTCTAACAGGGAAAAGCCTCATGTAATAGTTTAAAATTGGTAATGTACAGCGAATCGAAATAGTTTCGACAAATAGAAAAAGTATCGGAAGGCGACACAACTAAGTTGCAAGCCTTTGCCCAACTTTGTCGAACTTCTTCCTCTTTAGGATATTTAAAAAGCGTTTTCTGCCTATTCACGCACTTGGCAATACAGCATCTTCGAACCAGCAATTGAGCCGTCCACAAATGCGGGGGTTCGTCGTATCCTATTTACGTACATAAAAAAATTTTTAATAAATTCCAATATGTATGTATATATGTATATAATTAATTAAAATTAAAATTTATACATAAACTTAAAATCAAATTTAACCTTTTTTTTTTGCGGGTGAGGGGGTGGAAAATGCCTTCCGCATCATCGGTGCTATCGTCACAGCAGCGGTATGTGCCACTTGCAGGTTACTAAAAACCCCCCTTCTAACGAACCGTCGCCCACCCTGGGACCGCGTTTGCATTACTTCAGGGTGGCGTTCCATTTTTCTTACTGAGAGATTTACATCTGCGCACCTGCGTCCAGGTCCCGCTTTTTGATGCGTAGCACGATTGCTGCGTATTTCTGGATAATCCCCCAGTTTGTTTCGCTCTCCAAAATGACGCTGATTACCCATTGTACCTAGTTTTTTTCAACTTAAAAGGTATGAGATATGAATTATCAATTATAGCAAAAGTAAATTAATTAATTATTTTTAATTAAGTTTATTAAAGACGTTTTCCATGTATGTTTTACTTTGCTACATTTTCAAAAATACTCTACTATATCCGCCAAAAAACAATTTTTGTTAATCTTCTTAATATAGGGGATTATATTTGAGGTTTAATATTAAAAATGATTTATATAAATATTATTCCTCCATATTCTTAAAAATCAACTTTTTTGAGTTATGACACTTTCCATGTAAATGAGCGATATGCATATCTTAAAAATATAACTAAAGCACATTTTAAATTTAAAAATGGTATGCAGGAGCTTGCGACTGTTCACTTTGTTTCAAAACTACTGCCTGCTTTAGCTGTTCCTAGATTTGAAACGCGTTTGCATACTGAAACCCAGAAGAGAACGAACTTTAGTGTATTCGAAGCAAGCGCCAACAAAGCCGGATATTTCGCTTTTTCAAAAATTCCGAAATAACTGGCAGAGTGTTGACTCAAATGATATAAAGTGCTTTAATGATATGATAAGTTAGCTTCTAAATGTTTCCGGAATATAAAACATAATAAAATTTTAACAATTCGAATTGCTTAAAAATTAAGTCCGAGAAAACTATCTAAAACTAAATAAGCTCTCAGTGATATTTTTAGATGGTGATAAAAATCGTAAATTTTAAATTCGACCGTGTTCTGTGCGGGGTGGATGGCGAGGGCGATTTATGCACTCGAAAACAGCACTTCTTAGCGCTCCACTAAAAAAGACTCACCAGTAAACATGATAACCAAAGGCCATGGATCAAAAATATTTTGGCTGTAAGAGCATTTATATGTGATTTTTAAAGTTAATGAACATTTGTTAAAATCTATACAAAGGTCTTGTAAACCCCGAGTTAGAGAAATAAATCCGCCATCTATTGAATGTAAGAGCTTAAATAGCAGTCTACAGACCGCGAAATTGAAATAAAAATGGTTGTCAATTTAACCGAAGAGAATTCGTCAACGCATGCTAACCGCTTTATTCCATATAAGGAAGAACTCTCTAGTTTATTGTTTGCTAAGTTTCACTATTATAGTTTTATATACCTTTTTTTTTATAAGTTAATAATTTGTATTAATATTGTACAGAAAAACAAGCCAACTCGTATCAGTCAAAACTTAAGCATTGTTCACCCGACTTCAAATTGATGATTGTTTTCTATTACATTGCGTAGAAGAACACCGGAAGAATTAAACAAAAACGAACCTTGAACAAGTAATGAAGTACTACTTGCATATTAGGGTGTAATAGAACATTTCATACTCTTACAACTTGCAAGAATCAAAGACGGGAAAATACCTTCAGGTGTTTCCAAAACTTTATCAAAAAATGTTGCGAAAGCATTCAACATTAATTTTTCGACGAAATGGATTGTGATCACTTGTGTTATTTTATTAAGTATTATTATAGGATAAAGACTTACATACTTATCTTTATTGCTATCTTTTACTTTGCGTCAACTAAAATTATTGTAAAATCCAACTCCAATGACATACATACATACATACTTGTATATAGAAATTTTACTGTGGGAAATGTCTCCTTCAAAATGTTTTTTATTGCATATAGTACTTCAGGTGTGCAAAATATTCCTGTAACTACTTTTCGAATCACTTGAGTCACTCGACTGACCTGAACTAGTTTAATTATTTAATACTTGTCTTGATAATGCGTCAGCAACTACATTTGTTGTTACTGGTTTATAAATTATTTTTGGAGAAAATTTCTGTATAAAAGCTCTCTATCTTTTCATTTTAACATTCGGTTTTTTTCGAACATTGCAAATGTTAATGGTTGATTTTCTAAATTTTTACTGCATAGAGATAATGGCGTAATGCTTTTAATGCCAAAACTATGGAGAATAATTCTTTCTCGTAGTTAAATTTTTTCTCAATGTTTAGTAGAACTAATTCAACTTGTTCTTGTAACGCACTTTTTAAGGTTTTGCAAGCAACTATTCCTTCTTGATTAAGATTAATAATTGTTTTTTTTTGGACATATACTGCGATATTTTACCATTTTCTTCCTTTAAGTGTTTTGTTAGTGGTTTAGCTATTGTTGCATAATTTCCTATAGTATCCCGTTAATCCAAAAATTCTATAAGTAGTCGTAACGTCTTGGGATATTGGTAATTTTTTTTTGTTTCTACTTTTTTGGGATCAGTTTTTATAACCTAGGTTTCTATAAATTTTGATTTTCTATAGATATTTTCATAAGGGCTTCTTCGAGGGTTTGTACTATATATGTTCTTTTAGAGTTTTTGAATACACGATTGCGTCGTCATCATATAAGTGACAAAATTTTTGTATACATTCGTGTCAAATATTATTCATTGTTCTCTGAAATATACTTGGAGCATTTTCCAAATGGCGTTCTTAGGTATTCATATTTACTATGTCGTATAATCCCTTTTCCTAGTAAACTTTCGATTTCCTTATTAAAAAAATTATTTGCAGATATAAAATAAGGATATTGTTTGGACCATATAGATTTGTCAAACTCATTTATAATTTCTGCTTTAGTATCTGTTCTAAAAGGTAAATCCATGTTCACGTTTTGATGAGCTTTATTTATTATTATAATAACATCCTCTCTTAGCAATGTAATGTTGAAATCTTTTGTTTCATTATTATTATATTTATACATATCAGCAAGTTCGTTAGAAATTTCAACATCATTTATTTTTAAATATTATGAGTATTTGCTTCATTTATTTTTCTATTTTTACATGATAAACATTTTTCAATTATTTTTCTATCCCCATAAATCAATATTCAATTAAAAGATCGCTCCCTAAATTGTCAATTTCATAAAAACGTTCCTGTATATCCTACAGATTGATATTTTGAAAATGTTTTATTGTGATCGAACCATGAATGGTTCTAACCGTCTTCTTAAGTACTAAATTGTTTTTATTATTATAAATTCTAGCCCGTATATATGCGCTGGTTGCCCCCGTATCGGTGAGAATTCTAAACGTTTCTTCTTCTTAATTGGCGTAGACACCGCTTACGCGATTATAGCCGTATTAACACAGCGCGCCATTCGTTTCTTCTTTTTGCTACGTGGCGCCAATTGAATAATCCAAGTGAAGTCAAGTCCTTCTCCACTTGGTCCTTCCAACGGAGTGGAGGTCTTCCTCTTCCTCTGCTTCCCCCGGCGGGTACTGCGTCGAATACTTTCAGAGCTGGAGTGTTTTCGTCGAACAACATGACCTAGCCAGCGTAGCCGCTGTCTTTTAATTCGCTGAACTATGTCAATGTCGTCGTATATCTCGTACAGCTCATCGTTCCATCGAATGCGATATTCGTCGTTGCCAACGCGCAAAGGACCATAAATCTTTCGCAGAACTTTTCTCTCGAAAACTCGTAACGTCGACTTATCGGTTGCTGTCATCGTCCAAGCCTCTGTACCGTATAGCAGGACGGGAATTATGAGCGACTTATAGAGTTTGGCTTTTGTTCGTCGAAAGAGGACTTTACTTTCCAATTGCCTACTCAGTCCGAAGTAGAACCTGTTGGCAAGAGCAATCCTGCGTTGGATTTCCAGGCTGACATTGTTGTTGGTGTTAATACTGGTTCCTAAATAGACGAAATTATCTACAACTTCAAAGTTATGACTGTCAACAGTGACGTGAGAGCCAAGTCGCGAGTGCGACGACTGTTTGTTTGATGACAGGAGATATTTTGTCTTGCTCTCGTTCACTGCCAGACCCATTTTCTGTGCTTCCTTGTCCAGCCTGGAGAAAGCAGAACTAACGGCGCGGGTATTGAGGCCGATGGTATCAATATCATCGGCATACGCCAGCAGTTGTACACTCTTATAGAAGATGGTACCTTCTCTATTTAGTTCTGCAGCTCGAACTATTTTCTCCAGAAGCAGGTTGAAGAAGTCGCACGATAGGGCCTTGTCTGAAACCTCGTTTGGTATCGAACGGCTTGGAGAGGTCCTTCCCGATCCTGACGGATCTTTTTTTGTTGCTCAACGTCAGTTTACACAGCCGTATTAGTTTTGCGGAGATACCAAATTCAGGCATCGCGGCATAAATGCAGCTCCTTTTCGTGCTGTCGAAAGCAGCTTTGAAATCGACGAAGAGATGGTCTTTTCCAAGATTTGGCGCAGTGTGAATATCTGGTAGGTTGTTGATTTTCCAGGTCTAAGGCCACACTGATAAGGTCCAATCAGTTTATTGACGGTGGGCTTTAATCTTTCACACAATACGCTCGATAGAACCTTATACGCGATGTTGAGAAGGCTTATCCCACGGTAGTTGGCGCAGATTGTGGGGTCTCCCTTTTGGGCGTAGCACACTTAAATTCCAATCGTTGGGCATGCTTTCGACCGACCATACTTTACAAAGAAGCTGATGCATGCTCCTTATCAGTTCTTCTCCGCCGTGTGTGAATAGCTCGGCCGGCAATCCATCGGCCCCCACCACTTTGTTGTTCTTCAGACGGGTAATTGCTATTCGAACTTCTTCTTGGTCGGGTAATGGAACGTCTGCTGAATCGTCATCGATTGGGGAATCGGGTGCGCCTTCTCCTGGCGTTGTGCGTTCACTGCCATTCAGCAGGCTGGAGAAGGGTTCCCTCCATAATTTAAGTATGCTCTGGGCATCGGTGACTAGATTACCTTTGGGGGTTCTACAAGAGTATGCTCCGGTCTTGAAACCTTCCGTAAGCCGCCGCATTTTTTTGTAGAATTTTCGAGCATTACCCCTGTCGGCCAGCTTATCAAGCTCTTCGTACTCACGCATTTCAGCCTCTTTCTTCTTCTGTCTACAAATGCGTCTCGCTTCCCTCTTCAACTCTCGGTATCTATCCCATCCCGCACATGTAGTGAACGATCGTAACGTTGCGAGGTAGGCAGCCTGTTTTCTCTCCGCTGCGACACGGCAATCCTCGTCGTACCAGCTGTTCTTTTGCACTTTCCGAAAACCAATGGTTTCGGTTGCAGCTGTACGTAAGGAGTTTGAAATGCCGTCCCACAGTTCCCTTATACCGAGTTGTTGACGAGTGCTCTCAGAGAGCAGGAGTGTACGCCGAGAAGAAAATCGTTCGGCTGTCTTTTGTGATTGCAGCTTCTCGACGTCGAACCTTCCTTATGTTTGTTGGCGTGCGTTTTTTGCTGCACAGAGGCGGGTGCGAATCTTAGCTGCAACAAGATAGTGGTCCGAGTCGATGTTAGGACCTCGGAGCGCACGCACATCTAAAACACTGGAGACGTGTCTTCCGTCTATCACAACATGATCGATCTAGTTGGTGGTTTTTCAATCCGGAGATAGAAAGGTAGCTTGAATCTGTTATAACGGACAACCATTATTTGGTGCCCGAACGGCGAAGTCGATCAGCCTCAACCCATTTGAGGATGTTCTCTCGTGGTGGCTGAATTTACCGACTGTAGTGCCAAAGATACCTTCTTTGCCCACCCTGGCGTTAAAGTCGCCAAGCACGATTTTGACATCGTGGCGGGGGCTGCTCTCATAAGTGCGCTCCAAGAACTCATAAAAGGCATCTTTGGTCACATCGTCCTTCTCTTCCGTCGGACGTTCATTCACCGGAGTGAATGATAGTACTCGGCGACGGAGTGTCTCTCTCACCACGAATCCTACACCAAAGTTGAGCTCCTTTATATGGCCACTGAAGTAAATGCCACAAGGTCCTACTCGTCTCTGTCCTTGTCCCGTCCATCGCATTTCTTGGACGGCGGTGACGTCAGCCTTTATTTTCTCGAGGACATCAACCAGCTGGGCAGCGGCCCTCAAATCGTAGTCCTTATTTTATTTGCCATAGTCGTCATCAAAAGGGGGGTCTCTCATCCGAGGCTGTCGTTTAGTTTTAATTGGTACTGTTTTTTACGTGGCGGGTCCCAAACCCAGCGCACAACCCTATGTAGGAAATATTTCGCCTTCTCACTTAAACTCGCCTTTAAACGGATGTTCTTAGGCTACCCAGAGGATACTTGGTCAGAGACCGGAAGTCGTGAGCTGCTTGAGTCATATGTAAAAGAATCATTTCTGGCCACTCCCAAGTGAATGGCGATTAGAGGATTTTCCTCACTTGCGTGAACTTCTACACATGACGTATAAAGGTTTGCCCAGTATTTTTAAACGTTTTAATAACATACGGCAAATCGGATTTTACCCCAAAAAATGTTTCTCACCAATATTATTGATTCTTTGAGTTTTTAGTTTAGGTTGTATACTTATTTGTGCACTTTCAATTGAGCTTTTTGGTATACTTGTTGGTTGATAATTACCAGTTATAATTGGTCAGCCAATTATACATGTTACTCCTAACATGTGGTTGGTTTCTTTGCACAGGACTTAGTTTATTTACTAATTGGATTGATTGATTCAATTCCATTGGTTCTGGACAGTGGCGTAGCTACAACTTCGGGCGCCCGAGGCCAAGGATGTTCTGCCGCCCCCTTTATCTACCTACCTGCAAGTTTCATGAGGTGGTTCGAACAAAAGTGAATTTTTACAAAATATATTCGATATTAAGTATATAAAATTTAGGAACTAGAAGCTACGCAAATTCGGAAATTCCAAAATTCTCACAATACGGTTTTTGAGGAAATTGATAGTAAATTTACAAGACATCTTATTAAAAACCATAGAAAAAACCCATTTTCGCCCTATATCTTCTACACTTTTCGCACAATTTGCAGGAATTTTTGACCGAATTGGAGTTTTTAAATATCATTTTTGAAAATTTGGAGAAATGAAAGTATTTGTTACATACAAAGCATAGGGTAACTGTGAGAGTGACACGTCGCTAGACATAGTTAGAAAAGTGCATCTTTAAGTTCTATCACTGTTTTTATGAAAGATATAAACCAAAAGATATGAGAATATTGTCTCATTGTTACGAGTATTCATATTATCACATTGTGAGTGTACAACTCTTTATCTTTTATAATAAATTTTGTAAAAAAATTTGTGGAAGTATTTTTCTGAATATTAAAAAACAGCGAAGATCGTTTTGCCACCCCCCAAGACGTTGCGCCCGGGGCTACGCCACTGGTTTTGGATGATTGGAATATATTTGGTACGAACTATTATTCGTTTGAAAGTACCTTATGGAGTTAGTATGGTAATCTGGCCTTTTTTTTTGACATTTTTTTTCAAAGAAATTTTTATTCTACAATAGATTTTTTTTCACATACATGAGGTATATCATGGAGTGTATAAACAAATTTCTTCGAAATTTTTAGATGACATCTTTCGGAGAAATGGTTTGGTGAATGAGATGCGTTTTTTCACTGGCGGACACGATTTCTAATGTTTCTAAAATTTCTAATGTAAGAATCATGAAAAAATGTTGATAAATAAAAAAGTAATTAACGTTTTGTTTTTAATTATTCCCTATGTTTTTTTACATAAATTTTCTCATAATATTGTCAGTAAATTATAAAAAATTATGAATCTAGGACAGGCGTTTTGTGAACATTAAAAAAAAACTAAGCAAATCGGTTGAGTAGTTCGACCAGAATCATGTCCGCCAGTTTAAAAAAGTGTGTGTTTGAGAAAAACGCCATTAAAGAAAAACTAAGCAAATCGGTTGAGTAGTTCGACCAGAATCATGTCCGCCAGTTTAAAAAAGTGTGTGTTTGAGAAAAACGCCATTAAAGTGCCTGGTGTGCACTCCGAGCACTCCGAACGTCGAGCGGTATTATTATTTTTGGGCCTTTTTCGAAACCTTCAAATGGTAAAGTAGGTTTCTACATTAATTCTAAGGGTATGAAGGAACAAAAAATGCAAAAAAAAAAAATTACACTACCCTTAAGTTATTCTGAAAATTCGGATATCTTCCGTTAGCTTGAGGCTGGTTTCGTGAACCAATTTTATGGTTGTTTTTAGTAAATTGCAAAGCAAATTGTGATCGTATTTGATTTAAATGAAGTTCTTGTGCTTTCGCATGATTTGGCAAATTGAAACCAGTTATAAAAGTTCTTAATGCGGTTTCTCGATTCTTAATATTTAATTATTTTGTTATAAGAATGTCGATCCTTGTCTCATAATACTCATCTCCTGATCAATTACGTGAGTTGGTCGACTAACGGCGTAAACAAAATATAACCTTGAAAATATTGCTTCTAAATTCATGTAAATGCCATGATTAGTTAAAATATCATTGTCATTACCTACCATCTTATTTCGGAGGATCTCTCCAGGTGTCATAAGATTTACCAGGGAATTCTGGCAAAGACTTTATGATATCTAAATTTTTTTTACATGTTATAGAATCATTAATTTCTTGGATTAATTTCTTGAGTTTACTCATACTTAGTTACATGTGCCGCATTTGTTATGGTTTTGATTTTGTTACTCAACTGAGCTATCCCAGTTCTTAAATTTGTGGGTTGTTTAGCTTTTAATCTTGCTATATCGTCTACAGTAAAAATATTGATTGCAATATTTGAAAATATTTTATTTATTTAATAAATAATTATACCCTGAACAGGGTATATTAAGTTTGTCACGAAGTTTGTGACGCCCAGAAGGAAGCGTCGGATACCCTATAAAGTATATACATATATAAATGATCAGTATGTTGAGCTGAGTCGATTTAGCCGTGTCCGTCTGTCTGTATATATACGAACTAGTCCCTCAGTTTTTAAGAAATCGTTTTGAAATTTTGCAAACGTCATTTTCTCTTAAAGAAGCAGCTCATTTATCGGATCTATCGATATAGGCTGACTACAGCATATAGCTGCCATACAAACCAAACGATCGGAATTAAGGGCTTGTATGGAAAACTTTGACATGGATTACTACTTAGGGTAAAAATCTAATCTCCGAAAAAATTGTTCAGATCGGATTACTATAGCATATAGCTTCCATACAAACTGAACACATAGTTACTAAAAGAAATGCTCCTGTAAAGGGTATATTAGCTTCGGTGCAGCCGAAGTTAACGTTTTTTCTTGTTTTTCGTTTTTTTTATATATGGCACTTTTGAGTTTCATGAAATTTTTATAGCAATACTCACAAAAATAAATAAGTTATTTTTTTGGATTTTGTGTAAATCTATTACGATAATTTACTAGTAATTTGACTTAAAAATATGTGAATGGCATATATTTTGTTGCCCGTCTTTATTTATATATTTGTTCTCATTGTTGATATTGGCGTTCAAGGGGTACGGACGTGTTTGTTAATACCCTCCGTGTACTCAGATTGTAACCAATCAATAATAATAAAATAAAAACTAGCAATTAAATAAAAATCAGTGCTCATAAATTATTAATAATAAAAAGGAAATCGAGTCCAATTAAGACGCTTAGACGTGAGGACGAATTCAACACTGAAATGTATATAAAGAAGCTGTGTCCAAATTCAAGCCAACAAATTTCCCTCTGGAAAGCCCAAAAGTCCATGAAGATACCAATTGACTCCAACATGCCTATACAAGACTTGGGTGGAAATTGCGAAGTGACGAGGAAAAGGCTAGTTGTTTTGCAAATCACCTAGAAAAGGTATTTCAACCCAATTTGCCGAAGAACAACTTTAAGCCGTCAATCTTACCCAACACAGCTAAAGAGTCGCTCGAGTCTCTTAAGACCTCACCTTCTGAAATTATTGGTATCATCAAAGAACTTAATCCAAAAAAGGCGCCGGGATATGATAATATTTCCCCAAAAATGCTAATTGAGTTACCAATTATTGCTGTAGAGGTGCTCTCTTTGCTCTTCAATGCAATTCTTAGTTTCGGATACTATCCAATTTCATGGAAAAAGTCACAGATTATCTTGATAGATAAACCTGGGAAAGACTTAACACAGCCGTCTTCATACAGACCAATCAGTCTTCTACCCTGTCTTTCAAAAGTATTTGAAAAAGTATTACTATCAAAGATGACTCCTTTTCTCCATGAAAATAATACAATACCAATGCATCAATTCGGTTTTCGTGCGAAACATGGCACAATAGAGCAAGTAAATAGAATTACTAACGAGATAAGGAAAGCATTTGAGCACAGGGAGTACTGTTCAGCAATATTTTTAGATGTAGCTCAGGCGTTTGATAAGGTGTGGCACGAAAGTCTTTTATACAAGATTAAAAAAATTCTACCTTTAGAACTGTATAAAACATTGGAGTCTTATTTAAAAAATAGACGATTTATGGTAAAAGTGAGAGATTTCATATCTGATGAACGACAGATAAGGGCTGGTGTACCCCAGGGCAGTGTGTTAGGCCCAACACTATACATCATCTATACAGCAGATCTTCCAACAGCTAATAAAGTATTAACTTCAACTTTTGCGGATGACACAGCTATAGTGAGCCGTAACAAATGCCACATTTTAGCATCACGAATATTAGTGAAGAATTTAAGTTCTGTCGAAGAGTGGCTAGCGAACTGGCGTATAAACGTGAATGAACAGAAGTGTAAGCACATTACATTTTCGCTAAGACCAAAGATGTGCCCGGCAGTAAAAATAAACAATATATTAGTACCCCAAGCAAACGAAGTAACATATCTTGGTATTCACCTAGATAGAAGGCTCACGTGGAGAAAACACATCTCTAGTAAAATAACATGTATGAAGATTAGAGCTGCAAATTTAAATTGGCTTTTAAATAAAAACTCAAAACTTAGCCTAGACAACAAAGTGCTTTTATATAATGCGGTCATAAAGCCGATTTGGATGTATGGCATTCAACTGTGGGGTGCGACCTGTGCAACCAATATTGATATATTACAAAGGTTTCAATCAAAAATGCTTAGAACAATCACATGTTCACCATGGTACATGCGTAACGAAAATATCCATAAAGACCTTGGTATTCCTATGGTAAAGAAAGAAGTAGAAGACAGCAGAATTAAATATATATCTAAACTCCGAGATCACCCAAACCCTCTGGCTAATGCTTTGGTACATTCCTGCGATCAAACACGACTTAATAGAAGAGATATGCCTGCGTACTAAGGAGCAACGTATCACCAAAACAGCTCAATCACTTGCTTGAGCCTGTCTAGTTTTTAATTAGATTTAAGATTTTAAAACTTATTGTTAGGCTTTTAAAACAAAAAGCAGATTCAATAAATAAAAAGATATTGCAAAAAAAAAAAAGATGATTGTTTGAAAGTATTTTCAACCTTTTTTGCAACTATTTCTGTAACCTCTTTACTCCTAGGTTCATAGTTGTCGCCCTATACGAAATCTTTCAAACTGATAACACAAAAGGCAGGATGTTCCTTAAGTAAGTAGGTAACTGGGACTCAAAGAGATTGTACGGATATATGCCAACCGCAGGACATTTCTGTCTAAATTTAAATTTAGATACAGACATTTTGAGTTCTGTGTTCTGTTGAGAGAATATAAGTGATAGCACTCAGCGAAATAAACGACGTGGACACAGTTATGTAGTTGTGCAGCTGGCTCAATAACTGTGTCCCTAAGAACGTGTGTATTCTAATATTCGTTTGCAGCCTGTCGCGCTCAATGTGTTCAGCACTTCAATGTGTCGAAACACTGACGCGACGGTAAAGCGCCACAACATTGTTTTGTTGGTAGAAAATCCGAGCTGTGCCGAAAGAAACTAACAAACGATCGCGGATTGTTACCGCTTCCCTTTCTGCTCGAACAGCGTCGCCAACAAGCTAGCGTAAGTATATATGCATATGTATAAGCGTGAATACATATCGACGCTGATTTTTGCGAGTCACGGAAAAATATATTAGACAAATATTGTAAATCGACAACGGCTATGTTGCCACTTTTGTCACTTCTTTCTGTGAAGAATCATCAGAAAGTTGTTCAATTTATGATTTTTAGCTTTTGCCATCGTCGCGAAAAGACGCTTGTTGGCAAAGGCATGCTCGAGGAGATGTTACGGCGTCTGTTTTTATGAATGAAGCGACGTTGCTTGTGAAATTTGCGCCTGCGTTTATGAATAAAAATGTTTTTGTTGTAAGATTTACTACATTTGTTCTTCGCCAATTTGGCTGCCATATTGACTTGTGGTGCTTTTGCCATGTAGACAATTGTTTTTTTTGTAGAACAATGCTTCAATTTTGGGTTGGTGACATACATATTCACATGTGGACGCATATGTATGTTTGTATGCGTATGCATTAGTTGTTCGTAAGTGTATACAAATATGTATGTATGTACATATAAATATATATGAATGATGAACATGAAAATTAATGCGCGCGCATGTAATATACATATACATATATGTATTGATAAGTGATAAAATCATGATTTGAATTTCTGAACGCGCACATGCTAATACATTCATATGAGCAAATAATAAGATTAATATGACAGACGATGTATTTATATATTGTTGTGATAAATTCAAAAGAAATGTATTATAATACAAAAATACTTATTAGTATAGTATATTATGCAAAAATCAAAGAAAATTATTAAATATGCAAGTCCAAATTGACTATAAATATTACTATGCATGCATTCATACAAAATTATACTCATATCATAATTATGTTTACATGTCAATATCGAATTGCCGACGGCAAAACGCAAAAGCATACATACATATTTGCATACATTGCGATTCCCAAGTTGAAAGAAAAATTGAAGCATGAAAATATCACAATGCTATTGTTGGAAGCATCATAAGGTGCATGCATACATACATATATTTATGTCTCTTCATATTATTGGGCATGTGAGACAAGAACATAAAAAATTTGTTTATGTTCTCTGTGTGAGAGGTGTGTTTTGTACACATTTTTCGCTGTTCAAAATGAAATAAAATATAAACGAAAAGCAAAACGAAATACTTCGTTGGGAGTGTATTTCTGTATCTTCATATTCTCTGCTTGGGCATATATGCCATGTCATTATATGCCGAAAATACATATATTTACTTCTCTTTATATTCTCTGTTTGAGTATGTGAGAGAACTGTTAAAAATGTTAACATTTCACATCGTGAATTCTGAAGTTGTGAGGTGAATTCCGTACTCCAATCTTATAAATTGTTCGACATCGAACCTGCACCTTCTCTATGTTTTATGTTCTCTGTCTCTGCTACCCACTTTAAGTGTCCGCTAATTTTCTTTTCGCGGTTTATTCGTACGGCGAATATACATACATATGTACACGCGTACCTATGTACGAGTATATACGGTCGCATTATAAATACGTGCATACTTACACACGCAGAAACGCATATGGTAAATTTATACCCCGGGTACAACTTGAACAAAATAAAAATTTGATTTTCAATTAAATCGTCAACAATTTAATACTGATCGCAGCATCTGTACGTTTTTAAACGGCGGAAAATTTATTATAATAATATAATTGAAAATTTGTACAATCGTGTATCGTCACATATGTAAATACGCATATTACTTCGAAGTCCACATTGGCATATATTCCGCAATACCCCTTGGTTTTTGATTAACAAAAAGAAGCAGGATTGCGTATACAATATATTCAAAGACCACATTGGCACATATCCCACAATACCCCTTGGTTTTTGGTCAACAAAAACAAGCAGGATTGTGTAAAACATAATAAAGCGTAATACATATGTACATACATGCATATGTACAAAGTCAGTGATCTCTAAAACGACCTCTCATTTGCACACAACAAAATAAAAGATACAGAAATATATACACGTACATATACAAATATATACAACAAAAAAATTATTTGTTTTTGCGGTTAATAACAAATAATTAAATAAAATTAAATCGAAATTAAAATTGAATACTAGTAAAGTACATAATTCGAAACAAAAATAAAACAACTCTTATTTACCTTAAAAGAGTTGTCGGTTATACAAAATCGCGATTATACGCGGCTATTAAAAGCGTTTTGGTTTACTAATTTAATTAAAAACGCTTATTTACGTAAAAGAGTTCTCGTCTGAACATACATACATATGTGTATACAAAATCTGTGGTGAAATTAAATTCAATAATTTCAGTATAAAAAAAAAATATCTGTTTATCGATTTTCTTTGCAACTCTTACTTACAAAAGAGTCTTCTTTTCGAAATATTACATCTACATACTTGTACATATACTCTGATAATACCAATATAAGTTTTCGATTGAAAAACATTTTATATACGTTTTAAACGTCTATTCGTTTTCACAAGACGTTTTTTTTATACATTTTTTAAATGAGCTCTGACTCAAAAGACTCTAAACCAAGTCAGTTACTAAAAGTCCCAAAGATGATTTCTGACGAAAAAAGTCCATGTACACCTGCAGAAGCTACACGCTCGAAGCAAGGTGCTACGAAACAGAAAAGGGGGAAAGACATATCATACTCTAAATTCATTTCTGAGAGTGACTGTCTAATAAAATATTGCAATCGATTTGCTTCTTCGCCGATTCAAGAAAATTCTGAATCTGCGCTAGAAATAAAAAGCCAAACAATTGAAAATTTTTGGACACGTCTCCAGGCTGCATATGACGCAATTGTAGATACTGACGATTCAGATCTACCAGAAAACTTTAAATCTTCTGCTTACGCCAAATTTGAGAACTTAAAAAAAAATTATGATCGCAGATCAGCTAAAATTAATTAAAGCAGTTGCACCTACTCCACCTCCGAGAGTAGAGCTGCCACAAATTCAAAATCAAGAGGCAAGTTCGGGTATCCACCTCAAGGTGCCCGCATGTGACACTGAAATTTTCCATGGTGGTTATGAACAATGGCCGTCCTTCCGGGACATGTCACAGCTGTTTACATAAACCATCCGAAATTATCAAATGCTCAAAAGTTGTATCACCTCAGATACAAAACAAAAGGTCAAGCAGGCGTCATCGTAAAACAGTTCGCATTAAATGACGACAATTTCCATTTGGCTTGGGAAGCTCTGAGATCAAGGTACGAAAACGAACGAATACTGGTAGATAAGCAAATAACGATATTAATGAACTTGCCCAAAATTCAAAAGGAAACAAGTGAAGAATATATGAAACTTCAATCCACTGTTTCCAACTGTTTGTCGGTTTTAGCGACACAAAATATTCCCACAGACAATTGGGACCCAATTCTGATAAATATATGCACCGCCGCATTATCAGAAAAATCGTTATTGCTATGGGAACAATCTCTCTCATCAAGGAAAAAATGCCCCACGTGGCAGCAAATGCAAGATTTCCTAACTACCCAGTATGAAATCGCAGAAAGAGTTGATAAAAAGATAATTAAACCAAAAGGTATTTCCCATGACCTTAATAGAAGCTTCCAAAGATCCCAAGCCAGTAGCAACAACAATTCAAATAGAAGCTTCTTCAAAAATCAAACGTTCACATCTGAACAATACAAACAAACGTCATGCGAATTGTGCACAGGGGGACATAAACTTAAATCTTGCGAGAAATTTAAGAAATTAAATACAATTGACCGAAACAATTTTCTAAACTCAAAAAGACTTTGCTCAAACTGCTTATCACATGCACACATGCTTAAAGATTGTGAAAGCAAATTTAATTGCGTTTATTGCCATAAACGACATCATTCGATGTTACACATTACCAATTTTTCCAGATCACCCCCAAACAGCGCAAACATAAAAAGAGCAACAGGTTTAGTTGCAACAACAAATTCAGAAAACAGCCAAGAAGCACCATGCTGCTCAAAGGCGTTAAAAACCCAAACGCTACATAGCGAAAACAACAGTAGAGTACTACTACCTACAGCAGTCGTCTCCATCAAACACCGAGGAGAGCTGTTTAAACACAGGGCCTTAATAGACCAAGGATCACAACAATCATTTATTGCGTCTAGGGCACAAAATAGGCTACCACTGCCTACGAAATTATCAAATTTTGAAATTACGGGAATGGGCGGAAGAGTAGTTTAAAACTCCAATAAAATCTGCCCCATTACCCTAATTTCCCCCCAAGGGGATAAGCGTATTCAAGCGGAAGCTATTGTCTTACCGCAATTAACAAACATGCTTCCCAGCTATCATATAAATAGCAAGCAGTGGCAAAAGGTGTCAAACCTTAAGTTAGCAGACCCCAACTGCAACACTCCCGCTCAAATATATCTTCTATTAGGCAGCGATCTCATACCACAGATAATACTCGAAGGTATTGCGAAAATTACAAAAACACTTCTGGCGCAAAATACCATTTTCGGATGGGTCCTAAGTGGACTAGTTGCGGAACCAGTTACCACGATGACAACTCAGGTTGAGGAAATCTCTAACGAATACCTAAATTCGCAATTAAGGAAGTTTTGGGAGTTAGAGGAACTCCCCGTATCAATCACAACTCCTGAAGATCGGTATTGTGAGGATTTTTATAAAACCACAACTACTCGATCAGAAGATGGCCGGTACGTCGTACGACTACCACGAAAGCCAGAATTTCCCCGCACACTCGCCTTAGGTCATTCCCGCACCTCTGCTATCCAACAGTTTTTAAGTATGGAAAAAAAACCTACAAAAGAAAGGCGAGCTGAAAGCAGAGTATGATAGGGTCGAGAATACCTCCATTTAAATCATATGGAGGAAGTCACCGCTGGCGAAAAAATAATACCAAGTAAATACTACTCGTTTTATTTGCCACATCATGCAGTTGTAAAACCAGACAAAAAAACCACAAAGGTGAGAGTTGTCTTCAACGCGTCAAAATCCACTAGTTCGGGAAATTCCCTAAATGACAATTTCTACCACACATTGACGAAACCGCAAATAACGAAAAAACCGACGATACTACCGTAACGCAAATCAAATAACCAAAAGCACGACGTAATAAACCCGCAAGTAAAAAACTCGTTTAAACTAATAGGAAAATTAATGCAATGGTCGATCTAGGTGACGACCCTTTCATGCCACATAACGTGGCACAATCGCCATATACATTTAATGACACCCATTCATAACCATATTACTCCTCCCACAAAGATTACCATGGATGTAGATATGCCAACTGTGCCAACGCCAACGGTGAGGTCAACCATCACCGTGCCGCGCCCTGTGGCAACTCCAGCGCCTCGAACTCCAGCGGCCACCACCACTGCAATTGCACCTCGTAGCGGCGCGCGACCACTACCACCGTCCGCAGCACCCGTAGGGGAACCTCAGCGCAGCCGATGTCCCCTATGTCGGCGCCCACACCGGCTACAACACTGTAACATTTTTCGAAGCATGCAGCCCATGCAGCGGCAGAAGGTAGCTCAGGCTCACGGGCATTGCCTAAACTGCTTGGCAACGGTACACAACATCCAGGAGTGTACATCAATCACCCTATGCCAACTGTGCAATAGGCCGCACCATACCATGCTGCATCGCACCCCAAAACGGCCCGTCGAACGACAGCTCGCCACGAGCCGATCGCAGCAGCCCAGTCGTCCTAGTCGGCACCGAAGGCTAATTGCCACACCATCTTCCAGACCGAGGAGAATTGAAGCATTCCCGCCGCGCCGGCAGCCTCGTACACCACGCCGCTCCACTGGCCTTAGCAGCGTTGTTGCCACGCTGCAGCAACTACAGCGACTGCTAGGCTAATATTCGCCTAGGGGGCCGGGATGGCTAGATGAGTTAGCTCTCCCCTCTATACACCCGACACTGAACGACCACACGACAACACACTACACTAACGCGATCCACAAATGAAGACACCACACATGCCGACATTCCACATGAAGACACCACATACTACTACACACAGGGTTCTCATTTACTACTCCGTAGCAGCAAAATTTCTAAAATTATTGCTATGCTATCGCTACCGCTCTCACTTTGTCGGAAGCCACAGCGTAGCTTTAGCATAACAATGTAAAGTATGTGCTCTACTCTGCTCCGCGTTTTGTTAGGTAAAAAACTATAGCTGGAGCGGGAGCAAAAAATTAAGTTCTGCGCTATGCTCTGGCGTAGCGGTAGCAAAAAATTGGGAGCGGTAGCACAGCAGAGCAAATGAAAATTTTCATGTGCTACAGCTCCCGCATGTGTTTGTTGTTATACTCTCGCAACAATGTTGCTAAGGAGAGTATTATAGTTTTGTTCACATAACGGTTGTTTGTAAGTCCTAAAACTAAAAGAGTCAGATATAGGGTGATATATACCAAAGTGATCAGGATGACGAGTAGAGTCGAAATCCGGATGTCTGTCTGTCCGTCCGTCCGTCCGTGCAAGTTGTAACTTGAGTAAAAATTGAGATATCATGATGAAACTTGGTACACGTATTCCTTGGCTCCATGAGAAGGTTAAGTTCGAAGATGGGCAAAATCGGCCTACTGCCACGTCCACAAAATGGCGGAAACCGAAAACCTATAAAGTGTCATAACTAAGCCATAAATAAAGATATTAAAGTGAAATTTGGCACAAAGGATCGCTTTAGGGAGGGGCATATTTGGACGCAATTGTTTTGGAAAAGTGGGTGTGGCCCCGCCCCCTACTAAGTTTTTTGTACGTATCTCGGAAACTACTATAGCTATGTCAACCAAACTCTACAGAGCCGTTTTCTTCAGGCATTTCCATATACAGTTCAAAAATGAAAGAAATCGGATAATAACCACGCTTAACGTTGAAAATCAAGTCAGAAACACGTCAGAAACACTAAATTTACGGAAGAAATGGCAGAAGGAAGCTGCACCCAGGCTTTTTTAAAAATTGAAAATGGGCGTTGCCTCGTCGACTTATGGACCAAAAACCATATCTCAGGAACTACTTCACCGATTTCAATGAAATTCGGTATATAATATTTTCTTAACACCCTGATGACATGTACGAAATATGGGTGAAATCGGTTCACAACCACACCTTCTTCTAATATAACGCTATTTTGAATTCCATCTGATGCCTTCTCTGTATAATATACACATACATTAGGAACCAATGATGATAGCGGAATAAAACTTTACACAAATACGGTATTTGAAAAATATGTAAATGACGGATAATGAAATCTCGATTATCACTTTATCATGCGAGAGTATAAAATGTAAGGTGACACCCGAACTTAGCCCTTCCTTACTTGTTTTTTTTCTTTTTGCTATTTTCTGGCATAATATTTGAATTTATTGAATAATTCAAACAAAACATTGTTATGCAAATCATTTTGGCACTTGTTGCGTCAAGTGCCTTTATAAATCTAAAATCAAATATTTTAAGAAATATATTAATAAAGTGAATAAGATAATAATTGAATAAATTATAAAATTTTTTTTATTATGTAAAATATCTATTCCAAATGTATTACAATACTCAATTACTATGAATTTTCGAAATTAATTTTAACTACATATACTTTCCCCCTTTTTATATACATTAGGGTGTTTTTATTTTTTTGAATTATTAATTTTGTTCGGTCTCGTCACGAAATTTCCTTGGAAATACCCCAAAAAAAATTCCCTGAAAATTTTAGCCCTACATATTAACATTAAGAACTGGACCGAGGCATGTAAAAATTTTCGATAGAAAATACACTACAATCTTGGTTTTTTATCTTTAAATTCCTACAGAGCAGAGGTATTTTATGGCATCGCTTTGACTTTAGACGCTGTAGCTCTTGTCAGTTATACAAAAAAATGCGGATTTCGTGGAAAAATCAGGTTTAGATACCTCGCCTTTATCTTTTGGAATACACGTGGTTAATATTCATCTACTGATTACCAGTACCAGTTTTAATCCATTGCACTGCGTATTTGTAGTTCTATTCTACCATTCCCAATATTTAGTAATTTTATAATTTTTTAGGAAGAATCAGTTTGAAATTGTATGCATATACATACTTCAATGTACATTGCAAAGAATCGAAAAGATTTCTGTATATCTAAAATTATAATAAACCTTTTTATCAACACTCCAATTATTCCGTTATATCTTTATGTTAGATATCGCGTTTGGTTTGTTATGAATGCATTTGCGTCCTTGACCAATAATCTAGCAAAGTATCCGCAGTGCCTTGACGATGAAAATTCCAATGCTATTTTTTGTTGTGATATTAAATACATCGGACGAGCTCGTCTTAAAAAAAAACTACCTGGTTAAGAAGCAAAATCAGTATAACCCATATACTAAGCATGTTTGGAAATGAAAATTTTTACTTATTTCTTTCTATTTTTGAATTACTAAAATTTTCAAATGATTCTTACATAAATTTTGAACAAATGGTTATGATTTGAAATATAATTTTTGTATTTATGAGCTGTATTGAAATTTTAAGCCAAGTCGGTTCAGCCGTTCTTGAGTTATAAACGACTTTCTTTTATATACCAACTTGTACCATACTTGTAAACGCCAAAAAATAGCAAAAAAGAAAAAAACAACAACAAACACATTCGGGAGCTGTAGCACATGGAAATTTTCATTTGCTCTGCTGTGCTACCGCTCCCAATTTTTTGCTACCGCTACGCCAGAGCATAGCGCAGAATTTAATTTTTTGCTCCCGCTCCAGCTATAGTTTTTACCTAACAAAACTCGGAGCAGAGTAGAGCACATACTTAACATTGTTATACTAAGGCTACGCTGTGGCTCCTGACAAAGTGAGAGCGGTAGCAAGAGTAAAATGAAATGCTACGAGAGTAGCGTAGCTTTTCAAACGCTGACTACACACGAATATACCACACATGCGGACATCACACCACAACTCTACACTATCTAACCATCAAAAGCGACCGTTCCAGAGGACGACCTCTTTACAACGATATCGCACCGAGCGAACGTGTCACGCAGCGTCAGTTTCCGTATCCATATTTCGAAGCGGCAGTGAATCCAACAAAACCAAACCATTAAACTAAACATTAAATTAAACAAACCAAAACCGAAACATTAAACTAAACATTAAATTTACCAAACCAATCCAAACTGTGTCTATTTTTGCCGGTGAGGTAACAAGTGCCGAGGTAAGTGGTGGCTAGCAATAGCGATATAAACAATATGAATATGATCAAAAAAAACTAATAAAGTTTAAGCCACAAAATAATGAAAAAGTTGTGTTCAGGGCTTTTTTAAGTAATATACAAGGTGCGTTCCAAAGTAATTAGGACTAAAAAAAAAACTTGCTTCAGTACAGCTTACTTATTTTATTCAAAATAGTCTTCTTCTGCTTCAGTACAGCTTTTTGCACGGTCCAAAAGTATGTCGAACGATTGTTTTAGCTCGTTGGCCGGTATTGCCGCCAGTATGCCGCTGCAAGTCTTTTGATTGGCTTCTACGTCTGCATAATGCTTTCCTTTCATGGGCAAATACATTTTTCTGAAAAGCAAGAAGTCGCACGGTGCCATATCCGGTAAATACGGGAGTGGTTAATGGTTAAAATGTGATTTTTGGTCAAATAATGGTCCTTCGAATGTTGGATGATGGAGTCATGTGTAGAAGTTCACGCAAGTGAGGAAAGTTCTCTGATCGCCATTCACTTCGGAGTGGCCAGAAACGATTCTTTTACACATGGCTCAAGCAGCTCACTACTTCCGGTCTTTGACCAAGTATCCTCTGGGTAGCCTAAGAATATCCGTTCGAAGGCGAGCTAAAGTGAGAAGGCGAAACATTCCCTACATAGGGTTGTGCGCTGGGTTTGGGACCCGCCACGTAAAAAGCACCCCCAGTGAATAGCTATAACCAGCCTCGGATGAGAGACCCCCCTTTTAATGACGACCATGGCAAACGAAATAAGGACTAAGAATTGAGGGCATGCACCTGGAAACATCACCGCCGTCCAAGAAATGCGATGGACAGAACAAGGACAGAGACGAGTAGGTCCTTGTGACATTTACTACAGTGGCCATATAAAGGAGCGCAAGTTTGGTGTTGGATTCGTGGTGGGAGAGAGACTCCGTCGCCGAGTACTATCATTCACTTGGAGCGCACTTATGAAGGCTGCTCCCGCCACGATGTCAAAATCGTGCTTGGCGACTTTAACGCCAGGGTGGGCAAAGAAGTTATATTTGGCACTACGGTCGGTAAATTCAGCCTCCACGAAGAAACATCCCCAAATGGGTTGAGGCTGATCGACTTCGCCGGGGCCCGAAATATGGTTTTCTGTAGTACTAGATTCCAGCACAAGAAGATTCATCAAGCTACCTGGCTGCCTCCGGATCGAAAAACTACCAACCAGATCGATCATGTTGTGATAGACGGAAGACACGTCTCCAGTGTTTTAGATGTGCGTGCGCTCCGAGGTCCTAACATCGACTCGGACCACTATCTTGTTGCAGCTAAGATTCGCACCCGCATCTGTGCAGCAAAAAACGCGCGCCACCAAACACAAGGAAGGTTCGACGTCGAGAAGCTGCAATCACAACAGACAGCCGAACGATTTTCTACTCGGCTTGCAGTCCTGCCCTCTGAGAGCACTCGTCAACAACTCGGTATAAAGGAACTGTGGGACGGCATTTCAAACTCCTTACGGACAGCTGCAACCGAAACCATTGGTTTTTGGAAAGTGCAAAAGAACAGCTGGTACGACGAGGATTGCCGTGTCGCAGCGGAGAGAAAACAGGCTGCCTACCTCGCAACGTTACGATCGTTCACTACATGTGCGGGATGGAATAGATACCGAGAGTTGAAGAGGGAAGCGAGACGCATTTAGACAGAAGAAGAAGAAAGAGGCTGAAATGCATGAGTACGAAGAGCTTGATAAGCTGGCCGACAGGGGTAATGCTCGAAAATTCTACAAAAAAATGCGGCGGCTTACGGAAGGTTTCAAGACCGGAGCATACTCTTGTAGAACCCCTAAAGGTAATCTAGTCACCGATGCCCAGAGCATACTTAAATTATGGAGGGAACACTTCTCCAGCCTGCTGAATGGCAGTGAACGCACAACACCAGGAGAAGGCGAACCCGATTCCCCAATCGATGACTATGGAGCACACGTTCCGTTACCAGACCATGAAGAAGTTCGAATAGCAATTGCCCGCCTGAAGAACAACAAAGCGGCAGGGGCCGACGGATTGCCGGCCGAGCTATTCAAACACGGCGGCGAAGAACTGGTAAGGTGCATGCATCAGCTTCTTTGTAAAATATGGTCGGACGAAAGCATGCCCAAAATTTAAATTTAAGTGTGCTATGCCCAATCCATAAAAAAGGAAACCCCACAATCTGCGCCAACTACCGTCGGATTAGCCTCCTCAACATCGCATATAAGGTTCTATAGAGCGTATTGTGTGAAAGATTAAAGCCCACCGTCAACAAACTGATTGGACCTTATCAGTGTGGCTTTAGACCTGGCAAATCAACAACCGACCAGATATTCACCATGCACCAAATCTTGGAAAAGACCCGTGAAAGGAGAATCGACACACACCACCTCTTCGTCGATTTCAAAGCTGCTTTCGACAGCACGAAAAGGAGCTGCATTTATGCCGCGATGTCTGAATTTGGTATCCCCGCATAACTAATACGGCTGTGTAAACTGACGTTGAGTAACACCAAAAGCTCCGTCAGGATCGGGAAGGACCTCTCCGAGCCGTTCGATACCAAACGATGTTTCAGACAAGGCGATTCCCTATCGTGTGACTTTTTCAACCTGCTTTTGGAGAAAATAGTTTGAGCCGCAGAACTAAATAGAGAAGGTACCATCTTCTATAAGAGTGTACAGCTGCTGGCGTATGCCGATGATATTGATGTTATCGGCCTCAACACCCGCGCCGTTAGTTCTGCTTTCTCCAGGCTGGACAAGGAAGCACAGAAAATGTGTCTGGCAGTGAACGAGACCAAAACGAAATATCTCCTGTCATCAAACAAACAGTCGTCGCACTCGCGACTTGGCACTCACGTCACTGTTGACAGTCATAACTTTGAAGTCGTAGATAATTTCGTCTATCTTGGAACCAGCGTAAACACCACCAACAATGTCAGCCTAGAAATCCAACGCAGGATAACTCTTGCCAACAGGTGCTACTTCGGACTGAGTAGGCAATTGAGAAGCAAAGTTCTCTCTCGACAAACAAAAAATAATTTCCATAAGTCACTCATAATTCCCGTCCTGCTATATGGTGCAGAGTCTTGGACGATGTCAACAACGGATGAGTCGACGTTGCGAGTTTTCGAGAGAAAAGTTCTGCGAAAGATTTATGGTCCTTTGCGCGTTAGCCACGGCGAATACCGCATTCGATGGAACGATGAACTGTACGAGATATACGACGACATCGACATAGTTCAGTGAATTAAAAGACAGCGGCTACGCTGGCTAGGTCATGTTGTCCGGATGGACTAAAACACTCCAGCTCTGAAATTATTCGACGCAGTACCCGCCGGGGGAAGCAGAGGAAGAGGAAGACCTCCACTTCGTTGGAAGGACCAAGTGGAGAAGGACCTAGCTTCGCTTGGAATATCAAATCGGCGCCACGTAGCGAAAAGCAGAAACGACTGGCGCGCTGTTGTTAACTCGGCTATAATCGCTTAAGCGGTGTTTACGCCAATTAAGAAGAAGAAGAATGTTCGGTCAAAACGCGGTAAATCGATGTTTTTGGAGATGCTCAATTTCATTTCCATGATTTTCAATGATGATTTCGGATGTTTTTTCACGCACAGTTGCGATGGAATTTCCGGTGATCGGTTGATCGTCATTTATGTCCTCACGATCACTTTGAAAACGTTGAAACCACTCGTGCACTCTGCTACGGGATAGGCAATCATCGCCATAAACCATAATTTCATCAATTGAAACGTTTCGGTAAAAGTTTTACCAATTTAAAAAAAAAATTTTATGTTGGCTCTTTGTTCGAAGCTCATTTTCGCACCGATAACACAAACATACTAACACTTAAAACGTAATAACCCAGATTTAAAAAGTCCTGTTTTCTTTTGAATGCATCTTGTACTTGTAGATGCAAATTTAGCATCAGTAGTGTTAAATAAAAATGCAACAAGTTCAGAGAAGCATTCTCTGTTTTGGAAGCTGAGGGATTAATTCGTGAAAATATTTATAATTCAAGTACGCCATCGCAAGGATATTCTGGGCAACATCTACAGCAAACTCAAAGATTTTCTAATTATAATAATAGGCAAATTCAACAATGGCAAAATTATCTTCAAAGGCAGGAAAATTATGCAAAAAATTCAGAACAAACACGCAATTTCGGGCTGTCTTTTAGACACAATAATAATAATAATTAGGATGGTCAAAGTACAGTTCAAGCAAGTGTTCGTATTAATCAATCATATTCCCGTCCAGAACCAATGGACACCAATTACTATGAGGAAGTAAATTTTTACCTGGGGTCAGGTCTGAAAACTTCCCCATATTATATTATTACTAACAATTAACAATGAAATAATTAAATGTCTAATAGATACAGGTTCATCGATTTCACATATAAGTAATAAGTTGAAGTCATGTAACCGAATAATATTAAAACATTCAATTAAACTTAAGTCGTTACGAAACGAAATAATAGTGAAAAAGGAAATAATCACAAACCTACCTCAATTAGCTAAATTTGATAATAAAAAATTTGATGCAATTATAGGGCAAAACTTATTAAAACCATTGGGAGCTATAATAAATATGGAAAACAATACTGTTATGATAATTAACAGAACAATTAATATTTATCCATCTAATGAGAACGATAGCCATAAATTTGAGTGTTATGAGCTTATTCGGGAGGAAATTGTTACATAATCTAAATAAAGAAGAATATAAAGCTATTTCTAGCCTTGTAAAAGAATAAAATTGTTTATTTTACCATGAAGGATAGAAATTAACAACAACTGAAAGTATTCAACATGAGATATTAACTAAAACCAATAACCTAGGAATACAGATTTATAGATACCCACAGATTCATGAGAAGGAAAATGTTAAACAAATTCAAGATATGTTAAAATTAGGTGTCATTACAGAAAGTCATTCACCATACAATAGTTCCAAAAAAAATTGATAGTTGGGGTGAAAAGATATGGTAGTGATCGATTATCGTAGGCTAAATGAAATTAGGATAGACGACAAGTTTTCTATTCCCAATATAGAAAATATTTAAGATAAATTGGGAAGGTCACAATACTTTTCTACAATTGATTTAGCTAAGGAACTCCACCAAATCCTCGTGAAAAAGGCAGACCGGCCTAAAACAGCATTTTCTACACCATGCGGTCATTACGAATTCGTACGAATGTATCGGTTTTTTCAAAGAATTTAGAATTTTTTCCTAAAGAATCTCATCAATAACCTATGTGTCGTTTATATGAACGACATTCTCGTCTTTAGCACATCTTTGCAGGAACATATTGATAATTTATACTATGTTCGGACCGACATTGAAAACATTTTGAAAACACATTTGTATGTTGTGGAATCTAAGTCGTTCGGACCGACAATGTGTGTTTTCGCTGAGTTTTCACTGACAACTATCAATAGCAGCATTCTCTTGCTCTTGCAAGATTGCAAGATGACACAAAATGCAAAAATCCTATACCGAAATATGCAAGGCCAAGAGAGCACCCATTGGAGAATCTAGTGATATATGACGGCACGAAAATAAACGTGGTTTTTGGCCTGATATATTTTACAGCCATTGCAAATAATTTTCTGTGTGTTGTGTCGTTGCACCAAGAAGAAAATTCTGCAATGCGTGCACCGTTCAAGGGTTTTGCCAGAGCAAGAGAATCCTCTTAATATGACCATATCAAGTGACAGCTGTATTTGTATATGGAATGTAAACAAATATCAAGTGACAATTTAGGGCCGGCAATATATACATATATGTCTTGAAATAAAATTGATTAAACTAGAGCAGGGACCGATTATAATGAGTGGAGTGAAAGTTTTCAAGTAGTTCTCACCGAAAACTCGTTTTCAATGTGTTTTCGTTTGACAGAATTTACATGGACGAAAACACAAGTCTTAGGGCGAAAACCAGTTTTTCCCACGAAAACATGTTTTCATTGTCGGTCCTAACATAGTATTACGTAAAATGGAACTGAAGTTACCGCAAACACAAAAGCAAATTAAAGCATTTTTAGGAATTTCCGGTTATTACAGGAAATTTGTAAAAGATTATGCCAAAGTAGCACAACCTCTGACCTCATGTTAGAAAAAAAAATTAAAGTTAACAAAAAAGATATTAATTATGTAAATTCATTTGAAAAATTTAAACGATTATTAACACAAGCACCAATTTTGAAGTATCCTGATTTTAATAAGCGGTTTCAATTAATAACTTATGCAAATAATTTTGCAGTCGGAGCAGTACTATAACAGGATAATCACCCTGTGTGTTATGCCAGCAAAACTCTAAATGATGATGAGAAAAATTCTCTACAACGGAAAAAGAACTTTTAGTCATTGTATGGACCGTGAATTATTTTCATCCATATCTGTATGGTGTACAATTCAACCTGCAAACTGATAACCAACCAATTAATTGGCTTCATGCAAAAACACAATATAAAGTTGTGAACCAAAGATTACAGAAATGGATGTTAAAGTTAGGAGAACATAATATGAGTATACAATATATCCAAGGTAAAGATAATAAAGTGGGCGATGTCTTGAGCCGCATAAATTCGGATAATAATGTAATAAATACTATTGAGAAAGAAAAAATTATAGAAAACAATTTCGAGAGATTTTTGGATAATAATATACATAGATGAAAATGATATTGATACCATACGTTAACAAGATGATAACTTTAATGATCATATACCCATACTCGAAACAGTGGTTAACCGTTTTAAAACACAAGTTATTTTTACTAACTCAAAGAAAACTGAATTCGAAACAAAATTTGGCAATTTGGTGCTATATATAGATATTTTAAGAAGACATATCAAATCGGGCAAAATAGGAATTTACTCAGATCTAAATGACCATGACTATAATCGGTTGCAAATGGAAATCTTAGAATCTTATAGTCAAAGAGAAAATGTAAAATTTGTTAAATGTAGTTTTCGGGATATGGATATGGCTAGCGAAGATGAAACTCTAAAGCAAATACAAAGTTATCAAAAATATGAAACAGGCCACAATGGAATTAGAGGGTGTTATGATGAGATTAAAAAATTAATTTACTTTCCAAAATTGAAAGTTATTATTCAAATATATATTAATAATTGTGACACATGTAATAAGACAAAATATGAAAGAAATCCATTGAAGCCGAAACTACAAAAGAAGTAAATGAAATAATACACATTGATATCTATATATTATTCTAAGACAAGGCGCTTATTTCCAGAGATCTACAAAACGTACAGAGACAAATATTACATCAAATTAAAGTGTGCGATCTGAAACTTTGCACAAATTTTACAGATTTTAAATTCATTGAACCACTTCTGATATATTTGCGTTTAAGGTTGTTCAATTTTTACATTAAGCTAATATAAGCAGCGCTTCTACAGAAAAGAGCATATATGTAAGAGAATGAATAATTACAAATGTTTCTGTCATTTGCTTTCGTTACACACATACCCACATACGCGAAGGCGCAAGTGCGAAATCTAACAACAACAATGTTGTCTGCTCGGCAGTGGTCGGCATTTCATAGCAAAATTTCAAGAATGATAGAATACAAGATTACGACACTAGTTTACAGTTAGTTTTTTTCGGTTTAGCTCTTGAAAATTCTTACAAAAACAAATACATTGTTCAACGATTTCGTGACGTAACACTTTTGCGTTGAGAAGAACAAGCATACAAATGCATACAAATTGTAAACAGGAAAGTAAACACTTTTGGAAATTCCCAAAATAATATTAATTCATTCGGCTTTGCAGGAAAAATTTCAGTGGAATGTTTAGAATATTGTTGCGAGAAAATATGTATATATATAATTAGTTTTAGGCACATCCACAATAAATAGAGTAGCATGTGTGGAAATTGTTCAAATGAAGAAAACCAGTGTAAGTGTACTGTTGTATTTATTTAAATTTCTAAGCATAAATATATTAATTTTTTAAAATGAAATCTGCAGTGGCTTGTTGTAATAATTATTATGCAATTAAAGGATCGAAAACGAGGTTTTTCAGTTTTCCGGCCGATTTAAAAGTTGCCAAAAAATGGGTGTTATTTTGCAAAAGAAATGATATATTTAATACTAAATTAATAATTTCACAATTCTTTTATCATAATTTCATACATCTGATACATCTGAACTTATAATATATGTATGTATATATTTATATAAAACACAAGAAACGTCTTCTCCATTTGAATCACAACTTAATAGACAATTTTATTATCAATAGGCCGATATATTTCTTTAGAAATGATTCAAATCTTTTCACTCAACAATATTCAATCGCTTCACTAAAACTTTTCATTAAAATCGAAAGAATTAATAATATTTTGCGAATTTACAAAAGTGTTTACTTCTCTGTTTACAATTTGCAAGCCATTTGACAGTTTTTCACTCTTGTTCATCTCAACACGGAACTATGACGTTTCGTAATGGCGGTCGTCGTAATCTTGTATTCTGTCATTCTTTCATTATCGTTCAGTCGTTGTAGAGCCAGCAATATTCAATCGCTTCACTAAAACTTTTCATTAAAATCGAAAGAATTAATAATATTTTGCGAATTTACAAAAGTGTTTACTTTTCTGTTTACAATTTGCAAGCCATTTGACAGTTTTTCACTCTTGTTCATCTCAACACGGAACTATGACGTTTCGTAATGGCGGTCGTCGTAATCTTGTATTCTGTCATTCTTGGCAAAATTTTGCAAACTAACTTCACACGTACGCTTACGCTCTATCGTTCAGTCGTTGTAGAGCCAGCAATATTCAATCGCTTCACTAAAACTTTTCATTAAAATCGAAAGAATTAATAATATTTTGCGAATTTACAAAAGTGTTTACTTTTCTGTTTACAATTTGCAAGCCATTTGACAGTTTTTCACTCTTGTTCTTCTCAACACGGAACTATGACGTTTCGTAATGGCGGTCGTCGTAATCTTGTATTCTATCATTCTTGGCAAAATTTTGCAAACTAACTTCACACGTACGCTTACGCTCTATCGTTCAGTCGTTGTCGAGCCAGCAACGAATTAACATCACGCAAGACTATAGCGCAAAACCAAATATGCCCTGCGAGAAATATTTTATGATTCTAAATGCCTTTGGTGCCATGCAATGCCTCTTATGTTCCAAGTCTTTTAAAGATAATAGGGAATATATCCTTAAAAGACATTTTGTTAATCTATATATTATTCTAAGACAAGGCGCTTATTTCCAGAGATCTACAAAACGTACAGAGACAAATAATACATCAAATTAAAGTGTGCGATCTGAAACTTTGCACAAATTTTACATATTTTAAATTCATTGAACCACTTTTGATATATTTGCGTTTAAGGTTGTTCAATTTTTACATTAAGCTAATATAAGCAGCGCTTCTACAGAAAAGAGCATATATGTAAGAGAATGAATAATTAAAAATGTTTCTGTCATTTGCTTTCGTTACACACATACCCACATACGCGAAGGCGCAAGTGCGAAATCTAACAACAACAATGTTGTCTGCTCGGTAGCATAGATAACTTGATACGAGACTCTTTGGCTCGAGAGAGAGCTGTCAAAACTCGCATTTTTTATAACATTTGCCAATGATGCCACTGCTGAAAAATATTAACTTGGGTATTTAATAAATTTAACAAAACACTAAATTAAACACTTTGAAAATGCATACATACATATATATGTAAATGCTAAAATGCAAAATCATTAATTAATTTACATAAACATTTATTTTGCCAAAATATGTTCGCACAGTTTCATTTCACACTAATTTCGTCAAGTAATTATAGCGCTGCTTTTCTTTTTCACTAACTGCTGGTTGACGGCACCCTGATTGTGTTTTGTTGCCAGCTCAGAAAACAGATCAGCTGCAAGCGAGAGAGCAAGAAAAGAGATTCTAATCAAGATATCTATGACAATAAGAGAATGACGAATATTACAAATTACAAATGTTTGCTTTGGCATGTGCACTGGTACATACATACATATGCATGCGCTAAGGCGCTATCTACGATTTGACATGCGCTCTCTTCTATGTTGCACGAATATGTATGTACGAGCTAAGGAACACTGCGCTTTGACATGCGCACTCTACTTTGTTTTATATTCACACATACATACTTACAAACATATGTATGTATATACATATGTATGGGCGAAGACGCAAGGGCAAAATCTAACAGAAATATTGTTGTCGGCGTTATTTTGATTAGAAGTGTTATTGCGTTAGGAAGGCTTTGAGTCAGTTCAGTTTTCTTCCAAAAGTCAAGGCGGCTATTACCAGCGAACACATACATACTACATCGAATTTCAGTTCAGATTCAGATTAATTATTAAAAATAAAATGCCAAACCAAAGGCGAATTAGACGAAAAAGGAGTTTAACAGGTCGAAGAGAAGAGGTGAATGTTATAGATAAAAAGGAATTTTTAATTGTTAATGTATGTATGTATATGAATTGACCTGTTTTATTAGAGCCGTAGTCATGCAGGATCTATGGCAAGTTATTTCAAAGCTGCCCTAAACTCCGTAGTTCTTCCGGAGTATTGTTCGCTTGGGGGTTTGACTAATATATGTTTACACTGTAAAGCAAAACATTTCGGAAGTGAAAAGGTACCTGTACTTTTCATTGTTTTATATTCGTAATATATGTATATACATACTTATTGTCTTAATATTTGGTTGAAATTGTTACTAGGTAAGAAATGGCTTTACGACATGTTGTCATGGCGGAAAAGTTAAACTTCAAGAATTACGTGTACCTGAGTTTTTGAAAGCTGTGTTAGAAAATGATTTGAGCTTTTGGCGGGGACACTATTTGGAGAATATTCGGCAGCTAAATAGGTCGTTTGCTTTTGCATCATTCGAAGCGAAAATTGCTGAGCCTACAGGGCGCGGACCATATTGTTCCGAAAACATGGATCAATATATCCATAGGGTAGGTCCATTGCATGCAGATCATCCTTCAGAATCCTTCTACGCCCAGTTGTTTACTCTTGACACGGATCAAGCAACTGATATAAGGGCACAACATAATTCAAACCGCGATAGTTATTTGCTGAGAGAAATCCACGAAATGCTTTCAAATATTAACCCCTTGGCAAATGAGTATAAGCATATGGCGCAGGTTGAACGCGAAGAGAAACAGAGGGCCAGAAAAGAAAATCGCAATGCTCGCCGAATTAGCATGCTACTTGTGCTTAGATCGATTATTACGTGATATTCACCAAAATGAAATACCTTTTGGTGGAAAGGTAATTTTATTAGGTGGTGATTTCAGGCAAGTTCTTCTTGTGGTGACCAATAGCTCACGCGCCGCTATAGTTGGTAATTGTTTGAAACGGTGCTCACTTTGGAAATTTTTTAGGTGTCTCAAACTCTCAACGAATATGCGTTCTAAAGAATCCTTATACAACAGTTTTCTTTTGCGTGTTGGAGAAGGTTGAGAGCTCTCTCCAGAGTCGAAAATCAATATTCCAGAAGAGATAATTTTGCTAAATGAAAATTTAGTGGATTGGGTATTTCAGCCTCAGTCTGGTGTTATTAGTCAAAACCATTTGAAGGATCGGGCAATTTTGTGTCCAAAAAATGATCACTGTACGATAATAAATAGCGAAATAGTAAATATGTTGCCCGGTGAAGAACGGGTATATTATAGCGTGGATACAGCCGTTTCTGAAGATCCTCAAGAGCATGTCGGATTCCCTATAGAATTTCTAAACTCCCTTAATTTCAGTGGAGTAGCGCCTCATGAGTTAAGGCTTAAGGTTGGAACAGTTGTGATGTTAATCCGCAATCTTAATACATATGAAGGGTTGGTCAATGGGACTCGCTTGATAGTAAAAGCACTACATTGCAATTGTTTGGAGGTCGAAATTTTAACCGGTGAATCACAGGGAAACAAATTTTATTGCCCCGTATAAATTTACAGCCCAGCGAATCAACACTTCCTTTTATTTTAAAGCGTCGCCAATTTCCAATAATTGTAGCATTCGCAGTAACAATAAACAAATCTCAAGGGCAGACTCTAGCAAGAGTTGGTGTTTTCCTCAAGGAGGATTGTTTTACGCATGGCCAGCTGTATGTCGCATTGAGTCGAGTACGATCTTCTCAAGATATCAAAGTTAAGACTTACGACCAAAATAAAACTACTACGAATGTAGTTTTCCATGAAGTACTTGAATAAATTGAGTTTTTATAAAAAAATTGTTTTTTACTTTTTTCATTTTAAATAACGGAGTCCCCCGATTATCGGGGGTTATTACTAGTTTATATTAATAAAAAGCATAGTTTCCTCACAGCTATATATAGATTTTCTAAACATGTCATTGCTTTTAACATAGAAGATAGAAATAGCATTACAATTATTAAAAAGTTAAGACAAAATATTGCGATAAGAGGTAAATCTAAACTTATGATTTTGGATAATGAGTTTAATTCAGAAAATGTAAAGAATTTTTTGAGAGAAAAAAGAATAGATACTAATTTTACTAAACCTAGTAGTCAGACGGGGAGTGCCGATAAAGAAAGTTTCCACAGCACAATTAGCGAAAAAGTAAGAATTTTAGAAATAGAAAATTCTCAAATGTCCATACAGGAAAAAGTATGTCAAGCCAAAAAAAAAAATAAATAAAAGCACGGCCGATAGATGTAATTGAAAGAAAAGAAGATAAAAACAAAATATACAAAGGATTGTTAGAGATAAACCTTCATAGAATTCAGAAATTAAACGAAAATGGGATATTTTTATTAGTAACAAAGAGGAGGGATATGTAAATAATTATAAAGCAGTTAGGCACAAATACCAACTCAGATATAGAAAAATGAAACTCGAAATTTGCAGATCAACTTGTATTAGCGATATTGGCAATAATGGTCATCCCGCCGACGAATAGTCTGATGAACATTGAAAAAATTAGTTAATCTGTATACTTCGAAACAACGGTTGAAAATATCGATTTTGCGGAAGAATATGATACTATACTACATATAATAAATCCACAAGAAATACTAACTATTATTTACGAACTACAACTAAATATACAACGGCCAGGACTTGAGGCAGATTCTAAACTACTAGAAATGCAACTGGAAATCATACGGAAAAAGGCAAAAACATTAGCACCACACAGATAAGTATATTAATTTCGAAGGCACAGCGGAAAAATGGCTATTTGGAAAAATGGATGATGAGGGTACAAAGAAAATCGAAGAACATATAAAAGTAATTGAGACAAATAATCATCAATTAATAAAAAATCTTAATAAACAAATTAACATAAATTCTCATTTCAATGAATGTTCCTCTAAATTAAGAAATGTTATTTTACATGATAGTTAAATTATAGAAAAAAAACTAAATGGTATTAACAAAAAATGAGTGAAACACATATACAACTTCTTAAGACTGATTTTATATGTAATTAAATTAGCTGACCCGGCGAACTTCGCACCGCCTAATTATTGGAGGCATATTTAGTAAGTCACAAACGCACGACACAATACTTTTTTAATTATATTGAAATTTGCTGCTTTTAGATTTTTAGGAATATTAAAGAATTATAGTATAGATGCACAGCAAAGAGACGTTAACATTTCAAGTGACGTTTTACCATAGACAATTTTTTTTGAGTGAATACTGACAAATATTTACACTATAACTATCAAACTACATCTGTCGTTTTTTTTTTGACGATGGCCATGGTTAGGAAAAGAAGAAGAACTACATCTGTCATCGGGAAAATAAAGAATTCAAACAACTATAAGATAGTTATAGTGAAGCTATATATCCCTTAACTCTTTAAAATGCTTTGTCCGTTTTGTAAAAAGTGGATGGAACGGCAGAAAAAAAAATAATAACTGTCCAGATTGTATTAAATTATTATTAAGATGCGACGAATGCTACAACATAATCGCTGTTACCTTCAGATTTTGTACCAAGTGTGGTAAGAATGTAGAACGAATAATACACGTAAACAGGGCAAAAGTACAAAAAAATATATTAAAGCAAAAGCTGCTATCTAATCCAAAGCACTTTTCTACAATGCCATCTTCATCATCTGAGGAGACATTCTGTGAATTAAATTCATCGGCCAAAGACGTCCTGTATTCCTATATTCAAGTTATTGAAGACAGCCAAAAGCCCAACATCAAGAATGTTCTGGTAGATATTGATGTTATTGAAGACAGCCAGCAGCTCAACATTGATAATGTTCTGATCGAATCAGATTTGTCCGAGTCGCCTAGTACTTCCACCATATTATCATGTCCTGGTGAGCCAAGTGGTTCCCAAGTAGATGGAGCCAAGTTGATGGAAATAAAGAGTTACTAATACACGTTGACATTAAGGATCCAAATGCACATATTATATACATATTAAGTCATTTATTTATATTTATACACTTCACATACAAAAATTTAAAATTTTCTTGGATGTGCTCGTTTCTGGACTGTGAACATGATAAACAAATCTTTGCTTAAATTAAATACAACACAGTTATGATCATATACAGTTAATTAATATAGTGCTTTCTGGTAGACAATATTTTTAGTTTTTTTTTGCGGTGCGTAAATAAATAAGGATGTTGGTTTTCCGACACGCGAACACGCAACGTATAATTGTCCATGTGCGAAACAGGGAAACTCTAAGTTTATTCCGCAAACTTGCAACGATTGGCCTTGCGATTTATTTATGGTCATCGCAAACGCCAGACGCACGGGAAATTGCAACCTCTGAAAATCAAATGGCAAATCCGTTGGAATCATAGGTATTCGTGGGATTAAGACATCCTCTCCTTTGTATTTTCCTTTGATTATTTTAGCTTCGATGATGTTATTCATGAGTTTCTTCACAACCAATCTCGTTCCATTGCAAAGTCGAGGTTAATTAATATTACGCAGCATGATGACAACTGACCCTACTTTTAATTTCAAATTATATGATGGTAGTCCAGGCAAGTCCAATGAATTTAAAAATTCTGTAGGATAGTTGACTACGTCATCCTGGTTTGTGGCCGTGTCAACTGATTTGTACGTAAACAACTCTCCTGGAAGGAAATTCTGAATGGTAGCATTGAGATCATCGACTTCTTTGTCAATGATGCTGCCAATATTGCTCGTTCACTTAGCCAATCGTGGTTATTATATTGTCGTTTGATGTCCGGAAAAACACGCTGAATAAGCTCCTTTTTCGATTCTGTGAAGTGACAGAAATCTGTGGGAAAAGTCATTAATCCGGTCGAGCTGTCAACTGCGACCTTACCATTGCCAATATCCAGCAACGGCTTCGAAAACACAGTCGCAGTTTGATCTTGTTGCAAAAACACTCGCATGTTAGTAGTTAATTGTAGTGTCTTTACGTGCCGCCACAAATTTGATGATTTTAGACATGCGTTTATTTCGTCAGCAACAGTCGATCGAGGAATTACTGGAAGAGTCTGACGAAAATCACCTGACAACAGTGTCATAGCTCCACCAAAAATGTTTTGGTTATCACGTAAATCTTTTAACGTCCTATCTAGTGCCTCCAGCGACCTCTTGTGGGCCATTGTGCATTCGTCCCAAATTATCAATTTGCATACTTGGAGAGTCTTCGCCATAGCGCTATTTTTGGCAATGTTGCAAACTGGCGTTTCGTTGATATGCATGTTTAATGGTAATTTTAAGGCTGAATGTGCAGTTCGTCCGCCTTCTAATAAAGTTGCTGCTATTCCAGATGAAGCCAACGCTAGGGCTACCTCATTTTGCGATCGGATCTTTGCTAATAGTAATGAAATTAGGAACGTTTTCCCAGTACCCCCAGGAGAATCAAGAAAGTTAAATCCCCCCAGACCCACTGTTTACAGCTTGTGTTAAACGATCGTACGCAATCCTTTGTTCTTCGTTCAATTGCGGAACAGTTGTGCGAACTGCTTCGGTCATAGCTTGAGTATCGTACTGGAGTTCTCTTTGCAACTCATGGTTTAATGCATCTTGCATAGCACGATTGGGTGCTGTCAGGCCCAAACACGACAATACTTTATTTACCATCAACAAACACATATCTTCTATTATGATCAATGTGTCATTGTAAATCTCTGCCGTAATTTCCAATGTAGGATTCAAAGTTTCACAACGCACGCGATGCAACACATCCTCAGACATGTCATCCCTATATTTCATCCACAAATCATTCGGATTTGAGGGGAAACATGTCGATATTATAATCGCAAACAGAGTGCGAATTTGTTGCGGCGATGAATATATCACGGAATCGTTGAGCGTATCATCCCAATGCGAATCGTTTTCAAGCAACCGTAATAATTGACACGCCTCACGGTAAGTCGCACACAGATGTCCATCAACTGTTCGCAATTGTTGAAATGAACAATTGTTGAAAAGAACAATTGTTGAAAAGAACATTCAGGAACATTTACCAATAACAATCTAAGATAATAACATTCATCGTTATTAGGATGTACTGTATATATACGGCCTATAGCATCTGTGGCAAATACATTTTCATATCCTTCAAGTGATGTTCCTTGTTTACGACGCTGAAAAGACTTTGATGATGCGTTCCATGTGTAGCAGCGCGGCATATCAGCATACAGCAAAGTGCGAGTGAATTGATCAGTTGCACAAATTGAGAAGAAACCTGTCAATGTGGTCACAGGTGGACGTGCCGCTCTATCCACAGCGTTGTTTGGGTTGAAATACACTCGTTGTCCATTTTCTAAATGAACTGACAAATGCAATACAGTGGGATGTCTTTCATGAATTGCAAACGAAAATATGCGCCAAATAGCCTCATTGCTGCTTACATAGCGACCCATCTGATAGGAGACACTTCATCATTTGTGTTTGTTACTGCGAACATGGCCATGCCGCTACCTTTGTTAACATATTTACATATGTACTTTATGGATTTCACAGAGTTACAAAATTCCACGTTGATGTGAGCTTCAAAAGTTTTGGACAATGCGGGCGAGAACGGCACAATCCAACGATTGTCTACATGAAAATCTTGTCCTTTTATCTTGACATCTACAGATCGTCCACCGTCCTCAACTGATCGCCGACGATACAATGGGTAACCATCGATTCCCGAGATGGTTTCAGCAAGCAAGTTTCTCGGGTACCGTTTGGAGCACTTGCCGTCGATCATACAGGGTGAGCTGTTGTTGAAAACTCCGCAAGGTCCATGTATCATGTGTTTAGTTACTATCGTATGCAAATTTGGGTCAACCGTTTCATCAGGAATTTCGGCTGAAATAATGGAATCAATTTCTTCTGGCCTTATTTTGTCAACCAACCAGACTAATATATGAGCATGTGGCAAACCACGCTTTTGCCACTCAACAGAGTACATCCAACAACGTACTTGGCCATACACACGATGCTTTGTAATGAAATTCATTAAAGATTTTAATTTTTGCTTGTAAACTCTGGCTGTGATGTCATGCCTATCAAGTGGTGTTTGGTTGTGTAGCAGTTCTTTTTTTATTTCAATCCATTGTGGGTTACAGGTGAATGTAATAAATAGGTCTGGACGGCCATACTTTCGAACATAAGACATCGCATCTTGAGCGTACTCGTGCATGTGGCGCGGGCTTCCGATGTAAGTGGCCGGTAAAATTGTCATTCTTCCTACATTATTTACATTGCCGTCAGCATTGATTGCATCGCGAAGATGAATGTACTCTTCAGATCGAAGCTGCTGTTGGTTAAGACGGATGTATGTCAATCTTTCAGTCTCAATTTTGGCATACATGTCCACTGCATACTGATGAAAGAGCCGTTGACACATCAAAATGTGATTTACTTCACCTTCACGGATCATGAGTCTGTATGCATAATAATTCATGGCACTGACTTTTTTGTGTGTATCAGCACCTGGAAGTACATATGATAAAAAAATACATTTATATATTGAACATATAAAATATTTTATTTTGTATGATCTAATTACCTGTTGTTGGACTAACCATTTTGATATTAAAATGGTACCCATCTTCTCCCTGCCAGAAAATTAATGGGTATTGTAAAGCATCATAAGCTCTATGCGTTTCATATACACGTTTCAATTCATTGTTCCGGCGATGAAGTACAATATCTCTTGATTGCAAATTCTCTCCAACAACGACAATAGCCACTTCATCTATTGTCGGTGAATTAAACCTCCTTGCATGCTCTCCAGCAGGTGTTTTGTCGGCTCTTATTACAATATTATGGCTGTCTGATGGCATCCGATCCAGTGCCATTTTGAACATCTTCACTAATTCATTATTCTCGTGAAGAAATGTTTGCAGTTGTTGGACAATGATTCGCTTGACGGTTGGAATTTGCAAAAATTTATGATCTGCATCTGGCACTGGCAGCATTGCCCCCAGTAGGTGATGAATTTGTCCTTGGATCTGTAATTGTTTAAGAACTGGTTAAATTAATTGTGATACAAATACAAATTAGAATTTCACTAAAACAATTATGGTATACTACCTTGAAGGTACGCATGAACCCGTCTTGTACTATATGCGTTGCACCAAATGATGTCATTTGGAAGCAATTATTATATTTTTGGATGTTAGCCAAGAAGTGTTTAGACTCACTTTCCATCCCATTAACTAATGAGTGTAACGGTTCAGGTGGTGGAACCAATTGAGGCATTTGTACATTGCCACCAGCACAACATAATCCTGCAGGTTCACTACTGTACTTAAATGCTTTACAATGTTGACAAATGATTGACATTTCTCCAATCGTCACAGATTTGTCGGCACTATAATCAAATTCCGGATCGTAGGAAAATGCTCCTCGTTCGAGGTTTACAGGAGCATTGCGTCTGCGGAATCGATTAAATTCGTTATCCCGTGCTCGCTGCTGTTGTGATCGATGTGCACGAACTCGTTCCATTCCCCCCCTATCCACTTGATAGTTATTTACTCTTGAAGGTAATTCTCCCATACTTGTACGACTGTTATCATTATCAGCATCTCACTGGTCATTAGTGCGGTTGGAGCATAAAGTAGCTCGTTGCACATTTACACGACTTCGACGACCTATGTCAGGTCGTTTTCTTTTCCTCGGCATTGTAAGCAGCGAGAAGAAAATCACTTTTATCAGTATTTCAATATTTCTCCAATTAAATGTTTCTTTTTTTAACATGAGATGACAAAACCAAGGATGTTAAAGTAGGAGCGCAGCAAAAAGTCTCTAAATGTATGGACAAAACAATGTAACGTTCGGATACACGTGCTTTTTACATGAGATGACAAAACAATGGAACGTTCGGATACACGTATTACTTAATTATTACTTTCTTATATCTCCAATTAAATGTGTCTTTTTGTAACATGAGATGAAAAAACCAAGGATGTTAAAGTAGGAGTGCAGCAAAAAGTCTCTAAATGTATGGACAAAACAATGTAACGTTCGGATACACGTGCTTTTTACATGAGATGACAAAACAATGGAACGTTCGGATGCACTTATTACAGGGCATCTCGACAGGATAGAATTTATAGAATACTAACTGTTATTGCCATTGCCAAATCTGTATGTGGGCATTTGCTATCATGATATAATCATTTGCGCAAAAGCGTAGGGTAGGTAGGTTCGAGATGATGTAGCGTATGCTTTGAGCTCTTGAAAAATTTATTTTGTCATTTGCGAAATGCCGTCGGGTAGGTAGCTGATGTAGGGCACATTTTGAGCTCTTGAATTCCTTAAATCTTTTGTGTGGAACATAAAAAAATTATAAATATCCTTTTGCTTACAAATGTATTTTTGGAAAAAATAAGATAATAACAAAGAATAAAGATCCTTTTTTTACAAATGTATTTCTGGGAAAAATAAGAGTTTATATTTTTGGACTACTATATAATAATTGTGGCATAACTTTTATATACCAATTAAAATAATACATTTAAAATGAGAAATGATATTTTGATTTATGCTTGTATAAGTTTATTAAATTTAAGACTTCCCAACCCATTTTGCATAATATTTCTATAAATTAACAATATTATACTAAATATTAAATGTTATTTTTAAAATGTACTTTATTTTTATAATATAACACAACCGTCTTAACTCGCTCTTCTAATTTTCATATTACCAAAATTAAAATGCCGTCGGCAAATGTGGAAATGGGATATGTTGCCTCTTCGAAATTTTCATATAAATGAAAACTGCGCTGTTAAACTGCTGAAGAGACAGCTTCTAGCTTACGATATATGGCAAACTATGTATGTAGTATTCTATATCTAGTAAGCAATGAGCAATGTGGAGTCTGCACAGGCGGAGATGCCCCGTTATTATAATAAAAGTATTTTTGAGAGTTGGTAACACTGTAAGGTTGGCACCATCAAACATGTCAACAATTAATTATATTTATATATTTTGAAATTTGAAATTGAAATTTAAATACACGATGTTATGAGAAAAGTTGATATTATGTTGTCGATTCAAAAGTCTTAATGCGTTCTTCAATTCGAGTGGAACTGAGAATACAAATACCGTCAAATGTTTGACAGCAAGTAAGTGGTCAACTTTTATATGGGAAAATGGAATTGTCGTTTTACTCTATCTTACTCGTAATTTTTCCTTATTTGCTCACCGTTTAGACCTACCCTGGACTACGACAAACATTTTAAAACCAAAGTCAGCTCAATCGGCCCAGCCGTTCTCGAGTTTTAATCAGACTAACGAACAACAACTCATTTTTATTTAGATAGATAGATAGATAGATTAAAAATTCTACAAGATGACGTGAAACATATTCAGAATAATATTGCAGCTTCCAGAATAGGATTACATCTAAGTAACATTCTAACAAATGGAGAAATTAATCATTACATTATAGATATAAATAAACTAGAAAGTAATGAAAACTTCATATTTGTTAGAAAAGTCCCAAAACCTACAATAAAATTACCGATTTCAATGATTATGCCATGAACAAACAGCAGAAATAAAGAATTAATGTTTGAACCATTGAAAGTTGTCAATAAAATATATAAAGCATAAAAATACTACTTTACTTTATGCAGAAAATAAAGATTTACAAAAGATTTGCACCTATGAAAAAGTTTTTATATAAAAATAATTCTATATACATATATACTTACCAATGTAACAGATGTAATTGAAATTAATGATGGTATATTATTGGTAAAAAATTTTAAAAACAATCAAATAGACAACACATGTAATACAAACATATTTAATCTAACTGGAAATTACCTAATATCCTTTATTAATTGTTCAACTGATATAAAAGTAGTGAATAATAACATTTTCAAAAAAACTATACAAAATATCTATGGCGTTAAAGACATAGAGAATCAAATTGAAAAATTATTGTTTGATGATATTTTATTATCAAAATTTGAAAATATTGAAAAATAAACGAATTAAGCTTTATCAGGAAACAACACTACTTATATTAATCAACTTTTTTTATATATTTAATAATTACTATTTTACTTATTGTCTCACTCATTTACGGTAAAAGAAATCATAATATTAATATTACAAATACAAATTCTTTGACTCAGGAGAGTCTTACAACAAAGGGGGGAGAAGTTACGAGGGGGACTCCATCCATAATAACAATGCAATCAACTGCAAGTTATTTTAAATAGGAAATTTAAGTTTCTGTTCAGATAGCTTCTTTATTGTATAAAATGAATATTAAGCAATATATCTCAAAACGACCACCGTAGTTGATATTTATACCCTGAGCAGGGTATATTAAGTTTTTCACGAATTTTGTAACACCCAGAAGGAAGCGTCGGAGACCCAATAAAGTATATATATAAATGGTCAGTGTGTTGAGCTGAGTCGATTTAGCCTTGTCCGTCCGTCCATCTGTCTGTTTGCATATATACGAACTAGTCCCTCAGTTTTTAAGATATCGTTTTGAAATTTTGCAAACGTCATTTTCTCTTCACGAAGCTGCTCATTTGTCGGAACTGCCGATATCGGACCACTATAACATAGCTGCCATACAAACTGAACGATCGGAATCTAGTGTTAATATGGAAAACTTTTACATTTGACAAGATATATTCACGAAACTTGGTATACATTATTTTCTATAGCAACAATGTAATCTCCGATGAAATTATTCAGATCGGTTAACTATAGCATATAGCTGCCATACAAACTGAACAATCGGAATAAAGGGCTTGTAAGGAAAACTTTCGCATTTGACGTGGTATCTTCACGAAATTTGGTACAGAATATTTCCTAAGACAATAATGTAATCTCCGTAGAAATTGTTCAGATTGGATTAATATAGCATATTGCTGCCATACAAACTGAATGATCGGAATCAAGTTCTTGTATGGAAAACTTTCACTTTTGGCAAGGTATATTCACGAAATTTGGTCTAGAATATTTTCTAAGACAACAATGTAATCTCCGGAGAAATTGTTCAGATCGGATTACTATAGCATATAGCTGCCATACAAACTGAATGATCGGAATAAAATGCTTGCATTGGAAACTTCCTCATTTGACGATATATCTTCACGAAATTTAGTTTGAGATATTGCTCATAGAAATAATGTAGCATATAGCTGTCGTACAAACCGAACGATCGGAATTAAGGGCTTGTATGGAAAACTTTCGCATTTGACGTGGTATCTTCACGAAATTTTACATGGATACTGCTTAAGATAATAATATAATCTCCGAAAAAATTGTTCAGATCGGATTACTATAGCATATAGCTTCCATACAAACTGAACACATAGTTACTAAAAGAAATGCTCCTGTAAAGGGTATATTAGCTTCTGTGCAGCCGAAGTCAACGTTTTTTCTTGTTTTTAAAGAGATTTAAGTAAAAAAATTCGATTTTTTGAAGCTTCTAAAGCAGGCACCCCCTTAAGCTATATACAGTCACGGACAATAAAATAGAATCATCCATGGTATTAATTTTCCTTTCTCAAGAAAATTATGAATTTGATTTTAATTCAACTAAGTTATATTTTTATTATGTACTTCATATCAAGTGCTATTGGTAGCACTAAAAATATTGGACAAAAGCAATTCATAAATATTACAAAAACTAAGGTAAAGAATATATTTTAAAAATTCGATGGACAAAAAATATAATCAAAATCTTTTACATTAAAAAAAATATTTTTTAAGGGAACTAATAAAAAAATTGGTAGTACATTGTAGTGTATTCTTAATCGTCTAATACCGATGCACTTCTTCTACGCATAGACCTAATTAGGCTAACGAAAGTGTTCTGTGGAACAGAATACCAGACCACTGTACCTTCTCTCAGAATTCTGCTTTATTTTTCGGTTTGAGGGGTGCAATATTTTCCTTAACAATTTTCCGTAAGTTTTTAATGAGATTCAGATCTGCTGATTACTCTGCCCAAGCCATAACGCTAGTACCATGACCTGAAAACCATTTTTTGCAAGACCCGAAGTATGTCTCGGGTAGCTCTCTTGTTGGAATTGTCAAAATGCAAAGCCAATTCCATTCAGCATTTTGGGAGTATGACCTTATCTAAAACCTTAACGTATATATGGCGGTTCATGTTTTCTTGTATCCAAAATATAGGCCCCGGAACACAATATGAGAAACAATATTAAACCATTATATTGCCCCACGGGGATTGAAGGACCTAGTCGTGTAGCGGACGTACATTTGTTTTTGGACGTCGGATTCACCTGTAACTACTTTTTACGCTTTTTAAATTCATCATTTTTTATTTATGAAACTATTTCGCTATTGATTCTATTATTTTGTCACAAAGCACGAGGCACGCTATTTACACTTTTTAAATTACAGTTAACTGTTAAACTCAACAATGCCTTTGTTATTATGCAGAAAAGTTACTACATAGATGAAAAATCTCAAAAAAATTATTCCATTGTTTCAAAGCAACACCTTTGATTCTATTTTATTGTCCGTAACTGTTTACATATACTTATATGTATGTTTGTACTTACTAACTTTTTTTAAAAAAAACTTATTGCAAAATGTTTTAATTATTTTCAAGGTGGCTAAATTAGGAAATGTTGTCTTCCAAAGCTGAAATAGTTGCTACATTTATTTCTGTAGACTTTAGACTTGACGTCGTTTCTTGGTGGCCAACTGCATGCATCCCGAAAATGCACTGTTTGGTGTGGTTTGTACGCTGGTGGAATCATTGGACCGTATTTTTTCAAAGATGCTGTTGGACGCAACGTTAAATGGCTGTTCGATGCTAACACTTTTTGTTGCCAAAAATGGAAGAACTGAACTTTTAACAAGATGGCGCTACATGCCACACAGTTGATTCTATGGCCATTTTGAGAACTTCGAGAACAATTCTCAAGAAATGGACCCGTAAGTTGGCCACCAAGATTGCGATTTAACGCCTTTAGACTATTTTGTGGGGCTACGTCGTCAAGTCTAAAGTCTAAGACAACATTTCCGAAGAAATTCGGGCTATTCCGGCCGAAATGCTCGAAAAAGTTGCCCAAAATTGGACTTTCCGAATGGACCACCTAAGACGCAGCCGCGGTCAACATTTAAATGAAATTATCTTCAAAAAGTGAATGTCATGAACCAATCTAACGTTTCAAATAAAGAACCGATGAGATTTTGCAAATTTTATGCGTTTTTTTTTTTTAAAAAGTTATCAAGCTCTTAAAAAATCATATTAGCTATGTTAGTTCTCTTTCTAATATTGAATGCTGCCGACCAGACGATTTTTATACTTTCGCAACAAAGTTGCTAAGGAGAGTATTATAGTTTTGTTCACATAAAGGTTGTTTGTAAGTCCTAAAGCTAAAAGAGTCAGATATAGGGTTATATATACCAAAGTGATCAGGGTGAGGAGTAGAGTTGAAATCCGGATGTCTGTCTGTCCGTCCGTCTGTCCGTGCAAGCTGTAACTTAAGTAAAAATTGAGGTATCGTGATGAAACTTGGTACACGTATTTATTGGCTCCATAAGAAGGTTAAGTTCGAAGATGTGCAAAATCTGCACACGCCCACAAAATGGTGAAAACCGAAAACCTATAAAGTGTCATAACTAAGCCATAAATAAAGAAAGTGAAATTTGGCACAAAGGATCGCATTAGGGAGGGGCATATTTGGACGTAATTTTTTTGGAAAAGTGGGTGTGGCCGCGCCCCCTACTAAGTTTTTTGTACATATCTCAGAAACTACTATAGCTATGTCATTCAAACTCTATAAAGTCGTTTCCTTCAGGTATTTCCATATACAGTTCAAAAATGGAAGAAATCGGATAATAACCACGCCCACCTCCCATACAAAGGTTATGTTGAAAATCACTAAAAGTGCGTTAACCGACTAACAAAAAACGTCAGAAACACTAAATTTTACGGAAGAAATGGCAGAAGGAAGCTGCACCCAGGCTTTTTTTAAAAATTGAAAATGGGCCCACTTATGGACCAAAAACCATATCTCAGGAACTACTTAACAGATTTCAATGAAATTCGGTATATAATATTTTCTTAACACCCCGATGACATGTACGAAATATGGGTGAAATCGGTTCACAACCACACCTTCTTCCAATATAACGCTATTTTGAATTCCACCTGATGCCTTCTCTGTATAATATATACATTAGGAACCAATGATGATAGCGGAATAAAACTTTACAAAAATACGGTATTTGAAAAATATGTAAATGACCATTATCACTTCATCATGCGAGAGTATAAAATGTTCGGTGACACCCGAACTTAGCCCTTCCTTTTTTGTTTTGTTTTATATTAAATTGGCCAAATGTTAAAACTCATTTCTATTTAATTAAAGGTAAATGATGGCCGAAAGTTGTCAAATGGATCGATTACATTTAAAGAAAAGGAAGAAACTGTGATTAGCGAAACAAATATTACACAAAATAGCTTGGCGTCATCGAAATTGACTATTAATAACACAAATCATATTCAGACCGTTGAAAATTTATCACACTACTTGTACACTATTATATATATGCCACATTCGTTGCGAATGATTTGCTTGACAAACTTGTTCTGCTGGATGGCTCATGTCTGCTACTCTTTATATTTTACGGATTTTGTTGGTGAAGCAGTATATATGGGAGACCCAAAGGGTCTCGAAGGCAGCAACTCACAATTAAAATACGAAGAAGGAGTACGCTTTGGTTGCTGGGGAATGGCTATGTATTCCTTATCATGCGCTTGCTATTCGTTAGTGATTGAAAGGTTAATTAAAAAATTAAGGTAAGGTGTTAAATTATGTTTTCTCTATTTACCTTTATATTCTAATAACGGATTAAAATGTTTGTGTCACGGTATTTCTTGCCACATTCCTCCGAAATGGCTGGACCGATTTTAGTAAAATTTAAGCCGAATCGGCCAACATCTATTTTTCATACCTCTAAATTTTAAGTGCTCAACACCTAATACCCGAGACAGACATGTAGTAACAATACCATAGTATTCTGTTTACTACGGTGGTGACACATAAGGCAATGTAACTAAAATAAGTAAACTGAAATACTACCTTTGTTATGTAGTTGTGTGTTATTGAAAAAATAAGTGCAATTATTTAAAATACTCCAAAGTTTATGTATTTTCATCCCAAAAAAGCGATTTGGTTAAAGTCTTATTTTTTTATACCCGTGACAGACATGTAGTAACATACGATATATGGTACAAATACCTTTTGTGTGTCACCAAATACTAGCAAAATACCATATGAGCAATGTGGTATTTTGCTGGTAACAATACTATGATGTTTTATTATGCTATTTGTATAAACACAGCTAAACAAAGGTAACAAACTTTGTCAAAAGCTTTTATACAAACGTTCTTCGAAATATTATGTCAAAATGACTTAAAAAATTAATTAATGAAATGGAAAACAAAACATTTTTCAAAATTTTTTTTTGGAAAAGCAGAAAATGCCTCATTTTATGTCAGGATTTTAGAGAGACTATAACCAAATCGCTTTTTTGCGATGAAAATAGATTAACTGTACAGTATTTGAAATAATTGTACTTACTTTCTTCACAACACAAAACTACATAATTATTATTTAAAATTTTTTTTAAATATTTAATGGTTCATAGCCAAAGCTAGTATTTGAGTTTAATACATTGCCATGTGTGTCATCAACGTAGTAAACAGAATACCTGTTACCTTTACTATGGTATTGTTACTAAAATTTTTTTGTCGGCGCAAAAATAACCTTCCGATGTTTTTTGGCTGTAATTTAAAAATTAAAAACTTTGATTCTGCTTGTGGATTGTTTTTATTTAGTCTTTTAAATTTTTTTACATCAAGTCGAGAATATGATATCATGTAAATAGCCGCCGCCACAGTTGATTGTCATTTCAGCCCTTTTTAAGACATTTTCCATCACTTTGCCCAGAACTTCTCTCGATAGGTCCTCACATTTTTGACGGATATTGTCTTTAAGAGCTGCAACCGTCTGAGGCTTGTTGACATGAACCCGCGACTTCAAAAAGACCCAAAAAAAGAAGTCTGGAGGGGTCAAATCAGGCGATCTTGCTGACCAGTGCAAATCGCCAAAACGGGAGATTAGGGGCCCGGGAAATGCATCCTTCAGCATGTCGGTTGTGGCACGTGCATTGTGTGCCGTTGCACCGTCCTGTTGGAACCACATGTTTTCCAATTCCAATTCATCATGTTGCGGCAAAAAGAACTCGTTGATCATTGCTCTGTAGCGCTAACATCTCACAGTAACCGTTTAGCCCGCGACGTTTTCGAAAAAAAAAGGTCCGATGACTTTGAGCGGGTGTAATGGCTCTTCGTGGGTTACACGCGGATTTTCAGTGACTTCCATGAAATCCTCATGAACAGCTGCAATATTCTCTACAGAACGGCTACTCTGGGGTCGTGTTGTGCCAGTCTCTTCATGGCGAGCGGCTAAACGTCGCACTGTTCCAAAACAGAACTGACATTAGAGGTCAATTGCAAAATTTATAGCATCTTCTGATAGGAGGTTTACTTTTGCGTCACTCTGTATACAGTTTTCGTATATTTTTTGTTTTTTGGTTTTTGGTTGACGCTGTTTTCCAAAAAAAATTTAGAGATTTTGGAACCTTTGATCTTTTTGAACGATTTTCACTTATCCTTCCGATACTCCAACGATGCCAGTATGTTCGTCGATCCTTAAGAACCAATTGTTTTATTTTATTAACATGTTGGTCATCAGTTGATATTTGTGGCCGTTCTAGATGTAGTTCAATAATCGTAAAAACGCCGAATGCACTCTATGTACTTCAGAAAGACAAGCGCATACTAAACACTAATGATTATTTTGTTTTGACATTTGACACAGATTATAAAAGTATTCATTGCGGCCTGAAGGGCCTCAGTTATCGATATAATGAACTGCTTCAATTCAATCACATTTCTAAGGTTTGTTTTGTAAACCTCTTGCTGGACATAACCACATAAAAAAGTCTGATGCAGTCAGGTCAGGGGACTTTGAGGCCAGCGGAAAGTGAAGCTTTTTGACATAAATTTTTTTTTCAAATTTTCGTTGGTGCTCCGCAAAACAGTTATAGTTTGGCTATGTGTGCCGTTGCTCCATCTTTCTAGTACCAAAACCTTTTGAAAGGGATTTGTCTTCGGCGCAGTTCTGGGTAAAAAAAACTCATTTAACATATTTAGGAGGTTAAGGTTTAAGGTTTTCATGGTAAAAAAAAGGCTTCTTTGCGAATTTATTTCTTAAATATGGATTAACTACGTAAATAATAAGTAAACTTTAATTGTATATAACTATTAAAGTTGAAATCCGGTTCCGTCCGTCCGTCCGCACCAGCTGTAACTTGAGTAAAAATTCAGATATCTCGATGAAACTATGTATGTGGGTTTCTCAGTAGAAACACAATTTCGAGTTCGTAGATGAACGTAATAGCAACACTGCCACGCCCACAAATCACCATTAACTGAAACATATAAAGTGCCATAACTAAGCACTAAATTCAAATATAAAGCTGTAATTTGGTACAGTACAGGTGTAGAGTAGCAACGGGCACCTATGGTTTTTTGAAAAAGTGGAGGGCCCACTCCTCTAACAAGTTTAATGTACGTATCTCCTAAACCTAAGCTATAACAACCAAAACTGCAGAGTGCAAATCTCCTAAGAACTTCTACCGACTGTGGAATGGAAGAAATCGGAGAATAATCCCTCTCACTCCACAATAACTAAATAAATCAGAGACATTACATTTTACCATCGAGATTTACTCATTACCACCGACATGGTATGAGAGCCTTATAGGAGGTGGTGTGAATATTGGACGATGTGATTTAGTGCGTAGCATTCTTCATTCTTATGTTACATTGATGAAATCGGACAACTTCCTACTTTCCATATAGCACAATTTTAAATTCCACTTGATTCGTTCAGTTTCCATTACACAAATCAGGAAGCAATTAATATAATACTATGTTCGGACCGACATTGAAAACATTTTGAAAACACATTTATATGTTGCGGAATCTATGTTTTCACTGACAACTATCAGTAGCGGCATTCTCTTGCTCTTGCAAGATTGCACGATGACACAAAATGCAAAAATCCTATACCGAAATATGCAAGGTAAGAGAGCACCCATTGCAGAATCTAGGGATATATGACGGCACGAAAATAAACGTGGGTTTTGGTCTGACATATATATAGCCATTGCAAATAGTTTTTTGCGTGTGTTTGTTGTTGTGCCGTTGCACCAAGGGGAAAATCCTGCAATTTCTGCACCGTGCAAGGTTTTGCAAGAGCAAGAGAATCCCCCTAATATGAGAATATCAAGCGACAGCTGTTTTTGTATATGAAATGTAAACAAATATCAAGTGACAATTTAGGGCCGGCAAAATATGCCTTCCAAATAAGTTTTCAAGTAGTTTTCAGCTAAAACTGTGTTTTTGTTTGACAAATTTTACATGGACGAAAACACAAGTTTTCGTGCGAAAACCAGTTTTTCCCACGAAAACCAGTTTTTCCCACGAAAACATGTTTTCGTTGTGCCGAATATAGTATAAGGGGATAAAACTTTGCACGAATTTTTGTTTTAGTATGTGCCATCGTATGACCAAAAATGGTTTAAATCCAATGAAAACTGTTTAAGCCCCTAGATACCGAATATTTAGGCCCCGGTACTTATAGTTGACTTTTGATCGAGAATGTCGGTCAATGTGTAGTAGTATAACTGTGATCAAATTGAAAGGTAAATTTTGAATTTATACTTCGCGTGTTTTTCGAATCGGTAAATTTTTTCCTGTAAGTTGGTAGTACTATTGGTGACATCTAGGCTAAATTTCATGTCAAAATAATTATTAGTATTTGATATACGCGTCGTTTTGTAAGGCTCTATAAGTGATTTCTTCGATTTTTACTACTAGTATGTATGAATTTATTGAACAAAGAAGTGTGATAATGCACAATCTCAACGGAAGATTTTTTCAAGTGCTATATTGACTAAAACATTTCATTGACATAAGTGTATTGCAGCGTCAGAGGATTACTTTGAAGGAAATGAAATGGACAAAATACAATACATTGTAGCATATAACTAAAATTAAGCGGTAATCATTATCTTATAATCGTATGTCTTTATGTCAAAAAGGGGTTGAATCGGACCAATGCTATAATACCATAGCTCGCAAATAACTGTCGAAAGTTTTTCTTCTTATGCTCTCGTTGCGAGCACAACCGAAAAAGTTCATACTCTCTCGCTCTCGCTCTGAGCAAGAGGCTCTTGCTGTCTTCATTTATGTTTTCTGTTGAGCGCTTTTCGTTGAGCTCTTTGTATTTCGGTCTTTCAATGAGCAGTGCGTAAAGAGCGGAACGAGAAACGCTGGCACAAAGAGAGTCAGCAAAAGACCGATTGACCGAAAAACTCAACGCAAACGGTCTTCACATTTACTTTTGTTGTAAGGCATTTAGATTTTCTGCATTAATCGAACTTCTTCGTTCACTTAATATAAAGTGTAGGGCTGAGAATGCCCGTTCGACGGACACTTGCGTTGCAGGTGTAGCCAGCACAACCTTCGCTAGTGCACTTACATATATGCGAAATCTTAAGCTGCAAATCATTAAAAAACTCCAATATACTATTTGAATTTAATGGCAAGCGACCAACTGTTACGTCGAAGTTTTCGATGTCAGCATAAATTTTGATAAGTTTTGCAGATCTTTTTTGCTTTCTGACACTGTCTGCAACAAATATTTCACAACTTAACACTCTCAATTCACGATCGCAATTAATATATTTCGTCTGCAAAACAGACGTTTAACGATTTGCTTGCCTATGCGTGTGAATGTACACCAATACATACGCAAAAGACGTTTTGATCCACTGAACACGACAAAACCGTCTTGGAACAACCAGAACAAAGCAGAATAGAAAAAAACGGTTTCGCTCTGAGCGCAAGCAAGCTCATTCAAGAACCCATAAAACGGTTGCCCTCTGAGTCTTTTCGTAAAGAGTCAGGGAGAGACACTTATTTGCAGACAACGAGAAACGGTCGACAGTTATTTGCGAGCTCTGTATAATACTTAATATAATACATATAAAGATTTTCGAACTTCTGGGAGACTTTGAACCGCATATATCGGCCAATAACTGAGTTATCCCAATGAAAATAAGAGAGCATGTTTTATTCACAACAGTGTATCTTTATGCCAAAAATTTATGTATATGCATTTGAGCGGAAACTTGGCCTCGCTAATATGAGGATTTTCGAACATCCTGCAGACTTTTCTCTACATGACTGGTTTTACACCTTAAAGTATTTCCATGGTTTTGATTCGTGCAAAATGCAAGAGTATAAAATGTTTGGATGTACCCGAACTTAGCCCTAGTGTACTTGTTTTTGTAACATTTCATTTGTACTATATATATAGTATGTTAATCGCGAAACAAAGTTTGGCAGCTAGTGTAATCACACTATTGCTTGAAAATATATTACGTTTTCGAGTATACCAGAGCAATGTCAAATATTAGTGCACTTCGCCCTGGCCTATATCTGCCATAAAGCACCTATGACTACGATTCGAATAAAATAACTCAGCCTTGTAGCTTTCTGACCTTTCGTCATGACTTTATTTTATTAACACTGTTTTCAAATAGATGCATGTACATGTACAATAAATATAATATAAAAAAACAATAACTGGATATCAATAGGCAATGCAGCTTATGTATACAAATTAAATTCTTCTTATAAAGTATTATAATTATAATAATAACAAATTTATATTTTTTATAGACTTTTGGCTATTTTAAAATTTTATTTATTCCTCGTAATCACTTACATATCTAGTGATGACTTATGCAATAAGGCATTACAACAGGCAAACCTGATTTTTATAGCACAAGATCTGCTGAGCTTATCGCTCAATTCTAATATTGGAACTTTTACTAAAATATTAGTATGTGAGATATCTAAATTTTCCATTTGTGTGAGAGTTGTGGTGATTTTTTACATTTTAAAATAATATAAACTCTGCAAATTATTAGCAAAAGTTCCATTATGCACCAGAAAAATTAATCGTTTTAGAATTTTAGTTCTTTTAGCCAAAATATTTTTATTTTCAAGTTACAATTTATTCTTTGTTTCTACTTGTACATATTCTAATATTTCAAAACTATTAATATGATTATTACTTAAATATCCCATACTTTTTTTAGTATTGTCATTCGTTTTATTATTTATTACAACATTGTTTTCATATGTTACTAAGTACGTTCGAAATAGGTTTTGGTTTTCTACAATATTTTTTTTAAATGGTAACTTCTTTCTTTAAATTTTTTTTTGTTTTAATTTTTCGTGTTTGTTATTTAAAATTTGTGATAAGCATGTTTCTTGCTGATTTAACTTACAATATGTTATTGCAATTTCGTTTTTACAATCTGGAACGTTTGAAACTTATTGTTACAGTTGGTTATATTCTGTTCAATAGCTCTTACTTCATAATACTTTTATGTTAATTCTGTTTTTGGATATCTTATACTTGTATATAGTATAAGTATGTCCTCTCTTTGGGCTATTTTAAATTTTGAAGAGTCCATTAAGTCTGTAATTGTCATAGTTCCGTGCTGATCATTTGTTATGTTTTTCAATTCTTCCGAATGCAAAATAGTTGGATCAAAAATTTCAATTTCACCAAATGTTACTATGTATTAATTCGTGTTTTGTAGTTCATGTATAATTAATTAATTTTTTTATTGTTTTAATAGTGGTGTCACCTTTAATATTATTTACAGCAGTCTTTCCTTAAGTGGGCGATAACGCCCCCTTGGGGGCGCTGCAGGTGTCAAGGGGGGCGGTAAGAGACCCAGAAAGAAAATGGGGGCGTTGTGTAGAGGCCTGGGGGGTGACGACTGCATGAGCTCTCGATTCTCAACAACAACTTGTGAGCATCAACTAATATGAATTAACAGATTGCTCAAACTCGGTTCTATATTTCTCTCCGCGTAGTTCATATAAGTATCTGTCATATTTTATTGAACACAGAAAAAATTAAAATCATGTTAATCGGTCGCTCCGTTTCATAATGAAAGTAGACACACTTTCGCATTTTAGTAGTTACTAGTACTCGTAGATATCTATCATGTTTTAACAGTTTTTGTTAAATAACTCAAATTTTGCATTCCCGTATCAATCGGCTGGTTCATTGAGTACTTGTTCGGTCTTGTTGTGTGCGATTGAGCGTCGAATGAGATAAACAAGTTAATGCACGGAGAAGAGTTTTATTCCTGTCGGTGGATGCTGCTTAAGCATTCCTATATAAACAAAGTAATATTTATTTTATTTTCATTTGTGGTTTTGCGCGCAATAGATGAGCAGTACTTACGCCTACTTTACACTACCCGCGAAGTTGAACGTATTTCTCAAAGCAAAACAATGTCGGAAGTAAAAAAGAAGAGACGGCAATACAGTGCGGAATATATTAAATTCAGATTCATTGAAAATCCCACAAACCATCGTCGCCTTTGTGTCTTCTATGTATGTCTAAAAACATTTTCGGATGAAGCCTTCAACACTGCAAGATCATTTGAATAAAATGCATCCAGATAAGAAAGACAAGAATGTAGCATATTTTCAAGACCTAGAGAAGAAGCATAATACTCAGCCAAGTGTAGCAAAACTATTTTCGGTGGCTGCTAAGCAAGATGACGACGGACTTTAAGCTTTGTACATTATATCTTTGTTAATTGCTCAAAAAGACAAACCACATAACATCGGAGAAGAGTTAATATTGCCAGCAATAAATGAAGTAATAACTACTGTGCTTCATAAACCGGCCGCAGATATTATGCGAAAAATTTGAGTAATACTAATTCTGTGCAAAGACGAATTGATGAAATGGCTGAAAACATTGAAGAATCATTCAAGTCAATTTTCAATTCAGCTGGATTAGTCCACTTTACCAACTAATGAAGCATTGTTGTTGTCTTACGTGAGTTTTATTAAAGATGAGAAAATATGTGAAGAACTATTATTTGCTAGAAATTTAGAGACCGATACAAAAGGCGAAACCATATTCAATATATTGGAAAAGTTTTGCGATGAAAACGAGATTCCTTTGAAAAATATTATTTCAGTTGCTACGAAAGGCGCTCCGGCTGTGACAAGGCTTCATAGCGTACTTAAAAAATAAAGTTCCAAATGTCCTTGGTGTATATTGCGTTATTCATAGACAACATTTAGTTACTAGAAACTTAAGTGAAAAACTATTTCAATCACTACAATATGTCATCAAAGCAGTCAATAAAATCCGCAACAGCTCTTTGAACGATATATTATTTCATCAGCTTTGTGTTTCTAATGACGAGGATTTCAATCGTTTGTTGTTTCATACTGAAGTTCGTTGGCTATCAAGAGGCAATTGTCTGACTCGATTCTACAACCTGTTTGACTCTGTTATAGAGTTCTTGGAAACTAATGATACATACTTTCAAGACAAGCTCATAACATGAAAGAATGATATATGTAGCTTACATGACAGACCTGTATAAATTGTTCAACGACATGAATCTCCAACTGCAAGGCGATAAACTAAATTTAGTTAAAACAAAAAACGTCATTGCTGCTTTCGCAGCCAAACTGCTTCTACACAAAAAAAATCTAGACAGACGTGAGTTTCACAATTTTCCGAATTTATCAGTATCATGCAGTAACGACGAATTGTTTGCCTACTGCATTTGGAAAACCTCCACATTGACTTCACCGAACGATACCAGGACATTTTGAACTTGGAAATACCAGACTGGGTGTTGGATCCGTTTTCAAATGTCAACACAGCAATGTCACCTCAGCTTGAAGAAGAATTTATAGAATTGACAACAAACGAGGAAATAAAAATCAAGTTCAAAAATGGTTACCAAGAATTTTGGCTACAAAAACCGATCTCGCAATTGTACCCTGGATTGTGGTCAATCGTTCAACGATTCTTGATAGCATTCCCATCGTCATATTTGTGTGAACGTGGATTTAGTGCTGTGACAACACTGCTTACTAAAAATAGAAATCGTTTGCTTGTTACCGAACGTGGCGACTTGCGACTGTTCTTGAGTAGATTGGAACCTGATATTAACAAACGTATTAAACAGCATCAGATTCATCCTTCACATTAGTTTTTATATAAGGATCGATTATTTTAGTTGTATTTAAAGATTTAAAAGATTCTCTGTTTTAATACTATAAAGTTGCGTTTCAATAATCATTCTTATTGGAGGGGCAGGTGGAGCCCGTAAGAGTTAACTTGAGACCTAAGAGCCGTTGTATGTTACCTACTGCGCTCAGGTTTCAAGTTGCGGGTTATAGTAAAAGTTTAGTTTAGAATTCTCCGTTAATATTCATATATAGGTCACAATAATTAATTAATTTAATTTGAAGTTATAGTGGTTTTTAAATAGGTGAAAAAGTGGGGGCGCTAAAAAAGTATTTATTCTCAAAGTGGGCAGTAGACAAAATAAATTTGGGAACCACTGATTTACAGTATCAGCCAATTCTGTTATTACTTTAAAAATTTCTGAATTTGTTGTGAATTGTTCATTGTTGTTTATTTATTACAAGTTCATCCAATTTGTCATTAATTTTTTACAAAGTCATCATGGTCAGGTGTTCTTCTTAACCATTTCCAAATTGTTCCGAATTCAATTATTTCGTTTTTCTGCCTAGCAGGGTTATGTTTTAATTATTTTAATAAATAGAATAGAATATAAATAAATAGAAATTCTTAAGCTGTCATTAATATTCAAGGTAATTGTAAAAATTTATATTTTCTTCTGTTATTATATTCTGAAAATAAGTAAAATTAGTAATGTGAAATAAATCCCCCTATTCTTCATAAATGGAAAATCCCCAATTTCAATTAGTACATAGTCTTGTCGGCTGATAAGCAAGTTAGTGTTGTCAAAAGTAAAATGATTATATCAGAAAGCAAACAGAAACTATGACTTATTTTATCTTTATGAATAATTCTATTTCTATTATTAACTATTATTTTATTCCCTAAATTTTCCCACTCCATAGTAAATTTACATGTTCTGCTGGTTTGAAACAGATTGAATATATAGTCAAATTATAGTGTTGTGCAGCTCCTATTATTTTTTCCAGATCACTTATTATTGAATATATTTTATACATACAAGTATATCGAGTTATCTCGATTAAGGAAGAATGTACTCGTTCAACGTGCACATTTGTTGAACTAATTGTACTTATGTATTCTTTGGTCACAGTAAAATATTTCGATTTTGAGGCGTTGTTGAATTATTTGCTCTAAAGTTTTTTCATCAATGTTTGCGTTTCGACAATTGATTTCACAACAAGAAATTTCGAGGATGCGTCGATACAAGTAACATTTCTTTCTGTGGGACTGGGCTGTACCTATTGGAATTAATTTCGGGTGACGTTCTTATTTGTTTTTGATACAAATAATAAACTTTTTTTACCAGTTCCTTTAACTGTTTCTTCATTTCAGGCCAATAATATAATTTTTGTATTTGCTTACTATTTTCGTTGTAATTACGATTTGCCCTACTGTGTGTGTGTCCAACGATTGAACATTGGCATTCTTTGTTAGTGACGTCCATTACAAATAATTTAGTGTTGAATGGTTCCTTTGAGGGGTTTTTGTATTTCATACAAGTCTTCTACTGTACAATGGATTCTAGTAACTAAATTGAGTTGAAAAAATTCTTTTAATATAGTTAGCAAATTTTAAGTATTATATTCAATTAAATAATACGTTTTTCCAAAGTTTGCTAGTTCTTCATGAATAGCGAGTTTTTATTAAGCAAGATATGTTGCTTAAATTGGTTCAGGGATTTCACTGTTTCTGACGTTGGACGAATCGTCAGTTAAATAGTTGATAAGGCGTCTACTACTCGTATTATGATAATTTGTTCAGGCTTGTAAAATATTTTTAGTGCGATTTTTTCGATTATATCATGTCATCTTTATACCCTTGCAACCAGATGTTACATAGTATTATAGTTTGTTCACCTAACGGTTGTACGTATCACCTGCGGGGTGTGGCCACGACCTCTTATATGTTTAATGTACATATCTCTTAAGCCACTAAAGCCACAAAAATCAGATTTGCTGAGTATAAATCTTATAAGATCTTCTACCGCCATTGTAAAAATTGATGAAATCGAAGGATTATAACAACATATAACAACACTGTTAAAAACTACTAAAAGCGCAATAAATCCATAAATAATTACGCCAGAGATATTAAATTTTACCTTCAAGATGACACTAAACATTGCAATAGGCAATTTTGACTTTTATGGCACAAGATGTGCTGAGCTTATCACTAAATTCTAATATTTCAGAATATTTAAATGCGCTTATTCGCAACTTAAATAAACATCATATCTAATTAAGCCGCGGATAAAGCACGTTGCCTTGGGCAGCTGTGTCAGGGCTCGGGTTAACTCCCCCCTCTCTAAAATGAATCGCCCACGAATCAATATCGTTCATTTGGTTCAAAATATCAGTTTATGAGATATCTAAATTTTCCATTTGTGTGAGAGTTGTTCGTGATTTTTTACATTTTAAAATAATATAAATTCTGCAAATTATTAGCAAGACTACAATTAAAAATCGGACTACAACCACACAATGTAAGATTCCATTTGAAACAAAAAACTGTCCAAATCCAACCAAAACTGTTTAAGACCCTAGGTACCGAATATGTGGTTGACTTTTGACCGAAAATATTGATCAATGTGAGAGACATACAATTGAAATTCAGGAATAATCAATCTCTGACAGTGGTATGTTTGTATTAGAATGCTGGCAGCACTGCACCGACGTAAGAGCAGTCAATTTTTAAAGTTTTTAAAGAATTGTAAAGATTGGTTCAATAAATTTTTTTACATCGACTCAGTCCTATATCTGGACAAACCCTGCATTATATTCGAATGTATTATGTCTTTATTTTCTTGTGATGCTGTTCTCTCTTCTGCCTTTTTAATTTAAAAAAGGCTTAAGCAGCGTACCCATTATATGGTTTAAACATTGGAATTATGAAAAAAAGTTTAAAAATATCATTGTCTCCCAAGGTCACGTGCATTTATTTGATAGTTGAGTTTCTTGGTTCTAAACTTCTTCTTCTTTACTGGCGTAGCCACCGCTTACGGGGTTATAGCCAAGTCGACCACAGCGCGCCAGTCGTTTCTTCTTTTCGCTACGTGACGCCAATTGAATATTCCAAGCGAAGCCAGGTCCTTCTCCACCTGGTCCTTCCAGCGGATTGGAGGTCTTCCTCTTCCTTTGCTTCCCCCGGCGGGTACTGCGTCGAATACTTTCAGAGCTGGAGTGTTTTCGTCCAATCGGATAACATGACCAAACCAACGTAGCCTATGTCCTTCAATTCGCTGAACTATCAGGCTGGTTCTGGAATCCGAGTGGAAGTGGAAATCAAAATGAATGCAAAAACGAGTGAATTTGCTTTTGGTGTTCTGAAATCCGAGTTTTTTTTTCATTTTAGAACTCGTTTTGTATTCACCCTATAAATGAACTTTACATCTGTCAAATGTAAAAATGAACTTGATAGCTGTCAAATTATTTGTCAGCAAGAAAAATTAAAACGGGGCGAAATAAAAATGAGTGCTATTGTTATATTTTCCTCAATTATTTTAGAAAGGGAATTACATGCAGAAGAAGCTGTTAGCAGGAGGATTTTAAGTGACCATTCAAATCCATTACATGTGCCGGATTTCAAGTAAGAATGTAATATTTAAAAATTATTAAAGAGCGCATGCAAAAAATCTCTTTTAAAGGTAAGCTACCGGGTAAACAAAAGTGCTTTTGAAATGCTGGTAAGCGTCGTAGCTCCACATGTCAAGGAAAGTAGCATCCCGGCACGACTGCAGTTGGCGGCCACACTAAGATTTTTAGCCGAAGGTGGCTTTCAAAAATCAGTAGGAAAGGATGTTGTTGTTGCAATGGATCGCAGTACAATTGCGAAAGTTCTTAAGCGGCTGCTTAATGTTTTAGAAAAATACATTTGTCCACAATGGATTAAACTTAATATGACGGAGGCCGAAATAGCCGCATCAAAACAACATTTTTTACAAAACTTCGGCATACCTGGCGTGGTTGGATGTGTAGACGGAACACATATTCGGATAACAAAGCCACATAAAGATCCAAGCCTTTTCTACATCCGAAAAGGATATTTCAGCCTCAACGCAATGATTGTAAGTACCAAATATAACTACATACTTGTAACTTTATTGTTGGTAACCAATTTTTTTAAATTTTCTTTTAGATTTGTGACTACAATATGACAATAGTAGCAATAGATGCCCGTCGCCCTGGTTCAAGCCATGACGCTTTAATATGGAGTGTGAGCAGAGCTCAAGAGTATTTCCAACGCAACTACGAAGGCGGTGAACGTGGCTGTTGGCTTTTGGGTGATGCTGGCTACGCGTTGCAACCATATTTGCTAACTCCGTTTAGGGATCCAAGTGTTGCAACACCACAACATACTTTTAACCAAAGACACTCTTCGGCAAGGAATATTATAGAAAGAACTATAGGTGTTTTAAAAAGCCGATTTAGATGTCTTTCTCGTCACCTACAGTACCAACCTCAAAAAGTAGTGCAAATGACAAATGTTTTCTGCGCTTTGCATAATATTTGCAAATACTATAAATTGCAAGAATTGATAGAGTTTGCCTCAGGAGATGATGAAAACGAACACAATATTAATGTAGAAATAACACACGAAACAACGCTTGATGGAGAGGCTGCAATAATGCGAGAAACTATAGCCAACCTATTTCATACAATTTCCTGAAAATAAAGTGCGCGTTGAAATAATGCAAATAGATATTATGTAATGGATTTAATGTTCATATGTGAATATATTTCATTTATTTAAAATTAAAAATATCACATTTAGTGTAGTTCAGTTTGAATAAAAAAAATGAATTTAGTTCACTAAACAAAATAAAAATCACATAAATTCAATAGTTGTTGCCGCGATTGTACTTTGAGCACATTTTGAGCTCTTGCAGCTCCAACTTCTTCATTTTCATTTCATTCTCCTCTTGTCTAAGCCTTTCCAGTTGTAGGTGGTGACGTATGTTCTCGGCCGTGCTTTCTTTAACAGCGATGGTCAATTCTTTCACGGCATCGCACACGTTTTTAAGGCCCGCACTAACTTCCCACGCCACGACAACATTTTCCTCTAGCCCATGCACAAGGTTTTCATGGCCACAGTCTGCTCATTAACATTTGCCCTAAGGCAGTCAGACACCTCAAGCTGGCGTCTGCGAGATGGCGTTGAGAGGACGGCACTGCTTGTTCATGGCAATTCTGCGTCTTCATCCTCGCTTGAATTGCCTGTCATCTCCTCAGAATTTTGAGGAGCACCAAAGTCAGCCGTTTTTTCGATGCCGCCCAAAACGGTATATATGCCACACAACTGGGCAATTTTATCTTCTCTTGCTGTTAACGTGTGCTTGTTAAACGGCCCTCCCCTGTTGCTCTAGCTTCGGAATTATTGTGGGCAACTTTTTTCCTGATAAAGGACTTCCAATCCATCCAAACCTAATGCAATATTAGATTTAGAAAAGTTCTTAAGTTCACTTTTGACTTTATCGCCTTTTACAAAGCCCCGGGCGATGTCTTTATGGGCTTCCATGAATTGGATTGCATCCTGCTCTGCATTCTTATGTTTTCCCCTTTAAAAATATCACATTTCAATTAACAATTTTTTTATAATCAAAATTAACTATTTTTAATCCCTTTTTGTGCAAAATTTAAACATTTAATTACACTTACATGTTCGCGCAAACAAAGTTTGAATTGAAGTGAATGCAAACCGACAAATTTCTTGTGAATTCGTTTTCCAGAACACGCATATTCACTCGAAATTCATTTTTGAGAAAAATGTGGAAATGAATCGGGGGAAGTGGAACATAGAACACCAAATATCGGATTGAAAGTGAATTTGCTTGATATTCACTCGGAAGTGAATCACAGAACTTGCCTGTATGTCAATGTCGGCGCATATCTCATACAGCTCATCGTTCCATCGAATGCGATATTCGCCGTGGCCAACGCGCAAATGACCATAAATCTTTCGCAGAACCTTTCCCTCGAAAACTCGCACGTCGACTCATCAGCTGTTGTCAACGCCCATGCCGCTGCACCATGTAGCAGGACGAGAATTATGAGGAACTTATAGAGTTTGGTTTTTTTATTCGTTGAGAGAGCACTTTGCTTCTCAATTCCCTACTAAGACCGAAGTAGCATCTGTTGACAAGAGTTTTTCTGCGTTGGATTTCCAGGCTGACTTTGCTGGTGGTGTTTAGACTGGTTCCAAGATAGGCGAAATTATCTACGACTTTAAAGTTATGACTGTTAACAACTATTTGTCGCAACTGTGAGCTTAAGGGTAGACCAGCTGGGCATCTGATGATGTCAGCTGTCTGCCCTATATATTGTGGCATTATTGAGCGCGCCCTCGCCAGACACTGATGGGTGGGTTTATCCAGCTCAACTGCCACCAGTGGTGTGGTTCGGGGTCTTCCTGGGGGTTTTAAGGTCTTCACTGACCTTAGAGCTAACGCTGCAATAGTTGGGAATAATCCACGCTACGATTGCGTAGTTGTGGATTCTTCACAACTAGGTATATGTGTAGCTGTAGAAGGGGAGTTCGGTAGGATGATTTTTGCTAGTATTTATTGTAAATATAGCGAGCCCCTAGAGCCCTACCTGGGCTACATGGATAAGCTGCTACTACTTGCGAGTAGCAGTCCATTTATCCTAGGGCTGGATGCGAATGCCTCGTCCTCGATGTGGTTTAGTAAAGTATCCCGGCATTCGTCTGGATAACAAAACCACAGTCGAGGCGAGGCATTAAGCGTATGTGTGGTGGCTAAAAGCCTCCACATTTTGAATGAGCCGAGTGAATGGTATACGTTTGAAGGGCCTGGGGGCGTAAGTGACATTGACGTGACGCTTATGAATGAGGCAGCAAGTAGGGCCTTTATCGTTAGGTGGGAGGTTAGGGTTTGATTCAAATTATGGTTACCCCTCGATCCCCTCCCCCGCCTTATGAGAGTCCATTGCGGCGATGGCGTACCACTGGTACTGACTGGAACCAATATGGACTCTCGGTTAGGGAAGCGGTATCGCATATACCGCTTAGTGAATTTGTGGAGTTGGGAGTTGACGAGCAGATTGCTCGTCTCTATGAGGTAGTTTGGGGGGTTAATGATAGGGTTTTTCATAGGTATGGCTGTTCTAAAGTTAGTAAAATTAAATGGTGGACGCGTGAGCTAACCTTGAAGAGGAGGACTGTCAGGCGATTGAGGCGAAAGTTTCAACGCGCCCGACGGTCCAATTCTGATAGGCTGTCCCAATTTAGGTACGAATTTAGTTGTGCGGAAAGGGAATACAAAGAGATGTTGGTGAAAATCAAGGAAGAGGGATACTTTTCCCGCGAGTGGAAAAGTGCTAGGGTTGTTCCTCTCCTGAAGTCCCCTGGTAAGGTCAGGAGCGATCCTCGATCTTATCGGGGCATCAGTCTCCTTCCAGTACTTGGAAAAGTGCTGGAAAGAGTCATGGTGGAACGGCTTCAGGAGGTAACGCGGGGTATGTGGTCGGATAGGCAGTTTGGCTTCAGGAAAGGACGCAGTATAGAGGATGCGTGGTTCTACGTTCAGAATGTCGTTAGGGAGAATGTCAACAAGTATGTCCTTGGCATATTTGTTGACTTCAAAGGGGCGTTTGACTACCTAAGCTGGGATCGAGTGGTGCAACGGCTGGAGGAGCTTGGCTGTCCGGAAATTACTCTTTGGCGGAGTTATTTTTCGGACAGAAAGGCCTCTCTTGTCGGCATGAATGGGAGTGTGAGTTGTTCGAGGCTGCCCGCAGGGTTCCATCTGTGGTCCATATATTTGGAACCTTATGATGGACACTCTGCTTGGGCAGCTCGAGCCACTCTGTAAATGTTGTGCGTATGCGGACGACCTTCTTCTTATGGTCGAAGGTCGTTCGAGGTCTGAGCTAGAGCGGGCGGGAGGAGATCTTTTAGAGATCGTTAATTCTTGGGGTTTAGGTGTGGGAGTCGACATATCGATGGACAAAACGGTGGGAATGCTGCTGAAAGGTAGATTGTTATCGGGTCGTCCACCGATTGTCCGTGTGAACGGGGTCAGCATCAGATATGTGACGCAAATCAAATATCTGGGACTGACCATGAGTGAAAGGATGTGTTTTACTCCACACTTGGCGAATGTGAAGGAGCAACTGCAGGCAACTGTAGGCAAAATACGACGGATTTTGAGGAGCGATTGGGGTCTCGGACGTCGTGCTGTCCGCACCACATATCGTGGCTTGTTTGTGGCCTGTGCCACTTATGGAGCCCCTATATGGTGGGAGAGAGCCACGACTGTCTGGGGGTCTCAAAAACTCCTCTCAATCCAGCGTTGCATGATGCTTGCATGTTTGCCTGTATGTCGCACCGTATATACGGATGCGATGCAGGTCTTGTTAGGTGCACCCCCTCTTGACATCATTGGCATACAGCGAGCTGTTGCATTCAGGTTAAGAAGGGGCTTGAGTGTGTCATTGCTGCGGAATGACTGGATTTCTGACGATGATGTGGAGAGGGAGGGATATCTAGGGAGCAAGAGGCTCCTAGATGATAGGGTTAGATGTAGGTGGCAAGAACGTTGGGACAATAGTCCTAACGGCCGAGTGACGTACGAGTACATTCGGGACGTGGGGTTCGTTGTGAATAACCCATACTTCAGATTTTGTCTGAGTCTAGGTTTCCTGCTTACGGGGTATGGGCCTCTGAATGCATTTTTGCATCAGAGGCACCTTTCGGATACGTCGCGATGTTTTTGTGGGGCAGTTTTAGAAAACTGGTCGCATTTAATTGCGGAGTGCCCAATGTACTCGGAAATTAGGGATCTGGGTGGTATGGGGATTAGCTGGACTGATGGACGATTAGATGTTAGTGGTGTGATCTCCACTAGTCGGAATACCGAACAGTTAGGGTTGTTTGCGCATGAATTATTTAAGCGGCGAAGGCGGTTAGCTGGAAATTAGGGTTTTAGTTTTTTGTATGATTGGTGTGTGTGAGTGATGTATGCATGGGGTCCAACCCCTGGCCACCAGTCCAGAGCAGCATGGAAGCTCAACTGGTAGTAGTTTCGGCTACGAGGTCTGACCGGAGACTTAATTCTGGTACCACAGGGAGCAGGAGCTCTTGGAGGTAACTCCAACCTGCTCATGCGGACTGGCCCCTCGGGGAGTATCGTGATGGTTGTGGTTAAAACCCAAATCGCAGGAAGATTGACTTTGTCAGCTGGATGTAGAGTTGCATTGCAACCGGGTGCCGGACCCAAAGCACGGCAGAGGTTTTAGATGGGCCTCGAACCCTACCAAGGAGGTTTGTGTGTCCATTCCACACTGCCAATTGGTACTGAAAATGCTTAGCATTCTCAGAGCGCTGATCAACGCATTGATTTGATCCGCTGTGCATTTGAGCGCCGTGGAGTAAGGCTGTCGTCAGCAGGTGCCCACGTAAAACACACCGGACGTTGTCAACAGTAACATGGGAGCCTAGCCGCGAATGCGACGACTGTTTGTTTAATGACAGGAGATGTTTCTCATTTGCTTTGCTTATTGTTGTTAAGGCCAATGATATCAATATCATCAGCATACGCCAGCAGTTGTACACTCTTATAAAAGATTGTACCTTCTCGGCTTAGTTCTGCAGCTCGAATTATTTTCTCCAGAAGTAGGTTGAAAATGTCGGACGAAAGAGACTTGTTTGAAATCTCGTTTGATATCGAACGGCTCGGAGAGGTCCTTCCCGATCCTGACGTAGCTTTTGGTGTTGCTCAACGTCAGCCTACGCAGCCGTATTAGTTTTACGGGGATACCAAATTCAGACATCGCAGCTTAAAGGCAGCTTCTTTTCAAGCTATCAAAAGCAGCTTTGAAATCGACGAGGAGTGTCAATTCTCTTTTCACTGGTCTTTTCAAAGATTTGGCCAAGGTGAATATCTGGCCAGCTGTTGATTTTCAGATCTAAAACCACACTTACAAGGTCCAATCAGTTTGTTGACGGTGGGCTTTTTCACACAATACTCTGTTAGAACCTTATACGCGATGTTGAGGAGGCTTATCCCACGGCAGTTGGCGCAGATTGTGGGGTCCCCTTTTTGTGAATTGGGCAGAGCACACTTAGATTCCAATCGTTGGGCATGCTTTCATCCGACCACATTTTACAAAAATATTCTGATTTTACGTTGTAAAAATGAGCGATATAAGATAATAGCCGCGCCTTCTTTCCATATTAATTAAATTCCACTTCAATCGTCCGTTTCCAGTACACAAATTAAGAAGCAATTAATATAGCAGGATAAAACTTTGCGCCAATAACGTTTAGTGCGTGCCGTTTAATAATTATTTAGCCCCCATATACTTAATATAAAGATTTTCGAATTTCCTAGTCACTATGTCGGCCAATATGTGAGTTATCCCAACGAAAAGAAGAGAGCGTGTTTTACTCATAACATTGTATCTTTGTGCCTAAAATAGATACATTTGAGCGAAATCTGGTCTAGTCCCTAAATAACTAATATCAGGATTTTCGAACACTTTGAACAACTTTGAAGTATTTCCCTGGCTTTGATTTTTGCAAGTTGGAAGAGTATAAAATGTTCCGTTGCACCCGAAGTTAGCCCTTCCTTACTTGTTTACTTAAATTTCGTGCGAAAACCCGTTTGCCAAATTTTTTTTTTGTTTAGGTTTGTAGATCTGTCAGTGAGATCTGTTTGTTTTTGCTATTGTTCAATTGAGATTGAATGACGATGCCGCGGCCTTCATCCACACTTTATTGTCGCCCAATTAAGCTGATTTTTTCAAAGGAAACAACTGATTTTACTACATCAGAAACTAACAAGGTTTTGGAAGGAGTATCTCAACTTCTCAAATTTCGGTAAAACATAATCTTTTACTTACAATGGCAGACGGAAAAGCATGTAATGCTTTGACTGGTACACTTTCTTCACAAAAATGTTACATCTCAGTGCTACTCCCAAACTGATGAATGGCGAATTAAAAGACGATTTGGTTAAAAAAGAACATTACAGTTTCGGTTTGTCTACTTTGCACGGCTGGGTTCGTTCCTTTGAATGCATGTTACACATTTGTTATCGTTTGGACATAAAAAAGTGGCAAGCTAAAAGCGATATAGAAAAGGCTGGTGTAAAACAGCGTTCGGAAGAAGCAAGGCAAAAGTTTAAAAACCAGATAGGACATATAGTAGACACGCCGATACCTGGATATGGGAACTCTAATGATGGGAATACGGGCCGCAGGTTCTTTATGAATCCGGAACTGAGTGGGGATATTACCGGATTAAATATTAATCTAATTAAAAATTTTAGCATTTTATTGAGAACGCTATCCTCCGGCTATGATATTAATTGCAATAAATTCGAAAATCTTTGTTCCAAAACCAGAACCTTTTATCTTAATTTATATTCGTGATACTATATGCCAGTCACCGTGCACAAAATCCTGGTACATAGTGCGGAGGTAATTAGAACTTGTATTCTTCCAATCGGGCAATTCTCGGAGGAATCTCAAGAGGCCCGTAATAAGGACTGCCGTGAATTTTGCAAACACCACACCAGAAAGCAGTCACGTATAGCCACGAATATAAATTTACTACATATGCCTTTAATAACATCCAATCGGGTAATCAACTCACTCAGAAAAGTTCCCAATAAGAGAACAGATAAATTTCCGCCGGAAGTTGTAAATTTAATTGTCCCGCCTTCAATACCATCAAAAGTGCCACGTCAGGTAACATGTGACCATGACGATAAAGATTATGTAGTATCTGATTCAGATGAATCTAACAGTGATGATGAGTCATTTAATGAGTAATGATATAGTAGTATTAAACATTTTGTTGTTGTGTGTTATTGTTATTTTTTTGTTATTCTTAATAATATATTAGGTCTGTTCGTAGAAAACCCTCTTATTAGTCAGCGCGTTTCTCATTAGTTGAAATGTAATGGACTTTCAAACAGATTTCTTTATCATTTCAACCAATGAAAAACGCGATTATTAGTAAGGGATTTTCTACGAACCCTCCCATTATCGTGATTATAATTTGCTCTACGTTCAAATAAATGTTATTGTATGTTCTGATATTTAAAAAAATAATTAAATATGTTTTTTACACAATTTTTTGTTTTCTATACGTAAATCTAAAAAAACATATTAATTTTTTAAATGAAACTTAAGATAATTAATCAACACGA
>NW_026089622.1:29354710-29501997 GCF_024586455.1 Bactrocera neohumeralis
CAAATTTCAAATTAGGAATATAAATTATCTTTTTTAGACCAAAGTAATTTTTGTCAATACCGGTATGACCAGTTTCATTTTTATGGTAATTATTGATTAGTTTAAAGCTTCTTCTTCTGTTTCAACATCTTTTGAATGATATTAGCAACGAACGAATCTGATATTTTAAATCCTAAAAATAATTCTATTAATTTATTTTGTAAAATATTATACTGATTGGCATCTAACTCTGTATATATTCCAACTTTTCCTTTTTTTAAATGTTCTTTTAAAATTGATTCTAAAATATTTTCTAAATCGAAAAAGTTAATATAAATCTTTTTATTTTTTATGTTTTAATTTCATATCCTTAGTTTTATGTTGTGTTAAAAATAATTTGAGTTTTAAATCTATTTACAACGGTTTCCAAAATAGGAATGTGGTCATGAAAATCTTCAGACTGTGAGTGAACGGTATCTAAATTGTTACATTATTATATAAAGAACCAGTAGATGCATTCATCATGTTAATTTCGTTAGTGTCTGCATTAATTCTGCTAAGAAAGTCCGATACTGAGTTGTCTTTACTTTTAATGTAGGAAATATTTATGTTGAATTCGCTTAACTTGATTAACCAACGATGTAACCTAGGACTCATTTGCCCCTGCGATTTAATAAAAAGCCATTTTAAGGGCTGATCATCTGATAGAATATCAAATTTGACACCGTAAGTATGGTCTAAAATAATTAGTAGCCCAAACAATAGCAAGCAGTTTTCGTTCATTAGCTAAATAATTTGTGTCGTGATCGCTTAACGCTCTACTCGCATAACATAGTGCATGATTATCCTGTTGTAAAACAGCGCCGAAAGCATTTGAACTTGCATCTGTGACAGATGAAACTGTTTTTAAAATCTGGGTTTAGGTTTGGGTCTGGATTTAAGAAATAAATTTGTCAAAATAATTGAACAATATTTGAATACATTATAAAATGTTTTACATCATGTAAAATACTTACAATTTTTATAGTATTTATCCATAAACATCATCTACTACCTATGTACGTAGGTTGCTATATATATTTCTGGCCTAATAATGTAAATAGGCATATTTATCAACGAAAATTGTTTTTTTTGTTTTTTTTTTTCGGGCTCATACGCATGGATCCATGATTCGTCACCTGTGACGATCTTATAAACGTCTTTTGAAGCACCGCGATCGTATTTTTTCAGTATTTCTTTACACCAATCCACACGAGCCTTTTTTTGAGCGATTGTCAAATTGTGCGGGATCCAACGAGAACAAACCTTTTTTTACGGCCAGGTGTTCATGCAATATCGAATGTATGCTGTTGGGAGAAATGCATAGGCATGCCTCTATCTGAAGGTATGTTACATGACGGTCTTGCATTATCAGTTCACGTACGGCATCGATGTTTTCTGGCACAACGGCTGTTTTTGGACGACCTTCTCGGAATTCGTCTTTGAGCGAGCGTCGGCTGATTGATTCGTTGTACCAGTTTTTCTAAGTGCTATAGGATGGTGGATAGTCATACAAAGATTTTAGTTCATCGATGCACTCTTGTCGTAATAATCCACGTCGGAAGTTGTGAAAAATGATCGCACGAAAATGTTCACGAGCTAATTCCATTTTTTGGCCGAGATGAATTTTTTAATTCCCTGTAAATAAAACAATTCACGATTAAATGACAAAACGTTCTGAGTGATGTTATGCTAAAAATGTCAAACTTTCCAATGGAAATGTCAGATTGCGCCTGGCAACACTTAGTGTTGCCCTAGGCCAGAATATATATAGCAGCCCTCGTCTTAGAATAATCTATTACCATGAATTATGAAATTGCTGAATTGAATTAGATCTACATACTTACCCCTTTTTGTGTATGCATACTTACCACTAGTCTAAGCCGTTAGGTTAAGATTTATTCTAACTAATGAACTACTGTAATAAAGAATTCTATTGTTTAAAAACTATACCCGCTTACGGACGTTTTTTTTTTTTTTTAACGGGAATTTTTTAAATTCGAACAAGGCATAGGCAATTAGCTCTTAGTTGCGCATCTTAGTGAGTCTAATTTCAACTTTTAATCTTAAAAGCGCTTAAGATTTTTTCATGGCGCCCGGGCAGGGACTCAGTGCGTGGCAATAAAAGAATACTTAATTTCGAGAAAAAGTAATACTTAGCGTATTAATTTAATTTCTAACTCGTGAACATTTGCCTGTGCATTTTCAATTTCTTCCGGTTTCGGTCGAGTGCAAGCGATTAAAGTGACAAATACTAAAATAAATGTGTGGACAAAGACATTAAAACAAAAAAACAAAAGATTATAAAAAATTGAAAACAAATGCATTCCAAATATTAGCATATTTTTCACATAACACTTTGTATATAGTATTTGTATGTACATATAAAGTAATTGCGAAGTGCACACATGCGACAATTGAATATAACGAAACGAAGTGGTAAAATCAAACATAAAGAAAATAAGAAAAATACTAAACTCAAACTTAATATTAAAAAAATTGAAGGAAAGTTTTGTGAAATTGTGTAGTGAAAATAAACATACATATATACATGCCATACGTACGGCATACGGCATAAAAAATTCGCCAGCCGACTAGTGCGCAAACAAAAAAAGAGAGAGACACCAAACCCAAAAGGTGGATAAATAATTCGGTTTAACGGCATACAGTGGAGTGTCAAAATAAAAGCAGTGTCAAAAGAAAAGCATTTATATTCTTCTGCAAGCTATTTTTCTGCTAAAGGTGGTTTCACAGTTAGTGCGGTAAAGCAAATTAATTAAAAACTACCGCCAAAAACATAAAGCGCCGTTGAAAAAAAAGGAGTGTCGCGAATGCCGCTAAAAAGTGCCGGAAAAGAGGTATAAACCCGTTAAAAGAAGAAAGCCGTAAACCAAAAAACCGATAACTTCGGCCGTTAACACAACGTTAAACACCTATTTTGGGGTAACATCACATCGGTACCGAACGGGCTTGCGTCAACACCATCGTCCCACCTGCTGCTGCGTCAACGCCGACTTTCTCGCCGCTGCTAAGTCAACATCAACACCGTCGCTGTGCACTCCCAACGCTCATCCTCTGCTTCGTAGGAATGAGCTGCAACTGTATTCTCGGCAAAGGGGAAGTGAACGCAGGCAAACCGCCTATGCATTCACAACAAGTAACAGTGCGAATCACCTGATAATTGCGAATAAAGAACACACGAAAGTAAAAACAACAGAGCAAATTGCCGCACAGTTTTTGGCTCTCCCTCCTTTCACAATTTTTCACATACGTATATTTTTCTATTATTGCATATTTATCATATATCATAATATTCACATACGTATGTATATATGCATTTATGCATCTATGCATCTAAGTGAAAGGGGGATTGTGGGATTTGCGGTAGCATTCATAATTAAACATTACGACATTTTTATATATTGCAGACAAAGAATTTTAAATGAAATAAAGTTTTACAATCCGGTTCTTTGGAAAATTTTCTCGTTAAAAAAAAAAAAAAACTCAATTACGTTCAACTGTGCTATTGCTCTATTTGCATACCTCATCGGTTTGGCACGTATACTTGAGAATCGATATTATTTTTTTTCGTTTTCGTAACCAATACCAAATATATTTGTTGCCAACCTTTATTGCTATTGGTTTGGCCTTCGTATATTTGGGAATCGATATATATATATTTTTCGTTTTCGTTATCGATTCTTAATATATCTGTTGCCAACCTGTATAGTCTTTTTTTCGGAAATTTAATTTAATCAAGCAAAAATGAGCGAGCCAAAGCCAGAGAACGTATAATATAGAGGAGGTTCATCGCGTTGCCAAATTTACGATATTTCATTTTTTGGAGGGGTACTCTTTTCTATTAGTGGATTTCACCGCAAAAAGAGGGGTACTATTTTCTATAAGCGTATTTCACCAATATTTAACCGGAGCGTTGAAAATAGCAGAATTGAGCATTTTTTCAGTGTTAAATGAGAAAAATGATGCTAATTTCAATGTACGCTTACAGATTCGCATATTTACAATGCGCAAACGGCTATGGATATCATTTATATATGTACATATGTACAAATGTATGTACATATATTCTCCATATATTTGATAACAAAGCTCATTAGTTTGTATGTATGTGCAAGTGTGTGATAAATTCCATTAAATATGTTGAAATGTATAATAAAGTGTAAAGTTTGTATTATTACTTACATATTTAAATAATATAATTATAATTAATATAGGTTTAATATGTTATATATTTATATACTAGCGGGGTCAGCCGTTGCCCTGCGTGAAATTATGTGTTTTGAAATGAAAAAAGTTGAAATTGTATTGTGTCGAAAATGATTTATTTACGATTTTTCTACATTTTTTTTATGTAGCGCAACTTAATAAACATAACTTTTTGATTTCTGTTCTGGTGCGTAAATATATTGAGAAGATGGGTTTCCAACTCGTCAACACACCACATATATCTGGCCGTGTGAAAAACATAGCATTTTCCGATTTCCTTGCGACTGTCTTTGTTGATTGTCAATGCAAATGCATTTTCCCTGAAATTGAATACGTTTGAACTGAAATGGCTGTCCCTTGTATTCCATAACTGCGTCATAATTAGTCGGGTTCCATTACACAGATTCGGCGCATAAAGATTGTGAAACATAATAATGACAGATCTAACTTTGAGACGTAAAAGTTGTTGTGGCATACCAAGTCTTTCAAAGAATTTAGAAATTCCAAAGTTGCAATACTGTACCATTCACACACGCAATGACTTAAATGAAGTTGAACTGCGAGATGCACAATACGAAAGTTTTCATGACTTGCAAAAAGTAAATATCCTACAAAGCAGCAAAGCATTGCAGTTCACGCATCGACCTATTTGTTACTTTTTGCTGATCGATTCATTTCTGCCAACAGGTACAGACAATTGAGAAGTAAAGTCCTCTTGACGAACAAAACCCATAAACTTCCCATAAGTCACCATAACTCCGTCCACTATATGGCAGGAGGTTTCGAATGATGACAAATAACCGATGAGGCTGACGTTGCGACTTTTGAGAGAAAAGTTCAGCGAAAGATTTTCGGAAAACTTTCATGAATTGCAAAAGTAAATATCCTACAAAGCGCTTTATTGCAGTTCACGTATCGACCGTTTCGTTCGAGACCAATAACCGCCATGTTGCTTCCGTTGGTGATGTAATTACAAACGTATCTTATCGATTACACCAAACTGCAATCTCAACATTGATATGTGTTTTGAATGTGAACTAGACAATAATGGTGAATATAGTACGATCCGTGTGTTGTCAACTTCGACATTCACTATTCTAAATTGAATGCTGAATGTTCTGCCATTGTCGTCTGGTGAGCGACGCCGATAGAGTAGATATCCATCATTTCTATTTTGTGTTTGGTGCATTTATTGTCAGATATACAAACCGAAGTGGGGCAAGGCCCATGAACCATATTGGTTTTCATCACTTCGTATAATACTGGATCTTTCTCTACATCAGGAATTTCAGCAGAAATGATTTCATCAATTTGATCTGGTGTTACCACCATCCAAATAGGAATGGGTGCGTGCGGCAAACCTCTCTTTTGCCGCTAAAAGAGTACATGTAGCATCTAACAGCACCACATATACGTTACTTCATGATAAAGTCCCTCAAGCATCGTAACTGTTGTTTGAAAAGTCGTGCTATGACATCGTGACGATCGCTTGCTGATTGACCGCGATCCATAATTCCGCACGTATGTTACCGCATCCTGGGAGTGCTTCTTGCCTTGCCTTGCCTTGCCTTGGGCTGCCATACGCTGATGGCAAAAAGAACGCCGACCGATATTAGGGCGACTTCTTCGCAATTGATCACTTTGTGTGAAACACACGTAAAGTTTTCACTGAATAATTTTCAATAATTTTACTTTTGAATAGCCGGAATAAAGAAGCAAGCGACCGAAATTGAACGATTCAAATAATTTACAAATCAAAATATTGAAAAACAAAACAAACAAAAATTGAAAAAAAAAATTTGTATGGAAAAAAGTTACCTTTTGGAATTATCCAATTTTCCGACTTTTCCTCATAAAAAGTATAAGGTATTTTTATTTCTAAACCTTCCCCGATCCACAACGAACAACCTCTGAAAATTTCATCAAGATTGGTGCAGCCATTGTCTTAGCGTTACTAACAAACAAACATTCATTCGTTTGTATGGGCAAAAGAAAAGGACTGTTTTTAGGGGTTTTCCGGCAATTATTCGAATTTTTCTTGCCGTAAAAACCATCCCTGAACCTCAACGAACATTTTAAAAAAAGAATTGGCAAAATTGGTCCTGGCGTTCTTGAGTTATGCGCTTAGCAACACATTTTGCGATTAATTTTTATACTCTCGCAATAAAGTTGCTAAGGAGAGTATAATAGTTTTGTTCACATAAGAGTTGTTTGTAAGTCCTAAAACTAAAAGAGTCAGATATAGGGTTATATATACCAAAGTGATCAGGGTGACGAGTAGAGTTGAAATCCGGATGTCTGTCCGTCCGTTCGTGCATGCTGTAACTTGAGTAAAAATTGAGATATCATGATGAAACTTTATACACGTATTTCTTGGCTCCATAAGAAGGTTAAGTTCGAAGATGGGCAAAATCGGCCTACTGCCACGCCCACAAAATGGCAAAAACCGAAAACCTATAAAGTGTCATAACTAAGCCATAAATAAAGAAATTAAAGTGAAATTTGGCACAAAGGAACGCATTCGGGAGGGGCATATTTGGTCGTAATTTTTTTGGAAAAGTGGGCGTGGCCCCGCCCCCTACTAAGTTTTTTGGACATATCTCGGAAACTACTATACAGTTCAAAAATGAAAGAAATCGGATAATAACCACGCCCACCTCCCATACAAAGGTTATGTTGAAAATCACTAAAAGTGCCTTAACCGACTAACAAAAAACGTTAGAAACACTAAATTTTGCGGAAGAAGTGGCAGAAGGAGGCTGCACCCAGGCTTTTTTTAAAAATTGAAAATGGGCGTGGCGTCGCCCACTTATGGACCAAAAACCATATCTCAGGAACTACTAACCTAATTAATTTTACAGCAAAAAACAAAAAATATGTAAATGACGGATAATGAAATCTCGATTATCACTTTATCATGCGAGAGTATAAAATGTTCGGTGACACCCGAACTTAGCCCTTCCTTACTTGTTTTTAATTTAATTTTTTCGCCACTGAATTCCGGCAGAGATTTAATTATTTCTAAAGATTCCTCACACCGAACAGTTGGGTCTATAGTCACTGCTTCATATTCCTCCACTTCTAAGAGAGTTTCAAAGCCTTTAGTCGTTCTGTCAGCTGTCCTATTGTCCTCTCGAAGGAGGTCCTTTCCGTAGCTGCAGTGACGGCAGCTGTCACTATTACCCTCATTGTCTCCTCATTCATTATAATGTCACTTATAACCTGACTGTGTCAACTATTCTATTTATTCTTTAGCGAACTTTTCTAATAGCTAGTTAAACACACAAAAAATTTAGCCCTACGGCCACTTTAAAAACTTTGCTTACACTATTGCTAATTTAGCGCTATGCGCTATTTTTTTTTTTTAATTTAACTTCAATAAATTTTATTTATGACTTTATTTATTCTTTTTCTGTTTTCTTTTATATCGATCACTGAGTACTTACATGAATATTAAAGATCAATCTTCTTGGTGCGGTTTCGTGTTGATCCTATCCGCGTTGGGCGCCAGTTAATCCTCAGCTCTATGTGCTGTTGTCCAGGGCTTGGTTGAAATAAATTCACAGTTAACTTTTGCATTCAAACAATTTTTATTAAGCCCTATGTGTTTTTGTTCAAGTCGGGCTTAAGACTAAAACTTAAAAATATGAGCCCTGCCTGATTCCCTATAATTGGCACAATTTCGGCATTTCTGCTGCTACTGCACCTGATACTGTTGTTGTTGTCGTTTAGACAACAGGTGAATCGCTGCTACCGTGCTGATATTGGAGTGGCGAAGAATTTGCCAGTTGATGAGAAATTGCTGACGCGAACTATTCCTACGCTTACTTGTTGGCGTGGAGTAGTTCTAAGAATGCTTTAGTGGGCAGACTAATAGACTAATGTGTAAGCTTATATTGGAGGGAACAGTTCAAATCAGTTTAGGGTTCGACGTTAGAAACCTCGGATACTTTCCAAAAGTGGAATTGATAATTGAAAATCGACCATTTACATTTCTGGTGGATACAGGATCATCAGTGAGTCTAATTAGATCTAATTCTTAATACGCAAATTTTTGATACAAAGTCAATCACCTTACAGGAAAAGTAACATTAAATAAAATTCAAAAGGTGTATACAAGTAATAAAAATGTAAATGCTGAATTGATAATCTATGTACAGTGGACCAATAAAGTTTACATACACCTAGTTCTATTAAATTTCGACACGTTTATTTGTTTCAAAATGGATAACTTTTGTGGTTTTTTTCTATCCATTTCATGATATGTATATTTAGCATTAAATATAGCATATCAAAACATTTTTTTTTTACACAAATAAAAAAAATTTAAGTTAAAGCTTAAAATGAGCATAATTTATATCAAAAAAGTTTACGTACACTTATGATTGTTTATATAAATCAAAAGTAATTACAATACTTTTAACGGGTAGGCCTACATTTTGTTGCTATAATTGTTTTAGTGATGCTCCCCACTCAATTTCTAGTATTATTTCCGGAAATTTTGACCCACTACATGGATGATCCAGCTTTTTGGCCTAATTTTGATGAAATTCGATGTTTTCGAATACGGTTTTCCAAAAAGTTCCAGATATTTTGAATAGGATTAATGTCTGGCGATTGCGGGACCTATGGAGTTGTTTTTATTTGAATAACAACCATTCACGTACAAGATAAGTTGTGTGTTTTGGGTCGTTATCCTGTGGTAAATAGAAATGGCTGCTATTAACAGCCGATTTAAACACACTTAAAATTTAAATGCCATCAGACAGCCATAATATTGTAATAAGAGCCGACAAAACACCTGCTGGAGAGCATGCAAGGAAGTTTAATTCACCGACAATAGATGAAGTGGCTATTGTCGTTGTTGGAGAGAATTTGCAATCAAGAGATATTGTACTTCATCGCCGGAACAAGGAATTGAAACGTGTATATGAAACGCATAGAGCTTATGATGCTTTACAATACCCATTAATTTTCTGGCAGGGAGAAGATGGGTACCATTTTAATATCAAAATGGTTAATCCAACAACAGGTAATTAGATTATACAAAATAAAATATTTTATATGTTCAATATATAAATGTATTTTTTTATCACATGTACTTCCAGGTGCTGATACACACAAAAAAGTCAGTGCCATGACTTATTATGCATAGAGACTCATGATCCGTGAAGGTGAAGTAAATCACATTTTGATGTGTCAACGGCTCTTTCATCAGTATGCAGTGGACATGTACGTCAAAATTGAGACTGAAAGATTGACATACATCCGTCTTAACCAACAGCAGCTTCGATCTGAAGAGTACATTCATCTTCGCGATGCAATCAATGCTGACGGCAATGTAAATAATGTAGGCAGAATGACAATTTTACCGGCCACTTACATCGGAAGCCCGCGCCACATGCACGAGTACGCTCAAGATGCGATGTCTTATGTTCGAAAGTATGGCCGTCCAGACCTATTTATTACCCACAATGGATTGAAATAAAAAAAGAACTACACAACCAAACACCACTTGATAGGCATGACATCACAGCCAGAGTTTACAAGCAAAAATTAAAATCTTTAATGAATTTCATTACAAAGCATCGTGTGTATGGCCAAGTACGTTGTTGGATGTACTCTGTTGAGTGGCAAAAGCGTGGTTTGCCACATGCTCATATATTAGTCTGGTTGGTTGACAAAATAAGGTCAGAAGAAATTGATTCCATTATTTCAGCCGAAATTCCTGGTGAAACGGTTGACCCAAAATTGCATACGATAGTAACTAAACACATGATACATGGACCTTGCGGAGTTTTCAACAACAGCTCACCCTGTATGATCGACGGCAAGTGCTCCAAACGGTACCCGAGAAACTTGCTTGCTGAAACCATCTCGGGAATCGATGGTTACCCATTGTATCGTCGGCGATCAGTTGAGGACGGTGGAAGATCTGTAGATGTCAAGATAAAAGGACAAGATTTTCATGTAGACAATCGTTGGATTGTGCCGTTCTCGCCCATATTGTCCAAAACTTTTGAAGCTCACATCAACGTTGAATTTTGTAACTCTGTGAAATCCATAAAGTACATATGTAAATATGTTAACAAAGGTAGCGACATGGCCATGTTCGCAGTAACAAACACAAATGATGAAGTGTCTCACTATCAGATGGGTCGCTATGTAAGCAGCAATGAGGCTATTTGGCGCATATTTTCGTTTGCAATTCATGAAAGACATCCCACTGTATTGCATTTGGCAGTTCATTTAGAAAATGGACAACGAGTGTATTTCAACCCAAACAACGCTGTGGATAGAGCGGCACGTCCACCTGTGACCACATTGGCAGGTTTCTTCTCAATTTGTGCAACTGATCAATTCGCTCGCACTTTGCTGTATGCTGATATGCCGCGCTACTACACATGGAACGCATCATCAAAGTCTTTTCAGCGTCGTAAACAAGGAACACCACTTGAAGGATATGAAAATGTATTTGCTACAGATGCTATAGGCCGTATATATACAGTACATCTAATAACGATGAATGTTATTATGTTAGATTGTTATTGGTGACATCTTTTCAACAATTGCGAACAGTTGATGGACATCTGTGTGCGACTTACCGTGAGGCGTGTCAATTATTAAGGTTGCTTGAAAACGATTCGCATTGGGATGATACGCTCAAGGATTCCGTGATATCTTCATCGCCGCATCAAATTCGCACACTGTTTGCGATTATAATATCGACATGTCTCCCCTCAAATCCGAATGATTTGTGGATGAAATATAGGAATGACATGTCTGAGGATGTGTGGCATCGCGTGCGTTGTGAAACTTTGAATCCTACATTGGAAATTACGGCAGAGATTTACAATGACACGTTGATCATAATAGAAGATATGTGTTTGTTGATGGCAAATAAAGTATTGTCGTGTTTGGGCCTGACATCACCCAATCGTGCTATGCAAGATGCATTAAACCATGAGTTGCAAAGAGAACTCCAGTACGATACTCAAGCTATGACCGAAGCAGTTCGCACAACTGTTCCGCAATTGAACGAAGAACAAAGGATTGCGTACGATCGTTTAACACAAGCTGTAAACAGTGGGTCTGGGGGGATTTACTTTCTTGATTCTCCTGGGGGTACTGGGAAAATGTTCCTAATTTCATTGCTAAGATCCGATAGCAAAATTAGGTAGCCCTAGCGCTGGCTTCATCTGGAATAGCAGCAACTTTATTAGAAGGCAGACGAACTGCACATTCAGCCCTAAAATTACCATTAAACATGCATATCAACGAAACGCCAGTTTGCAACATTGCCAAAACTAGCGCTATGGCGAAGACTCTCCAAGTATACAAATTGATAATTTGGGACGAATGCACAATGGCCCACACAGGTCGCTGGAGGCACTAGATAGAACGTTAAAAGATTTACGTGATAACCAAAACATTTTTGGTGGAGCTATGAAACTGATGTCACGTGATTTTCGTCAGACTCTTCCAGTAATTCCTCGATCGACTGTTGCTGACGAAATAAACGCATGTCTAAAATCATCAAATTTGTGGCGGCACGTAAAGACACTACAATTAACTACTAACATGCGAGTGTTTTGCAACAAGATCAAACTGTGACTGTGTTTTCGAAGCAGTTGATGGATATTGGCAATGGTAAGGTCGCAGTTGACAGCTCGACCGGATTAATGACTTTTCCTACAGATTTCTCTCACTTCACAGAATCGAAAAAGGAGCTTATTCAGCGTGTTTTTCCGACATTAAACAACAATATAATAACCACGATTGGCTAAGTGAACGAGCAATATTGGCAGCAAAAAAACAAAGATGTCGATGATCTCAATGCTACCATTCAGAATTTCCTTCCACGAGAGTTGTTTACGGACAAATCAGTTGACACGGCCACAAACCAGGATGACGTAGTCAACTATCCTACAGAATTTTTAAATTCATTGGACTTGCCTGGACTACCACCATATAATTTGAAATTAAAAGTAGGGTCAGTTGTCATCATGCTGCGTAATATTAATCAACCTCGACTTTGCAATGGAACGAGATTGGTTGTGAAGAAACTCATGAATAACATCATCGAAGCTAAAATAATCAAAGGAAAATACAAAGGAGAGGATGTCTTAATCCCACGAATACCTATGATTACAACGGATATGCCATTTGATTTTAAGAGGTTGCAATTTCCCGTGTGTCTGGCGTTTGCGATGACCATAAATAAATCGCAAGGCCAATCGTTGCAAGTTTGCGGAATAAACTTAGAGTTTTCCTGTTTCGCACATGGACAATTATACGTTGCGTGTTCGCGTGTCGGAAAACCAACATCCTTATTTATTTACGCACCGCAAAAAAAAAAAACTAAAAATATTGTCTACCAGAAAGCACTATATTAATTAACTGTATATGATCATAACTGTGTTATATTTAATTTAAGCAAGATTTGTTTATCATGTCACAGTCCAGAAAACTATCCTTAAAAATTTTTGTATATGAAGTGTATAAATATAAATAAATGACTTAATATGTATATAATATGTGCATTTGAATGTCAACGTGTATTAGTAACTCTTTATTTCCATCAACATCCATCCAACCCTAACAAAACTATTTAACTCATCTCTTATGCAAGGCTTATTTCCGTCCATATGGAAAAAGTCATTTATAATTCCTTTGCATAAGAGTGGTTTTAGGTCATCTATTGAAAACTATTGGGGAATAGCAAACTTGTCTGCAATACCTAAACTTTTTGAAGCAATTATAACAGACGACATAACCTTCCGGATCTCTCCACTAATTTCTTGTTCTCAGCAGGGTTTTCGTAAAGGGAAATCTACCACAACTAATTTGCTTGAATTTGTATCACATGTATCAACGGGCTTTAGGGAGAATAAGAATACTGATGTTATATATACAGATTTTAGTAAAGCTTTTGATAAAGTAAACCATTCAATTCTTTTGAATAAACTTGATCTTCTTGGTTTTCAACCAATATTTCTAAAATGGGTTGCTTATTATCCTAGTAATAGAATTCAACAAATCATATTTTTACTTTTTCTGACATAATCAATGTTCCTTCAGGCGTTCCTCAAGGTAGCCATCTTGGTCCAATTCTGTTCTTGTTGTTTATTAACTGACTGCTGACTGTATACTTCAAACAGCGAAAGATGTCAGTAGGCAAACAGACTTAAACAACCTAGTTTCTTGGTGTGATAGAAATCACATGCCATTGAACCTTAAAAAATTAAAAACGATGTGTTTTTCACGTAGAGCTGTAGACCCTACCTCATACGCAATACAAAACTTTAGGTTGGAGCAAGTATGCAGTTTTGTTGATCTGGGAGTAACTATGGACCCCAAACTCAATTTTAATCTTCACGTATCTTCCACGGTTTTTAAAGCTAAAGACGCTCTTACTTTTGTTAAACGTTGGTCTAAAGAATTTAGAGATCCGAACAAAAATTCTTTTACATCTCTGGTGAGGCCTTTAGAGTTGCTCCCTGTTACGCACGGATAAGGAGTCCGTTCAAAAACATTTTTTACTTGTTGCCTTAAATCATTTGCATTGGGATTCCAGTTTAAATCTTCCCCTTACATTAACGGTTTAAAACTTTATAAATCTCCTGCACTCGCTAGTCGGAAAAATATTTCCAACATACTCTCTCTTATCTGATATTAATAACGTGCACCAGGCAGTTTAGTGCATTTGAGTTAAACGTTCCGCCGTATAATGTCAATTTTCATTCCAATTGATTTGATGCACTTAGTAAAAAAATTATTTTATCTCTTTAATTATATATAAAAATAATTATAAACCTAATTCTTAATTTCGGCTGTTGAAATTTTTGTTTCTCCAGCTTAAGATCGCAACGCTTAAAACTCTGGACTCGAATTCCGCTCGTTCGCGGATTGCGCCCCTCGCGTCGCGGGAGGAGGGTAATCGTGCAACAGGACATGATAATATGGTGGAAGTACTAGGGCGACTCGGACAAATCTGATTCGATCAGAACATTATCAATGTTGAGCTGCTGGCTGTCTTCAATAACATCAATATCTACCAGAACATTCTTGATGTTGGGCTTTTGGGTGTCTTCAATAACTTGAATGTCCTGTATGCCTTCGGCCGATAAATTTAATTCACAGAATTTCTCCTCAGATGATGAAGATGGTATTTTAGAAACATGTTTTGGTTTAGATAGCAGCTTTTGCTTTAATTCGTTTTATTCGTTCTACATTCTTACCACACTTGGTACAAAATCTGAAGGTAACTTTTGCATTCGTCGCATGTTTTTTTTTTTTTTCATCCACTTTTTACAAAACGGACAATGCATTTTATTGAGGGATATATAGCTTCACTATAACTATATTATAGTTGTTTGAATTCTTTATTTTCTCGATGACAGATGTAGTTCTTCTTCTTTTCCTAACCATGGCCATCGTCAAAAAAAACGACAGATGTAGTTTGATAGTTATAGTGTAAATATTTGTCAGTATTCACTCAAAAAAAATTGTCTATGGTAAAATGTCACTTGAAATGTTAACGTCTCTTCGCTGTGCATCTATACTATAATTCTTTAATATTCCTAAAAATCTAAAAGCAGCAACTTTCAATAAAATTAAAAAAGTATTGTGTCGTGTGTTTGTGACTTACTAAATATGCCTCCAATAATTAGGCGGTGCGAAGTTCGCCGGGTCAGCTAGTATGCATATAAATATGTATACATGTAGCAGATTTTAAAAACCGTACGCATAAAGTACACATATTCACATCCATATCATATCCACATCATTCGCATAATGTTTGTAAATTTGTCTACACCGAACTTTATGTGTAAATATATACACCCATTGTTTCATACATAAACTCCGTTGTCACGGACAACCAATGCATTGCAATGGCCGAACTTCACGTTTTGTCAAAAAGTCACTGTTGTTGGTAGAAAATCCGAGCTGTACCGAAAAAAATCAAACGATTGTCACCGCTTCCGTTGCCGCATACATAACGATGCAGCTGCGTAAAAATATTTCTGAATTACAAAATATTTTTCACATTCCTTTACAAATACAGTCAATCCTGGTTGCCACAATCAAAGATACAGATTTTTGTGGTTTGTTAAAAATTAAAATATAATATGACACTTAAGCGAGTGCGGTTACTTAAGCGAGTGGTACTTAAACAATAATTTCTATGTATTTTAAAAACAAACGGTGAGATGCAGCAGATATAGGCAGTTAAGAGGGATGATTTTCAATTAAGCGGAGTACTACTAAACCGGGACTCACTGTAGACATAAATCAGAGGAATATTGAATATTTTCTTTGACACATTTTTTGACTTTAAAATCGACAAATAAACTATGTTGTCAATTTTATTCTAATATATTTAAATATTTCTATTTGCGGGGTTGTCACTTTTACCTTCTCATACAAATATCAGAAATTGTTAAATTTATGATTTTTAGCTTTTGCCATCGCCGCGAAAAGACGCTAGTGGGCAAAGGTTTGTTCGGGGAGATGTGATAGTTTTTATTTTATGAATGAAGCAAGTTTGCCTGTTGAAAGTGCGCTTGCGTTCATGAATGAAAATATTGTTGTTAGGTGTTTTTCTACATATTTGGGCATCGACTATTTGGCTGCCATATTGACTTGCGTTCAACAATTCGACAACATAACTTGCGCAACTACTACATAACTTACTGACTTAAGCAAATCGCCGCAGCAGTTTCAGTAACAACGACTTGACTTCCGGCACGCGCACCCGAAATGCTTATGCACCTTCACAAGCCAATTCCTGGAAGTGCATCACGCCACCACACTGCAGGCTAGACGGAATTTAGGTATAAAATTATGTTAAGCACTAATTTTAGTCACATTTTATGTCAATCAATAAAGTAACGCGGTCGCGCTGCCATCCATGCAGCACCGTTGTTAAACGCGAAAACAATTTTGTTTTTTTTTAGCTTTCTCAACGAGAGAAAGCTTAACTGGCGCCCGAGCGAATTGCAAGCGAGCGTAAAGCTGTTTGTACTAAAAGTCACGTAAAGTGCAAGGACAACTTAGATGCAAAGGAGCGTAAAGCCACCTGTATCACGCGCCGTGTAAAAGTGTAAAAACTTAGCTAAAAACTTAGGCGTAAAGCCACTTTGATAAAAACAAAAAGCGTCGATCGGTCGGTTCCTTAGTAGCTTAGGCAAAAAGGAGACATTACGTGTCGGCCTAAGATCGCGGATATAAAAAAAAATTTAAACTAGAATAATAACAAAAAATACTGTAATAAAGTGTTGGACAATAAAGAAGAAAAATCTATATAAACAATATCCCTAAACGATCAAGGATAAAGTATGAAGTGAATGTGCAAAAAAAACTGTGAGAAAAATTCAATAAGAAGTGAACTATAAAGCAAGTTCTGTGAGCAGCGTGAAATTCTACATCAAAATAGTGCTGCTACCAAATCCTATTGAGCATTGAATGTGCGAAAGAAAAAAACTGTGAAACAAGTTAATAGAAGAGAAAAATCTAAAAGTGAACTATAAAACAAGTTCTGTGAGCAGCGTGAAATTCTATATCGAAAAGTTACAACAGCATCAACAGCTTTAACTACAGAATCCGTAACGAAGGAAGAAAATACAAGCACAAAACCAGCGCTACAAGCAGTGAGTCGGTGCTATATTTTTTATTATTTCTAAATATATTTATAATTATATACATAGTATTTTGTAAAAATGGCAAATCCCAATAACCTAGTTCGTCCACCAATTCTTTCCTCATCCCAAACTTCTGTCGCCCCCCCACAATCTGCTCAGTTATCAGTAGATGATTTGACTAGGCTAATATCGACAATTGCCACAGACATACTTAGACAACAAGGACCACAGGTAGTACAGTCAGTACTTAACCCCCCTCCGTCGCAAGTAGTAGACCAACAAATCGAGGATAGACATAGGAACAATTTAGGGGAATTAGATAAAATTCCTGACATAGTTAAATCCCTTAAGGATTTTTCGGGACAGCCAGGAGAATACAACTCCTGGAAGAAAGGTGTTGATCGAATTTTGGCCATATACGAGCCATTGAAAGGACAACCAAAGTATTTTGGCATATTAAGTGTGATAAGAAATAAAATAGTCGGCAACGCCGACATCGCCTTAGAATCTTACAACACGCCGCTTGATTGGCAGGCCATATCAAAATGTCTAACGATGCATTATGGCGACAAGAGAGACTTGTCCACTCTCGAGTACCAAATGACGACATTGATACAAGGGAACAGACCCGTCCCTGAATTCTACCAGCAGGTGTATACACACCTTTCGCTGATTTTAAACAAGTTAGGATGCCTCGAAATGGGTAATGAATCCTTGTGCCTCCTGACACAGGCATACAGGGACAAAGCATTAGACACATTTATAAGAGGACTAAATGGGGACTTACCCAGACTCTTAGGAATACGGGAACCAGCGGACTTGCCACAGGCTTTTCATCTGTGTATGAAACTAGAGAACCTAACTTTTCGCACAAATCATGCGACTAACGCAAGGAAAGGACAACCCCCTCAGCTGCCACCAAGGAGAAACTTTGTGCAGCAGCAAACACAACAATTTTATCCCCAACTGGCTCATTTTCCCAAGCCAAACCAACCTACTTGGCAACCACGGCCACAATTTCTTGGTCAAATAGGGCAGCATAACGGCAATTACCCCCTAGACCACCCAAACCCCAACAGCGGCCAGAACCGATGGATGTAGACCCAAGCATCCACTCCCGTAGGATAAATTATATGAATAGACCCACCCAAAACCAGGCTTATGGCAAAAGACCTCAGCCGACTGCTCATCATCAACCAAATAAATATCAAAGAACTTTTCATCTAGCCACAGAACAGGCGGAAGATGAGAATATCGTTGAACAAACGAGCATTAATTTTTTAGCATGATAGGCTCTTCGCTACCCTATTTTGAAGTAAAAGCGGAGAGCGGAAAAATCCTTAAATTTTTAATAGATACGGGTTCAAGCAAGAATTACGTAAAACCCGAACTTGCAAGGAAGCGTATACCAAACGAGGTGCCCTTCTATGCAAAATCCGTTGTAGGTTGCATAAAAATATGCGAGCATACAAAAGCAAAGTTGTTTGATATGAATGAGGAGATAAAATTCTACCTCATGCCTTCTTTAGTAACTTTTGATGGCATACTAGGTAACGACACTCTAAAGGAGTTAGAGGCCGTAATTTACACAAACAAAAACTACATGAAAATAAGAAATGGTAAGGCAATAAGATTAAAGCAGCTGCCTTCTAAAGCAGTCAATGCAGTAAATATAAAAGAGGAAACGTTGGCTCCTCAAACGAAAAAAAAATGAATCACGTTGTCAACTCCTACAGAAATCTTTTCTCAGAACCCGATGAGAAACTCACATATACAACCAAAGTTGTTGCCCAAATTAGGACAACGAGTGATTCACCAGTTTACACGAAATTCTACCCATACCCCGCAGCTCTAAAAGGCGAGGTAGAAAACCAAGTAAAAAAGCTTCTAAATGATGGTATAATAAGGCCGTCAAGGTCGCCGTACAACTCCCCAGTTTGGATTGTACCCAAAAAGGCGGATTCAGCGGGAAACAAACAGTACCGCATGGTCATCGACTACAGAAAGCTCAATGCAGTCACGACTGCGGATAGGTACCCTATCCCCGAGATAACAGAAGTTATCTCCCAGCTGAGCAACAGCAATTTTTTTCTGTACTTGATCTAAAAAGTGGTTTTCACCAGATTCCACTAAAAAAATCTGACATTGAAAAAACCGCATTTTCCATAAACAATGGAAAATACGAATTCACGCGTTTACCTTTTGGCCTGAAAAATGCGCCATCAATATTCCAGCGCACATTAGACGATATATTGCGAGAATATATCGGGAAATGTTGTTATGTCTATATTGATGACATAATAATCTTTAGTAAAACCGAGGAGGAACATCTCGGACACATTAAAACAATTTTTAGGACCCTAGATGAAGCCAACATGAAGGTGCAGTTGGATAAATGCAACTTTTTTAAAAGGGAAACGGAATTTTTAGGTTACATCATTACACCAAATGGCATAAAAACCAATCCGGCAAAAGTGGAGGCAATTTCCAATTTTCCACAGCCCAAAAATTTAAAAGAACTCCGTAGCTTTCTAGGTATGTCAGGATATTACAGGCGATTTGTTAGAGATTACGCAAAAATCGCCAAACCCTTGACATCCCTTTTAAGAGGGGAAGAGGGCCGAACGTCTAAAAACAAATCGGCCAACATTAAGATTGACCTCGATAAAAATGCAATCGAGTCTTTTATCAAAATTAAAAATTCCCTAACGTCCAAGGACATTATCCTTGCTTTCCCAGATTTCGAAAAGGAATTTGAACTGGCTACTGATGCCTCAAACTTCGCCATAGGCGCAGTTTTGTCGCAAAACGATAAGCCGATAGCTTTTATATCGCGAACGTTGAGTAGAGCCGAAGAGCACTACGCAACAAACGAAAAGGAGATGCTTGCAATAATATGGGCATTAAACTCCTTCAGAAATTACCTATACGGTTCACGCAAGGTAAAAATCACGACCGACCACCAACCTTTAACCTATGCGCTAAGCAACAAGAATAGCAATAGTAAAATGAAGCGGTGGAAGGCGATCCTTGAAGAATATAACTATGAGTTATACTACAGGCCTGGCAAGGGTAACGTCGTAGCTGACGCCTTGTCTAGAATACCTCATGATACACCATTGAATTCGCTCTCTACAGCGACTCATTCGGATGGAAGTTCATCCCACAATTTAATATATAGCGTTGAAGCACCTATTAATGCATTCAAAAATCAAATATTCTTAAATAAAGACGTAATCTCGAGTTACCAATTCAAAATTATATTTCCAACGTATCATCGCCATCTAATCACCGAACCCGAATATACTGATGAAAATTTGATAGATATTTTAAAAAGATACCTCAATCCGTCCGTCATAAATTGCATAAAAACGGATGAGCATATTATGGGAAAAATTCAGTTATTATATCCCTTACACTTTAACAAATATAAAGTTAGGTTTACCCAAATAATGGTAAAGGACATAACGAATGAACAAGAGCAAGAAGAAATAATAGTTAGCACCCATAATAGAGCACATAGGAATTGCAGGGAAAATAGAATGCAGATCCTAGAAAAATATTATTTTCCTGCAATGGCAAATAAAATTAAAAAAATTATGAAAAAATGCGAAACATGCAAAGTTAATAAATACGAACGGCATCCGCCAAAGCCGCAAATACAGGCCACTCCAATTCCACGGTTTCCTGGTCAAATAGTTCACTTAGATATCCTCATAATAGGAAAACAGTTGATTTTGACAGCCGTAGATAAATTTTCAAAATTTGCTGTCGCGAAACCCATACAATCTAAAGCTGCAGAGGATATCAGGCAACCTCTGAGAGATATACTACTTTCCCTCATACCGGAAACGGTAGTATTTGACAATGAAAGATCATTTAAATCTGAGTCAATAAATTTTATGATAGAGAATGAGTTCGGCATACAAATATTTCGAACAGCCCCTTACACCAGCTCCTCAAATGGACAGGTTGAACGGTTTCATTCAACTCTACAGGAGATCATGCGTTGCTTGCAAAGCGAAAAAACGCATAATTCTTTTAACGAATTACTGGAGAAATCGGTAAAAGAATACAATTATTCAATTCATTCCACTACCGCAAAGAAACCCGTAGAAGCTTTCTTTGGCAGAAGAGTTTGTAGTGACCCAAAATTACTAGATAAGGATAGAGAGGAAACTGCTAGGAAATTATTAACTAAACAGAATATCGACCTTTTGTACCATAATAAAGATCGAACCCCGTTAAAACAATACGTCAGAGGAGACGAGATTTTCGTAAAAATAGACAAGAGAATAGGAACAAAGTTATCTTCTAAATACAGAAAGGAAATTGTAGAGCAGAACTACAATTCCACAATTAAAACTAAGTCAGGTAAAATCGTTCACAAAAAAAATATTAAACAATGTTAAAATTATTTTTCCAGTTAGTCATAATGACCCGCTACTATACCTTTCTGATTCAACTAACGATGACATTGACCGTGATCACACAACAAATCGACATACAGGATCTTACCAACAACAACGGGTACCTACCCATTAAGACAGGAGAAGTAAGGACAATCAACCATTACGACAAAATTTTACATTTCATCAATTTAACGAAATATGAAGAAACGCTATCGCTTATTTCAGGCAACATTAACACTCTAAAAGCAATCACTTTTGAGGACAGACAATTTCTTGACTCAATCCATAAAAATTTTGTTTTATTAGAAGCTAAGTTAGACGGTTTGCATCCGCACTTTAAAGTCAAACGAGGCTTACTCAATATCGTAGGAAAAGGACTAAAATTTATAGCAGGCTCCATGGACAGTGACGATGAAAAAGAAATTAGGGACGCTCTCACACAAATTCATAATAACGAAGAAATTACCACGAATAATGTTAACAATTTAATGCAAATTAGCGACTTTCTTTCTGGACAGATAACGAACATTACAGACCACATAAACAAACAACAAACTGTTATTAGTAGTTACATAAACGAATTTACTGAATTAGCACAAAATAAAATAAAGACAATAGAGGACGAAATTCAATTCATCATGCATACTTACCAAATTAACAACGACATATCGCTTTTACGCAATCACGTAGATGACATCGGACAAATCATTTTTCCAACTAAATTAGGTATCTTGCCAACGGACATTCTAACCCCTACTGAACTGAATCATATTAGCAATTTTGAAAGTTACAGCCACATTAGAACAGCCGTACTATTTCAGGAAAATACAATCATCCTATCCCTCCTCATACCTCAATATTCCCAGAATACATTATCCAAAATAAAGTTTGAACCCATCCCAAACATTAATAATAAATCAGTAATACTAAGCCATTTAGAAATCCTTGTAGACGAGGACAATAAAATGTACCAATTAGAAATTAAGGATAATTTAGAAAAGAATATTATAAGAATTGAAGACACATGTATAGGCAATATATTAATGTTTAAAGAAGCGAGCTGTAAGCTTGAAAATTTTAATAAACCTGATGTAATAGAAGTGCTACCAGGCACCCTTGTATTTAAGAATTTTAATTCAAATATAACCCAAAATTGTAATAAACAAAAGATAAGCCAAAAAGGCACATTTTTATTAAGGTTCGAAAATTGTGAGATAAAGATTTCTAATAGAACATATTTCAATGTAAACTTGAGGATATTTGAAACATTTGTATTACCAAATGTAATAACAAAAATAAATGATACAAACGAAATTAATAAAGAAATAAAGATGGAAGCATTGTACATAAAACAGCTTCAGCATGAAAATAATTTTAAATTACTAAAGAATGGAAACAGTGTATCCTCAATAATTAGCTTAAGTTCTGATATTTCAATTGTTTTAATTATAGTAGTCACTACTGCAATTTTATTTTTTATTATCAAAGAAAAACAAAAAATGTACATTTCGCCTAGCCCAGAAGCAGAATTTATTGCAAACGTGCAGAAAGGCCCGTTCCTGCAAATTACAACATCGCAGCCCAACAATAACACCGATCGCGGACGATCGAACTAAGAGGGGAAGAGTTAATACAACACCTATCAACAATTCGACAACATAACTTGCGCAACTACTACATAACTTACTGACTTAAGCAAATCGCCGCAGCAGTTTCAGTAACAACGACTTGACTTCCGGCACGCGCACCCGAAATGCTTATGCACCTTCACAAGCCAATTCCTGGAAGTGCGTCACACCACCACACTGCAGGCTAGACGGAATTTAGGTATAAAATTATGTTAAGCACTAATTTTAGTCACATTTTATGTCAATCAATAAAGTCGCGCTGCCATCCATGCGCGGTCGCGAAAACTTTTGCCATCCATGCAGTATGATGCACCGTTGTTAAACGCGAAAACAATTTTGTTTTAGTTTTTGAGGGTGATATATTTACATGTATACGCATATTTGTATGTTGGTTGACATATGTACACATATGCATATGTACATATAGAGCAGTGCGCGCACACTTTTTACTGATAAATGATAATATCACGAATTGAATTTGAAGTGTACTTACATATGTATGTATGTAATTATGTGCTAATATGTAGATGCGTAGGAAAATTTAAAGGAAGAAATGTAATTATTAGGATATATACATATGTATATCGCATATATATAAAAACATATGCATATATGAAATTATATTATATTACCTAACATAAGAAATATTTAAAAATTAACTTTTATTCACACATTAACTACATATATATATATTGAAAATAACATAATTTATTCATAAAAATACGCAAAATGATAATCATATCAATTAATATGAAGACATCTAAACGTATAAAATTATAAGCAAAAGGCCAACATACGTCTGTAATAGCAATATATATTTCTGAGCATAATTTTCATTAAATGCTCAGCTCTGTTCACGCGCCACTGTTAACATTTCTCCTTCCGAGCTAGCTGTGGTGAAACACGCTCATCGCATTTTGTTAGCTTTTGACAGTTTACACGCTTGTCCAGAAAACATAAAAACATAGAGAAGATGCAGGTTCGACAGCGAACATTTCTTAGATTTATAGTATAGAAGTCACGCTGTAAAATGTTAACATTTTTAACAGTTCTCCACATATTCAACAAAGAATATGAAGAGAAATAAATATATGTATGTATTTACGGCATATGATGACATGGCATATATGCCGAGGCAGAGAAGATGAAAGTGTAAACACAATGGCTACGACAGACTGCAAACTACATCTGTCAAATATTAAAATACACACGTTCTTATGGGCAGTGTTATTTTGACAGCTGCACGACTACACGACTGCAGGCCGACAGTTGTCGTTCTCGCTAACTTCATTATCCTCCTATTTTTGCCAACGACAGTAAGACGACAGTAGAGTCGACAGTAGAATGGAAGATAGAAAGAGGAGGTAGAGTGGTGATGCCACTAATATGTAAAATGTAAAATTATTCACAGCTCTAACAAACTTGATGTTATTTTACAAATAAAAGCATAAAATAGCTATATTATAGCTATATTATATCATTTGTAATAACAATTGATAATTTAAAGCAAAAATATTGACCTATTTACTTATTTTTTGCATAAAAAATTTCACTTTGAACAAAATATTAAAATTTCATTGAAGTGAAAGGTATTAGTATGGCCACAACGAAATTGTGTACATACAAAATGGACAACTGCGTTGTTTTGTGTACATGCCGGCCATTGTGTTGTTGTTGCTTCTCAAAATGTACATGTAGTAAGATGAACAACGACGTTTTCAGTTCACTGTCATGCCGCTGCAGTCTATCGTAGCCATTGTGTTTACACTTTGACGCGACGGTAAAGCGCCACAACATTGTGTTGTTGGTAGAAAATCCGAGCTGTGCCGAAAGAAACTAAGGGTGCGAACAGAGTGGCCGCTTGTTGCCGAGCCGAGCCGACTGACGCTTATTGCGAGAACTTGTTCATGCGAAAAAAAGTTTGAGTGTGCATAGTGGATGCGAGAATCGGCGCTGATATTTTATTTATTATTTATGTTTTATGTATGTTTGTATGCATTTGGGTTTTTTGTTCATTCGTGTTTGTGAAATTGAAGTGAAAAGATATGGATTCGTCAGATGATGAGTATTTAGCTTCGGCTACTGTTTTAAAGTATTTTATCAATAAAAAATCATTAGGAAAACATCCAATAAATGATAAACGAAGTGAATTTGGAGAATTTCATCACTTATATAGTGATTTAAGAAAATATCCTGCCAAGTTTAAAGAATATACTCGAATGAGTATTGAAACTTTCGACTATATTCTCGAAAAGATTGGTGATAAATTAAAAAAGAAGTGGAGTAATTTTATTAAAGTACCAATATGTCCATGTGAACGCTTGATAGTAACTCTCAGGTAAGAAATTTTTTATGTTTTATATATTTGTATTTTTGTATTTATTGTATTAAATTCATGAATACATTTTTTTATAAATAAAAAGAAAAATTAAACAAAAAAATTAAAAATAAATAATATAAATTAATTAGGAAGAATTTAAAGATGAATAAATTATAGTTTCCATTGTATTTTGGTCTGGAACCAATGATGATGAAGTTGATGGTATATTTGTACCTTCAACTGTGGTAAATGAGATCGGTTGAAAACAAAGAATTGTGCTAAGGTCTAAAGAATTTATCTGGTAGCTTTCAGAAGAAACGCTGATTGGTGAAGACAAAGGCGCGTATCTTGAAGTTTCATTGGACAGTGTGGGCATATTTTTAACTTTTGCATACACGTATTTATAAAGTACATTTTGCATTTCCATTCGACACAGAAATTTATTCTCTGGGTCCAACTTCCGAATATGCGGCAAAAGAGTTACAAAAAATGCTTCATCTTCATCCAATACAGTCTTTTTTCCATTTTTTTATTTTCCAGCAGTGCCAATTTTCTTTTTTCAATTTCCAACAATTGGGCAGTGCTGTTAGAGGTATTTTGTTTTTTTTGATGGAACTTCACAGCTGAACTCGTCATTGTCGCACATATCTCTTGTTTCTTCGACTTGTGAAGTGTTGAGAATATCTTCAATTTCTTCTTCATATTCAACCTCTTCTTCTTCAACTCGAAGTAATTTGTGATGCGGCATCCCCCGATTTTGGAGTTGGAATTTTGCGTACTTCACATCGAAATTGATCGCGTAAATACTTCCATTTTTTTTTAAGTCTTCCTCTGCAAGATCAAATAAAGCCATATAATTAAAATATGATAAAAATTATATGCATACATGAATTTAAACAATAAAATACAAAAAATTATACAAATAATATAATATAAATTTAAATAACAATTTTTGTTTTAACTTTCTTATTTAGATTTCTGGCAACTGGAGCATCATTTGCCTCACTAGCTTTTTCGTTTCGGCTAGGCAAATCAACAGTAGAAGCTATTGTTAAGGAGACAACCCAAGATCTATGGGATAATATGTTTACTATACATATGCCGCAGCCAAACGAACAATGTTTTCAAGAAATTGCAGAGCAATCCTGGAAGCTATGGAACTTCCCAAATTGTATTGGTGCTATCGACGGGAAGCACATACGAATCAAGTGTCCAGGAAATACTGGTTCCATGTATTATAATTATAAACACTTTTTTTCGATTGTGTTGCAAGGTATTGCCGATGCCAACTGCAAATTAATTGCGGTTGAAGTTGGTGGATACGGAAAGCAAAGTGATGGTGGCACTTTTAGCTCTTCCAAAATCTTTAATCTTTTAAAAAGTGGAGAACTACCTGTACTAGGAAATACATGTCTGCCAAACAGTGAAGAAATTGTGCCATATGTATTTCTTGGGGATGAGGCTTATCCCCTTTTAGAATGTTTGTTAAGGGGATAAGCCGTTAAGAAGACCATGAATATTTTAATGCCCGGCTTTCAAGAGCTAGAAAGTGCATTGAATGCGCCTTTGGGTTATTAAGTGCAAGGTTCAGAATATTATGGAAACCCATTGAAACGAATCCTTTGTTCGCTGAACTCATTGTAAAATGTATATGCCTTCTATACAACATAATTATTGATTTAGAAGGATTAGATGAAAATTTAAAAGAAGAAGTGCAAAAAAAAACATTTGGAAAAAATCATAAAAGAATTCAATAAAACAAGTGTCAAAAATGGTAGATTAATAAGAGATAAATTTTGTAATTTCGTATGCATGAATAAAATATAATAAATTTCAATGTAACTTACTTGGTATTTTCATTTCTGAAGCAACGGACATCCATAGCTTTTCCACTAAAACACGGTTATGATAACATTTATTTTTCTGATCCCACAAAGCCGGCCGAGAAAAAACTTCACTTATTAATTCTTCTACATTCATTTTAAATAAACCAAAACACACGACTGTACTCAAGAAAAGTTCAACAAGAATGCCATTAAATGATGAATGACAGCATATAATTTTTGATTTCACTTTTTCCAAAGAATTTTATGTCCAAAACTTGCTTTTCGCAGAATAAACAATGTTTTCGGCGCTGGAATACGCTTTGGAACTGTTTTCTCGCATTCAATCAGCTTTGCGCTCTGACCAGCTCGGCGCCCACTATGACCTGTTCGCGCTTATTTGTACTAATTTGTATAGTACCAGTTTTCTCGCATTGGTTCTCGCAATAAGCGTCAGTCGGCTCGGCTCGGCAACAAGCGGCCACTCTGTTCGCACCCTTACAAACGATCGCCGATTGTTACCGCTTCCCTTTCTGCTCGAACAGCGTCGCCAACAAGCTAGCGTAAATATATATGCATAAGTATGTATAAGCGTGAATACATATCGACGCAGATTTTTGCGAGTCACGGAAAAATATATTAGACAAATATTGTAAAATGTTGCCACTTTTGTCACTTCTTTCTGTGAAGAATCATCAGAAAGTTGTTCAATTTATGATTTTTAGCTTTTGCCATCGTCGCGAAAAGACGCTTGTTGGCAAAGGCATGCTCGAGGAGATGTTACGGCGTCTGTTTTTATGAATGAAGCGACGTTGCTTGTGAAATTTGCGCCTGGGCTTATGAATGAAAATGTTTGTTGTTTTTGTTGTAAGATTTACTACATTTGTTCTTCGCCAATTGGCTGCCATATTGACTTGTGGTGCTTTTGCTATGTAGACAATTGTTGTTTTTGTAGAACAATGCTTCAATTTTGGGTTGGTGACATACATATTCACATGTGGACGCATATGTATGTTTGTATGCTTATGCATTAGTTGTTCGGAAGTATATACAAATATGTATGTATGTACATATAAATATATTTGAATGATGAACATGCAAATTAATGCGTGCGCATGTAATATACATATACATATATGTATTGATAAAATCATGATTTGAATTTCTGAACGCGCACATGCGAATACAGACATACATTCATATGAGCAAATAATAAGATTAATATGATAGACGATGTATTTATATATTGTTGTGATAAATTCAAAAGAAATGTATTATAATACAAAAATATTTATTAATATAGTATATTATGCAAAAATCAAAGAAAATTATTAAATATGCAAGTCCAAATTTACTATAAATATTACTATGCATGCATTCATACAAAATTATACTCATATCATAATTATGTTTACATGTCAATATTGAATTGCCGACGGCAAAACGCAAAAGCATACATACATATTTGCATACATTGCGATTCCCAAGTTGAAAGAAAAATTGAAGCATGAAAATATCACAATGCTATTGTTGGGAGCATCATAAGGTGCATGCATACATACATATATTTATGTCTCTTCATATTCTTGGGCATGTGAGACAAGAACATAAAAAATTTGTTTATGTTCTCTGTGTGAGAGGTGTGTTTTGTACACATTTTTCGCTGTTCAAAATGAAATAAAATAAAAACGAAAAGCAAAACGAAATACTTCGTTGGGAGTGTATTTCTGTATCTTCATATTCTCTGCTTGGGCATATATGCCATGTCATTATATACCGAAAATACATATATTTACTTCTCTTCATATTCTCTGTTTGAGTATGTGAGAGAACTGTTAAAAATGTTATCATTTCACATCGTGAATTCTGAAGTTGTGAGGTGAATTCCGTACTCCGATTTTATAAATTGTTCGACATCGAACCTGCATCTTTATGCTTTATGTTCTCTGCCTTAACATTGGAATTATTATTTTTCTCATTTAACACTGAAAATGCTCAATTCTGCTATTTTCGTGTTCCCTGATGTTAAGTAGTGAAACACGCTAATAATTTTCTGTGGTGAAACACGCTCATCCAAAACAGTAAATACCCAAAATTGAAATATCCCTCAGTTCTCGACATCGTGAACCTTCTCTAAAAATATACGTTCTCTGTTCATAACTAAACGTGACAGTTTGTTTAGATACTGCATAAGATTTACTGCTTCCCCTATTCATGACAACACAGAACCGATTTTAAACGTAAAAATTCAAAGCAAAGATATGATATGGGCACGCCTTCTGGCAGCATATGATACAGTAGTAGATACTGGCGATGCTGAACTCCCAGAAAACATAAAGGTTCGGCGTCAGCTAAATATGAAAACTGCCTTCAACAATACGAAATTACAAAGGCAATGATATTAGACCTAATAAAGGCCACGTAGAGCCACTACTTCTCCTCCGAGAGTAGTTACTACTCAAAAAGAAGACCTAGATACAGGTATGTTCTTAAAAGTACCAGCTTGTTATACTGAAGTTTTTCACGGAGGTTATGATCAATGGTCGTGTACATAAACCATCCCAAACTTTCACGAGCTCAAAAACTGTTCCATATCAGGTACAAAACAAAAGGGGAAGCAGGCAGTATCGTCAAGCGTTACGCTTTAAATGACGAAAACTGTAATCTAGCTTGGGAAGCACTGGTCGAAAGATACGAAAATGAAAGAGTATTGGTAGACAACCAAATAACAATTTTAATGAATTTAGAAAAAATTCAACAAGAAACCAGCCAAGAATTTCAAAAACTATACTCGACAGTGACTTATTGTTTATCTGTGTTAGTAACATTTCCACAGAATCGTGGGACCCTATCCTAGTAAATATTTGTGCAGCCACACTGCCTGATGCTGCTTTGCTACGATGGGAGCAATCAGTAGTGCCAAGAAAGAAATCGCCAAAATGGCATCAAATGAAAAATTCTATACAACTCAGTACGAAATAGCTGAGAGAGTTGACAAAAAAAAATAGTCAAGCCAAAAAAAATTAACATGACTCGAATAAAAACTTTTTTAAACTCCAAGCCAGCAATAATATACAATTTAATAGGCACGCTAATAAAAGCCAAACATTTGAGTCAAATCCAAGAAATCATTGGCAATCATTATGTGAAATAAGTAAAGGAGATCACAATATAAGATCTTGCGAGAAGTTTAAAAAATTGTCTGTTTCAGATAGGAACAATCTTGTCCGACAACATAAACTTGCATCAACTGTCTGTTCAATTCTCACGGGACAAAAGACTGTGAAAGCAAATTCAATTCTGTGTGCTGTCAATGAAAACACCACTCATTGCTTCATATTACAAATTTTCAAAATATGAAGCAAAATCAATTTCATAAAACCACCGGGTTAGTCACTACAACAGAAAGTGGTAATCCAGAAATATCAAATCCCGCAAAAAGGGAAGAACAACCATGTTGCTCTAAAGCAGTAAAAATTCAAGCTCATCATTCAGAAAATGAAAGCATAATTCTTTTACCCACTGCGGTCAACGCTATTGAACATAGAGGAGAATTGCACAAATTAAGAGCATTCATTGATCAAGGTTCTCAAAGAATTATGCAAAATTCAAACAAAATTTGCCCAATCACCATTAGATAACTTACCACTTATTTTTAATACCCACTCCTTTTAGGACGCAATATATATAAGTATTTTTTTTTGTTCACTTCAAGATGACAATTTTATTGGAAAATGCGGAAAGGTTGTAATGAAAATCTCCCTGGTCGGATACCAGTGGAGGCGTAACAATGTATAACAATATTCAAATCAGTGGACTCCCTGGTCGGGTACCAGTGGAAGTATACATATATGTATTTATCAAATTATATTAAAGCACACTCGGAGTTCATGCGTTGGTTCAGCTGCTGCGCGTAGAGGATATCCCAATGTCGGATCGATGGTTGAGCTGCGCGCCGAAGATGATGAAATAAAGAAACGTTGAGATGCGTGCCGAAAATACCAAAAAAACCTGTAAAAGCGTCCGCCGATGTTTATTACTCGAAAATCGCTGTCGAAAAGGGCGGCCTCTTCTAGGACGAGGGTTTTTGCTCGTTGGGTTGCGGAGAGTAATGGTGGGTTGATGTACGGTACGGTAAGGTGTATTAGTGTGTGTGTAGGTGTAGACTTCTGCTTCCAATCGATGAGTGTTGTCTCCAAGTGTGGTGAATGTGCCAGTGTTGCTTTGTGAGTGGTGTATTGTGTGGTGTAGTGGTGTATGAGGGCGGGAACTTAACTCATTTATCCAACCATAGTCTCCCCAAACACGGATATAAGAGTAGATGCACAAACCATCGTTCTACCGCAACTCACAAATTTGCTTCCAAGCTGTGAAGTGAATAAAAAGCAATGGAAAAAATGCTGATATCTCAAATTAGCAGATCCCAACTGCCATACTCCATCACGAAATGATTTGTTATTAGGTAGTAACTTAATACCTCAAATAATTCTTGAAGGTATCGAAAAAATATCCAATAAATTGTTAGCCCAAAATACAATCTTTGGTTGGATATTAAGTGGCCAAGTCACAGAAAAAATTAATTCTTTTACAACTGAAGTTGAAAATATTTCAAACGAATATTTAAAAATTGAACTCAATAAATTATGGGGAGTATAAGAATTATCTCAGACTACTCAACTTTCAGAAGAAGACCAGGAATGCGAAGCCTATTACAAGTCCACAACAACAAGAAACGAACATGGTTGTTATGTTGCGCGACTACCATTCAAACCAACCTTTCCTGAAACCATAGCTCTAGGCCACTCTAGAATATCAGCAGTCCAGTAATTTGTAAGTCTGAAAAAAGCCTGATAAAGAAAGCTTACTTTTCTTCAGCATATGATTATGTGATGGACGAATAAATAGACCTCAATAATATGGAAGAAGCTGTACCATATGAAAAAGTATCTAAAGGTAGATATATATCTTTTTATCTGCCACATAATGGGGTAATAAGACCTGATAAAATTACAACAAAAGTACGAGTGGTTTTCAATGCCTCAAAGAGTACGAGCTCAGGCAAATCACTTGATGACGTACTATATACAGGGCCAACATTACAACCTGATCTCATGTTGCTAATTCTAAATTGGCGCATTTTTAAATACATTTTCAATGGGGATATAGAAAAAATGTACAGACAAATTCTAGTACATGAAGATGACCAAGATTTCCAACGTATAGTCTTCCGAAAATCTAGTAATAGTCCAATCAGCGACTACAAACTTAAAACCGTCACCTTTGGCATCAATTGTGCACCCTATTTGGCCATGAGGACATTACATGAAGTGGCAAACACAAATGCAACAAATTTGCCTTTAGTATCTTCTGTGTTGCAAACGCAAACATACGTGGACGACATACTGTCAGGTAGCCACAGTATCGCATTAGCATGCGAATCGCTATCGCAAGTGATCAAAGCACTAAATTCAGCGGGATTCCCGAACTAATAAAAAACATAAAAAAGGAAGACTTATTAGATACAGGTTTCCTTAAATTGGAAACGGCTAGTACAACAAAAACCCTATCGATTCAATATATACAATTGAGTCAATATCTGCAATGTCCGCCATAACCAAACACCAAATATTTTCCACGGTGGCAAAACTTTTCGACCCCGCAGAATGGCTTTCGCCAATAATGATTCAAGCAAAAATCCTCATTCAAGAATTGTGGCAAGATGGCACTGAATGGGATGAACAGGTAAAACCTCTCGATGGGTAAATTTCACCCCTTACATTAACGCAGAATTACACGGTTACTGTGATGCCTCTAAAAAGGCTTATTGTGCAACAGTCTACGTATGCACTCAGTACGATAATAAAATATCTGCACACCTCTTGGTAGCCAAAGCCATAGTTGCACATTTGAAGACACTCAGCCTGCCACGACTTGAACTGAATGGTACTCTACTGTTAGGAAAATAAATTTCAATAGTTCAAACCCATCTGAAATTAACCGATCATAAAATGTATCTATGGTCAGATTCAGAAATAGTTTTAGCATTATTAGAAAAACCACCCTATAACTGGAAGACCTATGTATCTAACCGAATATCTCAAATCTTAGACTTAGTTGGCCCAGCAAAATGGCAACATGTTGCAAGTGCAGATAACCCAGCGGATCTTGGGACAAGAGGTTGCAAGCCACTGCACCTCACCAGCACTACACTCTGGTGGAACGGTCCCACATGGATAACAGAATCAGAAGAATTCTGGCCAAAGTCTCCCGCTCTGAATATAATACCCCCGAAAAGTCGAAAAGTTGAACATTTTCATATCACTCCAGAAAAGGATGATATTCTCCACCGATTTTCATCATTTCCTAGAGCACTAAGAGTAGTCGCTTACATGCACAAATTCACTCAAAGACAAAAAAAAGTAAAGGAATACCAAATTATCTTTGCGTACAATTAACGCATTCCGACTTGCAACATGCCAAAGTTAGTCTGATCACATACACCCAAACTCGCTATTTCAGTCTAGAGAAAACAAAGTTGCTCGAAAGACGACCACTCGAAAAGGGAAGCTCTTCTCGTCTTAAATCCATTCTTGGACACTAAGGGATTAATAAGGACAAATGGAAAATTAGCGAATTCCAGCACCAGTTACAACGAACGGCATCCCATTATTATACCTGAGAAATCCCGTTTTACTAATTTATTTTTAATATATCTTCACCAGCTTACACTATATGGTGAGCATCGCTTGATGCAGCTAATGGTCCGACAAGAATTTTATATACCGCGACTAAAGCCACAACTTAAAAGGACGATTTTTACGTGTAAACAATATACCTTGTACAAATATTAAATGCGTACGCAGATCATGGTTGCTTTACCACCTGAACGCTGCAATTATGAAAGAGTTCATAAACTTCATGAAAGAAGTATCCCCTGAAATTGTTAAAGAAATATGCACTCCAAGGGGTCGATTGGAAGTTTAGACCTCAGCAGTAAAAAGCTTTAAGTCCCATTTAAAGAAAACGGCAGGTAATCATAAATTCAATTATGAGGAGTTTACTACACTACTCACTCGTATAGAAGCCGTATTAAATTCCAGACCTATATCTCCACTCTTGCAAGATCCCTCCGATTTCACAGCCCGTACACCTGGACTTTTCCCCATTTTATAAATCGATGGGAAAGAATCAAGTTTCTTCATCACATCAGTACAGGCGAATGCGTCATCATACAGGACGAATGCCTTTCTCCAACCGAATGGCGACTAGGCCGCATTGAGAAGGTACATCGAGGACGAGATGGTCATATTAGAGAAGTAGGTGTACGGACACAAACTGGCCTACTAACTCGACCACTAGTGAAATTGTGTTTCCTTCCAAGTACCGAATAATCGGTCACTGAAACCAAGCGAACGCAAGCGCATAAATAAAATCAAGCAATAATTAATTCAAAATACACTGTTTTACAATCCGTCCGTACAAACCAAAAAGCTAATGAACGCGATTAATGATGAACAACTAAATACATATGTATATATGTATATAAAAAAATATGTATATAATACATATCGATAAAAGTATAATAAATAAATAAATACATATATATATACACATATACATAACGAATAATGTACTTCATACTATTAGTAAGATCATGTTTTAATATACATACGCCCAGCCAATCGTCCGTTCCATCAGTCAGGGATACAAGGGTGGAGCACTTCGAGGAATACGTGCCGCTACGATGCAGCCTATGCCGTCGAATTCATTTCCTAAAGAGATGTACGATCTTCAAGACCATGACGCCTGCTCAGCGCCAACAGATTGCTAGAGCTCACAGCCACTGCATGACGTGCTTGGCAGACACGCACGCTACGTTGAAGTGTATGTCAGACGGGTCATGTCAATACTGCCACCGACCGCATCACACGTTGTTTCACCACTTCCCTCGACGAGCTACTCAGTCAACGCACGCCGGTCACCGGCATAGTCAACAGCGGCACAGTCAACATGGGAATCAGGTACAACGCCGAAGAGCTCATCGCTCTCAGCCGTCCCGAGGAGCACGCTCGCAGACACCACCACATCATAATCATAGCATCCAGCGAAAAGCAACGGGGTTCAGCGCTGTAGTGAGCACCCTACAGAAACTACAGAGGCTTCTAGGCAATTAATTCGCCTAGGGGGACGGGATGTTTAAGCAACTTCATGGCATCTCGCCATACAACACAACATTCATCACACAAGACAACATATATCACACACAACATACAGCATCGCACCACGCAACCCCACGCAACAAACACGACCATACCACATTATACATATACCCAACCACACTACACACCATAATCGGTTTCACCACCCAACCGATCAAAAAGGATTGGTTAGATCAGGGTGGCCCCCAATTCGATTCATGCCGGTATTAGAAAAGTTTCGCCAGATTTTCGACTACTGATCGTCCATTTCCATTGATATCATCGGCCTCAACACCCGCGCCCTTAGTTCTGCTTTCTCCAGGCTGGACAAGGAAGCAAAAGAAATGGGTCTGGCAGTGAACAAGGGCAAGACGAAATATCTCCTGTCATCAAACAAACAGTCGTCGCACTCGCGACTTGGCACTCACGTCAGTGTTGACAGTCATAACTTTGAAGTTGTAGATAATTTCGTCTATTTAAAAACCGGTATTAACACCACCAACAATGTCAGCCTGGAAATCCAACGCAGAATTCCTTTTGCCAACAGGTGCTACTTCGGACTGAGTAGGCAATTGAAAAGTAAAGTCCTCTCTCGACGAACAAAAGCCAAACTCTATAAGTCGCTCATAATTCCCGTCCTGCTATATGGTGCAAAGGCTTGGACGATGACAACAACCGATAAGTCGACGTTACGAGTTTTCGAGAGAAAGGTACTGCGAAAGATTTATGGTCCTTTGTGCATTGGCCTCGGCGAATATCGCATTCGATGGAACGATGAGCTGTACGAGATATACGACGACATTGACATAGTTCAGCGAATTAAAAGACAGCGGCTACGCTGGCTAGGTCATGTTGTCCGAATGGACGAAAACACTCCAGCTCTGAAAGTATTCGACGCTGTACCCACCGGAGGAAGCAGAGGAAGAGGAAGACCTCCACTCCGTTGGAAGGACCAAGTGGAGAAGGACCTGGCTGCGCTTGGAATATCCAATTGGCGCCACGTAGCGAAAAGAAGAAACGACTGGCGCGCTGTTGTTAACTCGGCTATAAACGCGTAAGCGGTGTCTACGCCAATTAAGGAGATCCATTTACCTTTAGCTTTTGGTTCAAAGCTGGAATCCTGTCCGACCGCGTGTGAGCGTGCGCAGTAGAAGCAGCAGTGTATAGTTTAGAAAAATTCTTGCATTGTGTGTGATTTATTGAAATTGTTGAACAGCAGTGTATAATTTAGAAAATTCTTGCATTGTGTGTAATTTTATTGAAATAAAATTACATAAAATACATACATAAAATTTAATTTTCCATAAAGGAAAACCTTTTAACTTAAATAAAAGAAAAAGAAGGATATATAATTCATCGTAAGTATACCCCCACATACCCAAAGTGAAATGAAGTGTATCGAACACAGAGAACACTTAAAATACAATCGTAGGTCATGCTTTCGTCCGACCATGTTTTACAAAGAAGCTGATGTATGCTCCTTATCAGTTCTTTGCCGTCTTTGAATAGCTCGGCCGTCAATCCATCGGCTCCCGGCGCATTGTTCTTCAGACGGGTAATTTCTATTCGAACTTCTCCATGATCGGGCAGTGGAACGTCTGCCTTATCGTCATTGATTGAGGAATCGGGTTCGCCTTCTCCTAGCGTTATACTTTCACTGAAATTCAGCAGTCTGGAAAAGTGTTCCCTCAATAATTTTATAGCGGTCTGGGCATCGGTTACAAGATCACCTCTGGAGATTCTAAAAGTGTATGCTTCCGTAGAGTTTTCGAGCATTACCCTTGTCGGCCTAGTCAAGCTCTTCATACTCACGCATGCATCGTTGCGACGTAGGCAGTCTCTTTTCTCTCCGCTGTGACACGACACTCCTCGTTGTACCAGCTGTTCCTTTACATTTTCCGAAAACCAATAGTTCGGTTGCAGCTGTAGGTAAGGAGCTTGAAATGCCGTCCCACAGTTCCCGTATACCAAGTTTTTGACGAGTGCTCTCAGAGAGCAGGAGTGCAAGTCGAGTCGAAAATCTTTCGGCTGTCTGTTGTGATTGCAGCTTCTCAACGTCGAACCTTCCTTGTGTATGTTAACGTGCGTCTTTGCTGCACTGAGTAGGGTGCAAATCTTGACTGTAACAAGATAGTGGTCCGAGTCGATGTTAGGTCCTCGGAGCATATGTACGTCTTAAACAATGAAGACGTGTCTTCCATCGATGTTGTTGGTGGCTTGGTAAATTTTTCTATGTTTATTTCGGGGCCCGGCGAAGTCGATCAACCTCAATCAATTTGGGAATGTTTCCTCGTGGACGCTGAATTTACCGACTGCTGCGCCAATTGATTCTTGATTTGTATATTGGAAAGCAAAAAATCAGATGAAATTCGAAATTGTGTTATATGGAAAGTAGACGTGGTTATAGCTCGATATCGCTCGTTTTCGCAAATGTAACAAACGAATGTTGTGTGACGAGTGTGGTGAAATGGGTCGAGCAGATCCTGAGGTTTGTGATTTTACATGAAAGTGGGCGGTGCCACGTCCACTGTGTAATTTTTACCCGGTCTCCTTTAAATCCCCCCTTACCATCGCGGGCGTAAAATTTATTGTGTCTGGCGTATTTATTTGTTGATTTATCGCGATTTTAGTAGTTTTTAGCAATACCGTTATATGTGAAATCATGGGGGTTATCATCCATTTTCAGTCTGTAGGTAGGAGCTTTTATAATATTTGCTCTAAGAGAATTTGTTTGTTGTAGTTTTTGTGGTTTAGCATATAGTACATATGTACATTAAATCTATGAGTGAGGGACACGCCTGCATTTTAAAATTTTTAGTTTCCTGCGGTCCACTTCACAGTGGTCGGTCTTGTAAAGAATCAGCGGCCAAACTTCCACTGTCTATACAAAAGTGAAAATTAATTTACTTTTGCATGATAGTTTCTTTGTTTAGTAATTACTGATTTGTAACTGTCTGTTAGTTCTTTAGCGTGTGATGGAGTCGATATATCTTAACGATATAACTGGTGTATATTGAATAACATCGGGAGCGTTGTTATGACTGACGAAGGAAGATAATACCGTGAATAATTTTAAATTAATTCCTTTGCAGGATCTATTGCAAATCTAGTGCATCTAGGGTTTATTAAGCTGATTACTTTTGAAATTGAATTCGAACAGGACGGCAATAGCGGGTGAACGAAGGTTTGGAGTTTTTCCAGATTTGTTTGTGCTTTTCGTCATTTTGCGATTTTATTATCAGTTATACAGGGACATATGTCGTGAGAAATAAATTTTTAAAAATTACTACAGACAATGAAGTTTCGACACCTTGAAATATGCGTACAACAAATGTTAAAATATATTTCACCGCAACAAAAATAAATAATTCTGAATTCTAACAATTTAAAAAAATAAAATAAAAAAAGTATTAATCTAGGATATTTTTGTAGACAATGTTATAAGTTTTCCCGTCGGGTGTAAATATGTGTAAATTCCGGGCATTGTTGTTGAATTAGATATTGTCGTCACCGCCGGTAATATAGTTGGACGGTATTACAGTATTCATTGTTGAAAGTTCATTTTCGCATTTAAAATATTAGTATGAGTATGATTTGGATATACCAGATTTCCGTATCTCAGGCATTTTCTAAGAAAAGCAGAGTAAGAATTAACATCAGCGAATAAGATCTAAAATAATAAAGTGACAGCTAACCACAAAAATTAGGGATTACCTCAAAAGTTTTAATTATTTTATACTGCATTTTATACCTATTTTACTTCTAATACCTTCAAAAGTATATGTACAAAGTTTTATGATGATTGGTAAAGTAGTTTTCGCGTGAAAGCGTAACAAACAAAGTTACATTCGCATTTATAATATTAATATGATACATAGGCGTGAAAGTTTACATCGATATGATGTGCTTAAATAAAAGTACGTATAAAAAAACATTTGATAAGAGTGAGAAAATGATAAAATGAAAACCTAAGCTCAAATATGTATATATGTATGTATATCGTCACCTAAAAGGCGAAATAACGTATCATCAAAAAATTCGAAATTGAGTATCTTATTGCTAACGATTCACTACTTCAAATTACATACATAATATTACATACATAGTATTGCATACATATGTCCAACAACAGGTTCTGCGCTCAAATATGCACCAATTTTAACCACTATTAAAATTTTTGTTCACTCTTGCTCCATTTTATTTCGTGTTTCATTCACGCCACTGTAAATTTTCGAAAATGTTGTTGCGTTATTTTGCATTTTAGGTGACGACATGTACATATAATGAAAAAAACATAAAAACCAATGAAATATGCACGAATATACATACATGTAAATACAAAAAATTATATAAAATAATACATAAAAAATGGCATGCCTGGTAGAACAACATGAATAACAAAGAAAGTTGGAAAAAGTTACAGCTGGTATCAAAAGCATACACTTAGAAAACATTAACTGTTATGTATAAACAAACTTGATTCATTTGAGGGCAAGACAGGGATCACAACTTTTTGTATACCTTAAATCGATGTATAAAAAAAAACATGCCACTCAAAAGGGCACTTATAAAGCAATTGTTTTAAAATAATAAAACAACATATTATTACATAAGTATCACTTTGTTATATAACATATACCTTTATTATCAATACTCATTTCTATTTATGGGTATTAAACACGATTATATAATGCAATTGAATTTATTATAAGAGATAATTTTTAAGCTACATATATTTTCACTGCGTGTTTCTATTGTCTCACTTCTCTCGCTTTTCGTAGCCCCTACGAATGGGATAGAGCAAAACTGTATTTACCGTTACTTTTATTGGTGTTTTAAGAAATAGCTTTGATACAAACGGCGGTAAATTTCAAACTTTTATTTTTTCATTTTTGGCCTACGAAATCGACCAGTAGGCCCTGTTCTAAATTACAGTTCTATCGAACTTGATTAATTTAGATGAAACAAACAGCCTTTGGGTGAACAGAACTACTTGTATTATATTCTGTAGTAATATGTGATAATAGGATAAAAATCAAGTGGAATTTAAAATTTATTTATCTCGAAAGTAGGCGTGGTGTCGCCAGTTTTCGCATTATAACGTGGGAACGTCAGATATATGACTTTACTAAAAGCCTTCATGAACTATCCCGGCAGTAAAATTTGATGTCACCCCTCGTTTTCTTTGATGTGAGAGTACAAAAATTTTTTAGAAAAATGTGTTGATACAGTTCTATTCTAATCTTCTTTATAATAACAATAAACTCAAGAAATCCATTAATTAATATTTAACAAAAAAGTCTGCATACAATACAAAAATGTCTTAGTTCAGTGCGAAAACTTTACGAAATGCTAGTATTAATACACCATTGACATCTATAACGCCGTGGCATTGCTTCTGCTAAATTTGTCAACTCTGCAGATGTAATGCTGTTCTAAAATTCTAATATGCGCTCTTTGAGTATAGCAGAGCTCGAATTTTGGTGCTTTCTAATTCTACGCTCCAAAACTTCCCAGACATGTTCAATAATATTCAAATCTGGATTTTGAAGTGGAGTGTTTAATTGCCTTGGAGCCTAATAAAGCAACCAGTCCTTAATAATTTGCTCCCCATGCTTCGAATCGTTATCTTGTTGAAATATCCAACCGGTATCGAGCCCCATATTATCCACCAAAGGCTACAAATTATGATCCAACAGAGACTTATACTTATAACGATCCATCTTACATTCAATAAAGGCCAACTTTCCAACTCCAGAGGCGGCAACAGCTTCCCAAACCATTACGCTGCGGCCACCATGCTTCACATTTGATATTTCGCTCTTCAGTTCAAGTGTTAGTTTTCCTCCAAACTCTAGCCCTTGCATCGCTACCAAAAATCATGAAGTTGGAAATAAAACTTTTGCCCAAAAATCTATCTCCTTTTCTTTGTTTTTTTTTTGCAAACTCTAAACATAGTTTCCGGTTTTTTCAGAAATAAGAGGTTTCTTCCGTGGTGTTCTACTATGGAATCCGTTATCGTTTAGAGTTTTTTTTTATTGCTCTTGTATGGATACTCTTTTGTGGCGTACTTGCTATGTGTTCGGCTAATTTTGGAGTATTTACTTTTGAATTTTTGTCTACTTCTTTGATAATCGGCCACTGCGCGGTTTCTTTTCGTTAGAACCATTATTTTTGATTTTTTTTCAATTGTCTGCACTGTTGCTCGACTCAAGTTTAAAATTTCAGAAGTTTCACCATATGATTTTCTTTATTTTCTTTGTTTAACGCCTAATTTCTTACATCAATTGATATTTCTTTTTGCGGAGCCTTTATATGTAGCTATTCAAGTGTTCAAACTACAACTAAATTCAATAAATGTTTAACAGTAAACATAGTGAAATGGAAGAAAAAGGCCAACAGTACTTTACTTTTATCATAACAATGTACAAAGTATGAGCTTCGTAGACCGTTGTCAAAGCAATTTTTGAGTTTTTCTTCCATAAATTTTTTGTTTTATGTTAAATAATGGATTTTTTTAGCTAATTGTTATTAGAATAAAAATTAGAATAAAACTGTACAAATACATCGTTCTAAAAACTTTTTGTACTCTCATATCGATGGAAATGGGGGTGTAAGTAGGCATTTGTCCGCCCCTGTACATATTGGCAAAACACTTAGTAGCCAATATAAATTTGCAAAGGCGCTTAACTTCCACACCCGCTAGTTCGGTAGGATGCCTGAAGGTAGGTGCCCCAAATGTCTAAGTCTTGACCTCCCAAACGCGGGACAGTCAAGAAGGATGTGCTGATTTGTTTCTATCGCGTCTACTTCCAAACAACTTCTGCAGACTACCAGTCTAATCGCAAATACCCTCGATGCTAGAGATAGCGATTTTAGACACTCTTCAACCAACCCTGAACGCCTCGTCTCTAGCCGGCTTTGCGGCTATACACTCTCCGGCGATGTCCACGGGCGTTATGTTAAAAATTGCATTAAGCGCCATGATTGGGGTAGACCTTAATGCATCGCACATGCTGATGAGCTGCCCCATTCTGTTTCAATCTTTCTATCGCACAGAAGACTGAGAATGAGGTGCTTGAGTTTCGATTCAACCCCAAGATCGTCAAGAGTAGTTACGACTGCCTCCGGCAGACGTTGTTGAAGCTCCCTCGATATCAAGGAAGATCCCAACAGCGAAGTCTTTAACCTCAATGGCTCTTCAAGCCATAACTCGATAGTATGCAGGGCAGCATCCATTGACCTGCCTTTACGATATGCATGTTGCGCTCTAGTCTCTCGGAATGCGCCTCCCTATATACACTTCCATCAGTTTCTCCAAAGTTTTAAGCAAAAAGAAAGAGAGGCTGATGGGCCTGAAATCCTTGGCCTGACTCGTCTCCAGGCCCCCGGGATGTAACCTAATCTGTGTTGCTCGGGAAGTGAGCATCAAGGAGCATCTGAAGTATTTCTTCACTGCTCAGGGCCCACTTCTCATTTGCATCCTTGAGATAACCCACAGACACTGGGTTTTTTGCGAGAATACGCATGAATCTAGAGGATACATGACAGCTCCTCTAAGTCTTTCTTAACTCGGACTCGTATATTGAAAGTCCTGTTTTTTACAAAGCCCAGTCATCAGATAACCCACTCCTACGGGCCCTGTTAAATGAACGTCTGCAGGACGCCCTGATATCCGAGAGTTCCATAGTCCACCATAGAGGTTTCCCTCTGCCCTTCGGTGTTTTCAGTGGACAGGAGCTCTCCAGTGCAGTACTGCACGCCGATCTGAAGACTTCGACCCACTCATCCACCACATCAGTTAAACAATCAGTTAAGTTTAACTCGTTGACCGGTGAATACTGAACTTTAGTTCAAATATTCTTATTGATATTGTTACTTCGGTTTAGTGAATCGCGAAGAGAAAAACACGGAACTTTAGTTTAAATACTTTTCTTAATACTAATCTTCGCGACGCTATGAAAAAAATACGCCTTGTCGGATTAACAGTCAAAATTCTTCTGCCAGTTTATTTAGAAATTTTACTTAAGCTAGGTCTTACTTTCTATTACAATTTTTTCTTTCTTTATCTTTTTCTTCATTTGTTATATGGGCTTGTATCTGCATCAATTGAGTTCCTTTAAATGTTTACGTTGCACTTTTTATTGAGACGTTAATTGTTTTTTGCCTTTGGTTGCCGCAATATTCGTTTGAACATATAAAATAATGAAATGTGCAACGGAAATACAATGTGATCTAGTGTAATGCCCTAGTTTGTTTTGAAATATGATATGCATATTTTGTGTAGTCGCAACGTTGTTGCGATAATAAAAAAGGAAAATATTTTAAGTTGACCAATTGACTTTAAGTAGTTTGGGGTAGGTCGGTAACGTTGACGTCGGGATTATTTCGTTATTGCAGTACTTATGAACTGTAGTTGCATTCATATCGGTCACACATATGATGGTTGGCATCGACGTCGACGTAACAACACCATAGCCACCCGCTCCCCACCCCCGTTGTTTGAGCTCTCTCCTGGGAGGTCCCATTAGTAATTTTAAAATCTTTTCTTTTATTTTTACAATAGATGCTTATCAAAAGACTGAGTAAAATTAATAACACAGTACAACAGCTAATCTGAGGGGTGAGAAATTCCAAGTCAGGGTGATGGTACTAGGTCAGTATAGCAAAACCCTCAAAGGGTCTGGCGTTCGTATGTGTCAGTTTTTTATACCCTGAACAGGGTATATTCAGTTTGTCACGAAGTTTGTAACACCCAGAAGGAATCGTCGGAGACCCTATAAAGTATATATATAAATGATCAGTATGCCGAGCTGAGTCGATTTAGCCATGTCCGTCTGTCTGTCTGTCTGTCTGTCTGTATATATACAAACTAGTCCCTCAGTTTGTAAGATATCGTTTTGAAATTTTGCAAATATCATTTTCTCTTCAAGAAGCTGCTCATTTGTCGGAACGGCCGATATCGGACCACATATAGCTGCCATACAAACTGAACGATCGGAATCAAATGCTTGTATGGAAAACTTTCACATTTGACAAGATATATTCACGAAATTTGGTAGGTATATATTCTTTTCTAAGACAACAATGTAATCTCCGAAGAAATTGTTCTGATCAGTTAACTATAGCATATAGCTGCCATACAAACTGAACGATCGGAATCAAATGCTTCTATGGAAAACTTTCACATTTGATAAGATATATTCACGAAATTTGGTATATATTATTTTCTAAGACAACAATGTAATCCCCAAAGAAATTGTTCAGATCAGTTAACTATAGCTTATAGCTGCCATACAAGCTGAACGATCGGAATCAAATGATTGTATGGAAAACTTTCACATTTGACAAGATATATTAACGAAATTTGGTATATGCTATTTTCTAAGGCAAGAATGTAATCTCCGAAGAAATTGCTCAGATCGGTTAACTATGGCATATAACTGTCATACAAACTGAACGATCGGAATCAAGATATATTAACGAAATTTGGTATATATTATTTTTTAAGGCAACAATGTAATCTCCGAAGAAATTGTTCAGATCGGTTAACTATAGCATATAGCTGCCATAAAAACTGAACGATCGGAATCAAGTTCTTGTATGGACAACTTTCACATTTGACAAGATATATTAACGAAATTTGGTATATGTTATTTTCTAAGGCAACAATGTAATCTCCGAAGAAATTGTTCAGATCGGTTAACTATAGCATATAGCTTCCATACAAACTGAACACATAGTTACTAACAGAAATGCACCTGTGAAGGGTATTTAGCATCGGTGCAACCGAATATAACGTTTCTTCTTGTTTTTATGACCTTTTAAATTTTTCCTTATGTTATTGTGAACGAAAATTGGGTACCAAATATAGTGTGTAAAAGCTGCTACAACCGTCTAATGGATTGGAACGTCTGCAGGACGTTAATAGTGGTTCGCGAATTATGTTAAACTACGTTTTTGCCAAAATGTTACAACTAAGCGACAAACATCAAGATACGGAAAAAATTTAAAAGGTTATAAAAAAAACTGACACATACGAACGCCAAACCCTTTGAGGGTTTTACTATATTGACCTAGTACCATCACCCTGACTTGGAATTTCTCACCCCCCAGACAATAATCCTAAAAATGTTCCACAGTGTAATTAAAAAGATCAAATCAAGTCCACATAAAGAAATGCACTACGAAGATCATTTGAAACTAAAAAATCTCGCTACTATTAAATAAATTAATACAAACGAATCAGCCTTTTTGTATTTTGAAAATTTACCTTTAATTTCGAAATCAGTGACCTCGTAAAAATTGAAAATTTTTTTAAAATTTTTTTTGAAAATTCATAAATTTTTTGAAAATTTTGACGGCCATATTGGATCCGCCATTTTGTATTTTGAAAATTTGTCTTTAATTTCGTAATCAGGGACCCCTCAAAACCCCTCTATCCCAAAATTAAGCTAAATCCGTTAATATTTTTAAATTTTTTTCTGTCAAGTAAAATCCGACATATATTTTGAGGTTAGGAAAAAATCCTGACGTGATGGAGCAAAAGGGACTTCAGATTCGGTTTCAGCGGCCCAAAATACATACATATAATACACCATGCTTGGTCAAAGGAACCTTTCATCGATTTCTTTTGTGGACCTGTGTTATGATTGATATTGTATATATGCTTATATTTTCATATGTACTGTTGCTGTTTTTGGTATTTAACTACGAAGTCTATATTTTTTCTATTTGTAGTAGTATAATATCATCAAATATAAGTTTTTTTTTCATATCTTTAATGTTGTCTATATCGCTTGTTAATACAATGCTGTTTTTAATTATTTTCTTTTGGTTGAAAATGTTTTATTATTAATTATTATGCTACAATTACTACTACTTAAGGAAGAACTATATATAATGCAGTCGCTTTCTACACTAGTATTTTTAGTATTTTTTACAATTTCGTTTTATTAAACAATTATTAGTTGGTTTAAGACGATCTAAGTCTAAATTATCATTAAATTCTTACAATTCATTATTATATCTTAGTGTATAGGTTTGTTGAAACATTTACTCAAAGTCGCTACTATCTCCTAGCAGTAATAATATAGATGTGTGTAGTGTTACTAATTCTGTTGGAATTTTGATAGCAAAAATAATATTATTGTTTTTTCCTACCACATATTGTTCTCTGTTTTCATTACTCTTATTTATTCACTTAGACTTTTCGTTAAATATTCTTTCATAGATTGTGCTCTTGTTGCACTTACCTTCTTCGATATTTATTGATTTTTCTTTTGTAACTGAGTGGTAACTGTTATTATACCATTCTATACTAGCATTGCATTTTATTATACTTAAATTTTTATTTTCTTTACCTAATACTCTTATATTTTCTCCTACTGTATTGTGTAGGCGTTCTACATCAGAAGTCTCGGTGCGGTTATTCGGCTCCTTAAGCCGAATACCAGTGTGACGCATGAAAAATTAGGCGATTTTCGTGATTTTTTTTTTAAAGAAAGTACTAGATTGAATGTTTCGACGTTCTATGGACGTAATAAAGTATATTTTTAGCTATATGAAAAAATTTTTTTTTACAAAAATATTGAAAAATAACGGAGTTATGTGCTGTCTGCGGAAGTGCCGGAAAAAAAGTGCCTCAACTGCTGACATGATTCCGGTCGAATGAGTAGCTGAATCAAAAAATTTAAAATGTTTATTAGATTTAAATATATTTTCTATACAATGAACTACGATCTTTGAAAAATATAAAAAATTAAGAAAACGGCGTAATTTTGAAAAAAAAAATCGATTTTTTACGAAAAAAATGGTGTTTTTTTTTAATGCCAAATTGACAATTTTCAACTAATCAAAAAGATCGTAGTCTATTGTATAGCAAATGTATTCAACTATATCCAGTTTTAATTTGAAGTCGATCGGTCAATTTTTCGTTGAGTTATAATGTCAGCAATTTTGAAAATTGGTTATCAGTAATACTCAATTTTTAAACTGTCCTCTTTGCGACTTATATTGGTTTATTTTCTCGATTATTGTTTGGCTTGTCCTATCTTCGAGAAAAAATGCTTTGAGAAAACCTGTCTATAAAAGTTAGAAAATTCGCTTTCGAGTTAGTGTGTCAATCCATGTGAATTATTTCTTTGCATTCTTTCGGTGTTTCTGTTAAATTAAATTGAGCTCTTATAGGCCGCCTATCATATTTAACATGTTGCATGTATCGCAGTTGTTTACAAATTTGTGTATCAGTTTTTTCAAGTTTGGAAAGTAGATGTGTCTTTCAATTCCCTCCTAGTTCTCGGATATTCCTGTGTGTCCTGTTTCGAACTTCTGATAATTTTGGATATGTCTGTAGGCTTCTTCTTCGCTATTTACATTTTTAGTGTGAAATGAACATTTAACAATTTTAATGTTGTCAAATAACTCGATAATTTTTTGTTGTAATTTATAATATTCATAGTCATTAACTTCGCTATATGTGCCAATTTTGCCTGAAGAAATATTATTGTCGAAATCTGGTGGGGATACATACATTTTTTGTCCAAAATGTTGTTCCTTTTGAGAGTGGATTGTGTTTGCATCGTTTTCGTCTAAATTCTTTTCTAAAGATAGATTGCTACCTGTTTCCATTCTCTTAATTTTTGTATCCATCTTTGTGGTCTAAGATTTATATCTTTACAGTAAGCCTTAGTGTATAGTCATTTTAATGGTTGATGATCTGTTAACAAATTAAATTGGATGCCATATAAATATGGCCGGAAGTAGTTTGTGGCCCAAACGATCACTAACTACTCTTTTTCTGTTGTAGAATATCTACTTTCGTGGTGGTTAAGAGTTCTGCTCGCATAACATACAGGATGTCCATTTTGTTGTAGTACGGCACCGATTGCGAAATTGCTTGCATCAGTAGTTAATGTAAACTTCTTATTGAAATCTGGATAACTTAGTACTGGGGCATCTGTCATTATTTGTTTTAATTTTTGAAATGAGTTTATGTATGTAGAGACATTTACATTCATTTTACCATTTGTCTTTAGAAAATGTGTCATAGGTTGTGCTACTTTTGCATAGTCCTTTATAATTTTTCGATAGTATCCTGTAGCTCCTGGAAAATACTTTATTTGCCTTGTTGTTTTTGGTAATTTTAAATCTTGTATTTTGATTATCTTATCAGAGTTCGGTTTAACTCCTTCAGGTGTTAAAAAATGGCCTAGAAACTGTGTTTCTTGGGCACAAAAATTGCACTTGTCAAATTGTAGCTTAAGGTGTTTAATGCATTGAAAATTTTTGTAAGGCTTTGTATATCCTCTTGTAATGTTGTACTGAAAACGAGGATATCGTCCATTTACACCACGCAAATTTTGTTAATGTGTTCTCTAAGGACACAATTCATTAGCCTTTGGAAGGTTGATGGGGCATTTTTAAGACCGAAGGGCATTCTAACGTATTCGTAATGACCAAAAAGGGTTGAAAACGCGGTTTCTTTCGATCTTCTTCTTTTACTAAGATTTGGTGGAATCCTTTTGCGAGATCGAGTGTCGTAAAGTATACAGCTCTTCCCAATTTATCCAATATATTATCGATGTTTAGAATTGGAAATTTGTCGTCGATTTTGATGACATTTAATTTTTTGTAATCTATCAAAATCCGACATTTCTTTGTTTGGGAGTTATCTGATTTTTTTGGTACTATCCATAAAGGGGTATTGTATGGAGAATTGCTGTTTCTTAAGGGTTCCTGAATTTGTTTAGTTATCTTTTCTTCAAGTACCTGTGGGCATCTGTAAATTTTTGAATATACCGGGGTGTCCATCGTGTTGAATAGCTGGTGTAAGATCATCGCCTTCTTTATAAAATAAGTCTTTGTAATTTTTTATTAACTTACTAACTAAAAATATCTCTTCCTCATTTAGGTTTGTTGCAAATTATTCAGTTTGCAAATCCCTATTTCTATACTCTTTAATTGATAAATTCCGTTAAAATTATATGGGCAAGAATTCACAAATTTTATCACTTCGTTATTAATTTTTAAAGCAGCGTTTCTCATGTCAATAACTGGTTGTAATGGTTTTAATATGTTTTGCCCAATGATTGCTTCGAATCCTTTATTACAGGGTCCGGCACTCGAAGTGTAAGCAACTTGAGATCGTTCGCGCAGCTGTCTCATTGGAATCAGCTGTTTATAAATTAGCTGAATGATAGTTCGGAGTATTATTCACAAGTGTACAAAAGCGTTTTGCCAAAAGTGAACGCAAAAAAAGTGATCAGCGATGGAATTCAAACGTAATAGTGTGATTGCTTTATATTTAGCTGGAAAATCACAGCCAACAATTGTTTGTGAGCTCAAACACCTTAATGTGAATAAAGTTTTTGTTTATCGCTCCATCACTCGTTATAATGATACTGATATCATCGCAAAATGCCATGGGGGTGGTCATCAAGAGACTGCAACGTCATGTGAGATGGTTCGGAAGTGAAGAAGCGGCTTGAGTGAAATCCACGACGAAGTGCCAATCAAATGGCTAAAGAACTGAAAATTTCCGACCGCAGCATCCGACGCATATTGAAAAATGAGCTCAATGTCAAGCCTTATAAGTTCCAAAAGGCCCATGATCTCACACAGAAGCAGCAACAAGTGAGACTTGATAGAGCGAAGCAGTTGCTTGACCAACCGTTCGTACGAAAATCTAAGTCATCGGTTGGCCACCAGGAGACAGCACCCGCCAGAAATAATGGTTTGGGCCGCTGTCACCGCAGATGGGCGCTCTCCAATTGTTTTCATCGAGCCTGGTGTCAAAGTAAATGCGACATACTTATTATTGGGAAAGTGTTCTGGAGGCTGATTTGAAACCGTGGGCAAACAAACATTTCGGTCGCAAACCATGGACGTTTCAAAAAGACTCAGCACCGTCTCACAAAGAGCGAGTGAACCAAGAATGGCGGAAAAACAACGTTCCGAACTTCATTACGACCACACAATGGCTCTCGAATTCACCAGATGCGAATCCAATGGATTATTCTCTCTGGGCTATTTTGGATAGCAAGGTCCGAAGTAAAAAATACACCAGTCTCGAGATGCTGCAAAAACCATTGTCCGTGAGTGGGCCAAAATAGCGGCAAGTCACATTCGGGCAGCTTGCGATTCGTTTTTTGACCGTCTCAAGGCCATAGTTAAAGCAAAAGGTGGTCATATCGAGCAAAAGTGAATTGGTCCTGAATTTATGATTATTTTCACATATTTTGTACTTTAAAATAAATAAAAATAATTTTCCAAACCGAATTTATGGCTTTTTTAATTGCACACTTCGAGTGCCAGACCCTGTATGTAGGTCAGTTAATTTCCATGACATATTTGCGTCAAAATTAAATTCGAGCGGTAAGCTTGTTATTATTTCCCATTTGATTAGTGCTTCGCTATTAAATGACCGGACTTTTATTGAGTTATTTAATAGTATTCTTTTATTTATACTTAATCAGTTTCCTATTGTCAATGAAGGACGTAGTAGAACCTGAGTTGATTAGATATATAATCTTTTCATTTTTGATTGTTAATTCTACTAACGGAAGGTAGTTCTGGTACGCTCCAAGGGAAAATTTACTTCTTGTCTTATGTGTTATACTTCCATTGGAATTTCATTTCGATAGTTGGTACTTTTTGCACCATTTTAATTGTTATGGTTCTAGTAATTCCGTCTAAATGAGCTTACTTTGTTATTACTTTTATTTTGATTATTGAAACGATTACTATTTAGTCGTGTTTGTTCTGTATTTCCTTGTTTTTGATTCGTTCTTGTTCGTTCGTTGTTGTGCCTATTGGTGTTATTGTAATACATACCTATTATTTATTGGATTATGACCCCCAGGTCATATTTGACCATATTGATTTCTGTTTGGAAGTTCTGTCTCTTTCAGTACGTAATAGGCTTCTCTCAAGGAGTTAATGTTTCTGCCGTAAATTATTGCCGATAAATGAGGCGGGATAGTGTTTAAAAATGTTTTTAGTAATAAGGATTCATTTGTGCTTGGAGAAAATTCTATGGGCTTATTTCGTCATATTATACTTGTCTATATTATACTTAGAGTTAAGCTTATCTAATATTTAATTGATAGTAATAATTGCTTACGTCGTGCTGCTTTGTTGTGATAGCCTGGTGGAAGGGTTGGTGGTAGCTCTTTCGTACCCCATCTTACGAGGGCTGCTATATATATTCTGCCCTAGGGCAACACTAAGTGTTGCCAGGTGCAATCTGACATTTCCATTGGAAAGTTTGACATTTTTTAGCATAAAATCACTCAGAACGTTTTGTCATTTAATCGTGAATTGTTTTATTTACAGGGAATTAAAAAATTCATCTCGGCCAAAAAATGGAATTAACTCGTGAACATTTTCGTGCGATCATTTTTCACAACTTTCGACGTGGATTATCACGACAAGAGTGCATCGATGAACTAAAATCTTGGAATGGCTATGAAGCACCATCCTATAGCCCTGTGAAAAACTGGTACAACGAATTCAATCGTGGCCGACGCTCGCTCAAAGACGAATTCCGTGAAGGTCGTCCAAAAACAGTCGATGCCGTACGTGAACTGATAATGCAAGACCGTCATGTAACATACCCAGTGGCGTAACTATACCGTTCGAGGCCCGTGGCAAATTCATCGAATGGGCCCCTGCCCTCCCACTTCCCCAATATATAAAGAAGCTGAACCAACAACAATAGTATTTTTTATTTTAAAATATTTATTTATACACTTTTATTTGTAAGAGTTAACTAATAAATCATTACGTGAAGTAGGTACATACAAACTTTATAATTATAATTTCTTGATTTTCTAATTATTCACTTTTAATTAAAGGTACCTAATTTAAAGTACATATTAAACTGAAATCACAATTTTATTTGAAGTACACAATTTTAATTATTAAAATTCCTTTCTTCGGACTTTCTGTTCAGCAAAAGTGTTAATGACATCATCAAAGTTCAAATTTCGGGCCATAGAAATTTCGATGGATAGAATAGCCAAATTGCTTAACCTTTCTTGTCCCATAGAATTTCTTCAATAAGTTTTTATCAATTTCAGTTTTGAAAATTATCGCTCGGCACTAGCCGTAGTTACAAGAATGGTGAGAAATAACAGAAATGCAGTGCACACTTCAGGAAAGCTTGAAGATATAAAATGATTCTTTATTATTAATAAGTCAGCAAGTTCTCTTATAGAAGATGACCTTTCTATTTCGTGTTTAAAAGAGGATCGAAAACTGAGAATTTCTATGGAAAACGGCATGGATATATCTTTTTTATATAAATGAACAAATGCTAAAGCCTTTTCCAATAAATCAGTATCATTCAAGTTTTGCAAACTGGCAGGCTGCAAGACACTAAAATTGGAAGCAATTTCATTCATTCCAAGGAAACGCGATCTAAGTAGATTAATGATGATGTCTTATACACGATAGAATAAGTTCACTTTAAACAAGCTTTCAGGATCTTGGAGACGTTCATCCTCACAAATTTCATCAAAATGACGTTTCACTTTTCTCTGACGAGTTTTACGAAATTCAGGGTTTATAGACCATTTAACTGCAATACTATTTGCTTCCGTTTTTAAATCTTCAAATTCATGCCGATACTTTTCAAGTTCTTCTAGACAGACTTGCAAACGCTTTGAAGCATTTGAAAGATCGATGGCTTTAGATTGAAGTGCTTTAGAAACCGCGTCTATGGTTTGTAAGACTTTGCGATGGAAAACCAGCAATATAATAAAATTGTAGTTCTCTACCTTCTTCTTTAGCAAGATAGCTTCATTTCTCTCATCTGATTTGGAATTTGATAAAATGGTTTTTGTTAGCGCTTTTTGAACATCAACAAATCGAACCTTTAAAGCAAACATGGCATCAAAGCGTCCTGCCCATCTAGTTGGATTCATTGTTTTTAATGTTACTGAATTTGATAATACAACGGTTTCTCCTTTTTTTGTTGTCAGATATAAAACTAGATAATATATTCCATATTCTAATACTATGGCCAAAAAAATTATAAATTTGTTTCACAGTTTCGAATAATGTTTGTATTTCTATGACCTCTTTTACTGCATCATTTACTACCAAGTTTAAATTATGAGCAGCACAATGGACATACACTGCATTTGGCTCTATATCTCTTATGAGTTTTTGAACTCCGCCATAAGTACCTACCTATCCTACCCTAAAAATGACTCTTTAATTACGAGCGCCTTTGGAGTTCCATTTTCATCTTTCTCGATTACATAGTAACCGTAAAGTTCACACAATTGATCTGTTTTGGAAATATCTTGAGTAGTATCAAACAAAATGGAATAAAACGGTGCGGTGACTATTTCATTTACCAGAGCATTTTCCACTTTTTGAACCAGAACAGCAATGAGCTCATTTTGTATTTTTGGACTTAAATATTTAATCTGGCCCTTAGGTTTGCTTAGCAACTATTGTAAAATAGGATCGTATTTGGCTAATAACTCAACAATACTCAAAAAATTTCCTTTTGGATCAGAATCGTTGCCATATACCGTTTCTTTATGGCCACGAAAAGCTAAATTACAGGTTGAAAGTCTCAGAGTAACATCAAGGAGTCTAGTGAGTACCTGGCGCCAAAAAACTTTTTCTCTCTTGATAATGGACTCTTGCTCTTCATCTAGTGTTCCATGTAATTGCCACTGTCGATGTACAAAACATGAATGCAAATGTTCTTTCGATGTCTCATGTCTTTCTATGGCTTCCACAATATGTTTCCAATCAGCATAGCCTTCCATCCAAATATTTTGTATCTTTTTAGATGCCCTATTTGCGAATAACCAACATGGTTCACAATATGCTTTTTAAAGCAATAGAGAATAGGACAGCCATGTACGTTCTAACTTTACGCCAGATTTAGAAACAGTGTAATAATATTTATCTAAGAAATATCTATTGTTACTATCCCTTAAAAAGGGGCCTTTTGGTTAACAGTGTCCGTTTTCGATCACAAACCGTTTTTCTTGATCATTGAGTTCTTTAAAGTTACCTTTATCAATAACATGCGGTAAAGATTTTAATTTTTCTATGTACAAACATGATTCATTTAAAGATTTGCTTGTACCTGGTTGTGGTTGCTCTGAATCTAAATATTCACTGTTATCGGGCCCTGCGATATTGCCACTTATGTCATCATTTTCTGCCTTTCCGTCGCGCTGTTCATTTGATTCTTCGTGTATACTATCTTGAATACACTGTCCAAAAGCATTTTTGGAACAAAATAGCGACCCAATATTCTGAAAGGGTATGTTGAGTAGATCACTTTTTTCGAACAAACTTATGGTCCAGCACGTCTGAGTTTTTTTTTTACAGTGGGTCAAAGTTTTCATTTTTTGGTCGAAGGGAGCATTATACTATATGAAAAAAATTTGTAAGTTAATGTCTGAGAGAATTCTTATGGTCAGAGTTGTATTGTAGAATTGTATGAGGATTATTTTTGTGGAAGATCTTAACCCTCTAACTGATTTCTTTATGGATCAATTTGACCCATTTAAAATGATCTTTGTGTCTTTAAAAAAGGACATTTAAGGATTAAAATATTCCACGAAAATGTTTGGCGGAAAATTTCAGTGGGGGTCACCAAAGACACCATTGTTGTAAATAAAGCTCTTTACGATTGATAAAAAAAATTATAATTTGTTTTAATAGTGGTTTATTATATGTAGTATGTACATATTTATTTTTTTGCTTCAGCAGTAGTAGGACAATGGATTAAAGATTAAACTTAATATGCTTTCCTGTATTTAGCTTGACGTGAATGTTCCGATGTGTCAAGGTTTCTGTACAAGCCCCATACGTATTCAGCAAGCATTGAACTTTGGGATTTCCCTTTGAATCTTTCTTCCAATACCTTTATATCTTGATGAAACCTTTCACCGCGTTCATCTGAAACCGCTCCAAGGTTTTCTTTAAAAAACTTGAGATGAGAGTGCAGAAAATGCAGCTTTAGTGACATCTTAACGCCAATATTGTTAAAACCGATTAGCATGCTTTCAATATTTTCTGCATAGTTTTGTGCTTTTGAGTTTCCAAGGAATTCGGATATAACCAGCTGCATAAAGTCAAATGCTGTCTTTTGCATATCCGACAGATGACCATAAAATTCTTCATCTTGTAATAATTTTCTTATATCGGGTCCAACGAGCATTCCTAGAAAAGGTAGTTTACATTAAATGAAATAAATTATTTCTTAAAACCGTATTTTATCTTCATTTAATTTTGCTGCAGATAATCTGGGGAAAATTGTTTGAAAGCGTTTGAAAGCATATCCTTGTGTATTTAAGCTGTTAATAAAATTTTTCACCACGCCCAACTTAATATGCAGCGTTTTAACTTTCTCAACAAAAGTGGAAGTATGACCTTATCTTTGGGACAAGAGATATGGATTACATTTAAGTTAATATTTTCTTTACGTTCTTCGAAATATTTAATATGATAATGGCTGCTGGTAGAACGTGAATTTTACAAAGAAAGCACATATATTTTGTGTATCCTGTTTACATTCCAGTCAATATTGCAATCATTTTGAAGTCTGAGCATACTTCCCATTTATATTTATAGTATTCAATTTTATTTAAGAGATTTGAAATATTTGCGTATGCTTCCACCTTTTTTGTGGAATACGCAACCGGTATTGATGGATGCTGATTTTCATTGTGCAGTAAAACTGCTTTTAAGCTGTGTTTTGAACTATCTATAAATAGTCGCCAAGCGGAAGAGTCCAGTGAAAGCTTTAGATATTTTAGAACATCTTCAATACTGCAACAGTATACAAGTTATTCTGATTTTTTAAAACAACTTTCCAAATCGGCGTGTCTTTTTCTTGGCGATGTAACTTTTACATCGGCTTTTATCAAATTCCTGTTTTTCAATCTGGAACATAATATTTCAGCTTTCTCTTTTGTTAGTCCTAAATCTCTTACAAGATCTTCAAAATATCATTATCGCATAGTGCCTTTGGCTTCAACCAAATTTGTAATTTACGCAGAAATAGCATGTATCTGATTTGGTTCTGGTTCAATCCATACAATAGGCGCCGAAAATGGCAGCGCCTTAGTACCGCCTTTGTATCAGGTCAAAAGAAAACTTTCGCAAGTAGTACATACAGTTTTTGGTATCCAAGCTTCATATTAAAATCGTATTCCAAAGAAAAGAAAATATGGTTCTTCAATTGTAGGGAATATCTTTCTTCTGCTTTGAAGGTGCATAAAATGTCCACAAATAAAACAAAACCAATCTCTTAATTTGCAAACAGAATCCGCCATGCTTATTTAAGCTTTAATTGTTCTTTTTTTATATTAATTTTAGTAAAAATCACACCCGATATGTATTGCTTAGTAAGTCAATTATTCTTAATTTTATCACACCCGATTTGCAAGTCACAGCTGACTAGAAGCGAGAACTCAGTGTTTGGCCCGGCCGAACTTGACGACGATTTCACCTACTTTGTATATGTTGGCGTGTAATTTTTTTATCAATCGTAAAGAGCTTTATTTACCCACTGAAATTTTCCCCCAAACATTTTCGTAGAATATTTTAATCCTTAAATGTCCTTTTTTAAAGGATATTTTTTGATTTTCTCAAAAAAATGGTCAAATTGACCCATAAAGAAACCAGTTAGAGGGTTAAGATCTTCCAAAAAAATAATCCTCATACAATTCCACAATACAACTCTGACCATAAGAATTCTCTCAGACATTAACTTACAACATTTTTTTCATATAGTATAATGCTCCCTTCGACCATAAAATAAAAACTTTGACCCACTGTAAAAAAAACTCAGACGTGCTGGACCATAAGTTTGTTCTACAAAATGATCTACTCAACATACCCTTTCATATTCTACAAAATGATCTACTCAACATACCCTTTCGGAACATTCACGTCAAGCTAAATACAGGAAAGCATATTAAGTTTAATCTTTAATCCATTGTCCTACTACTGCTGAAGCAAAAAAATAAATATGTACATACTACATATAATAAACCACTATTAAAACAAATTATAATTTTTTTTCTCAATCGTAAAGAGCTTTATTTACAACAATGGTGTCTTTGGTTACCCCACTGAAATTTTCCGCCAAACATTTTCGTGGAATATTTTAATCCTTAAATGTCCTTTTTTAAAGACACAAAGATCATTTTAAATGGGTCAAATTGATCCATAAAGAAACCAGTTAGAGGGTTAAGATCTTCCACAAAAATAATCCTCATACAATTCCACAATACAACTCTGACCATAAGAATTCTCTCAGACATTAACTTACAACATTTTTTTCATATAGTATAATGCTCCCTTCGACCAAAAAATGAAAACTTTGACCCACTGTAAAAAAAACTCAGACGTGCTGGACCATAAGTTTGTTCTACAAAATGATCTACTCAACATACCCTTTCAGAATTATGGGGTCGCTATTCTGTTCCATTCAAAAAGTATTCATTTGTTGGGCAGTGTTATTAAAGTACTGACTTATTTTATTTAACTTTTTACTTTGTTTTTCAGACTCCTTCTTTCGCTTTCGTTTTTCGCTTCCAGTCTGATACTTTCTAGAACAAAACCGCAAAAAGTTTGTAATAATACTGTAGTTTTTATTTATTGAAAAATCTAATTAATTGCTAACAAATACCAAAAAAGCGACCGTAAAAATGTTTATAACGAAAGTCCACCGATTGTTCAAAGTTCAATTCAAGTGTCAAATTTTGTAAGTTTTGAAAGAACGATGAACATAGGTAACGAAATAGTTTTGGTGGTTACGAATGTCAAAATAGGGAATTGATTTTGAAATGCGCGATGAGAATCATTATTTTAAATAATAATTTCGTAACTTGTGATTTCAAACTTTACTACCGATACCTACCGACGATGTAAATGATTAATTTTATGGGTAGATTAAAAATTAATATAATTGTTATAGTATAGATTATTTTAAATATTAGAATAAAATTCGTACCGAGTAGACATTGTCAACCTATTTTCACAATTAACTAATTAAATATATCCTCACTTGCAACAAACAACCAATTCTTACAACAATAAACTGCTAATTGCTTGGTGAGTTCTTGCATAATATATTACAATAGTGGAGCTTTTAATATATACAAACTCGAATCGGGGATTCCCCAAGCATCAGCAAGTATTACCAACATAAATTTTAAGCAGTGTTGCCGTTTGAGAAAGAAAAAAAATACACCAAACTCATTTCAAAATTGCGCTAAATTTTAGCTGTGAATTTTTAGTGGCAATAAGAGAAGATGTGTTTTTATGTGAATTTATTTAACCATTATTACATTTATCAAAATGAACTAAATTAAATAACTGAATATCTTTCTAGTCATCATTACGTTCGGGTGCGGTTGGTGTGCCTTCACCAGATGCCGTTTCTTTTTTTACAGTTTTAGTCTTTTTCTACAAACTGTGTTCAGGCAAGTGTGGCAATTTTTCTTAAGAACTTTCAACTGATGATGTATCTTTATAAATGAACTCTGTTAGTAAAATCAGAGACAGTCATAACATAACACTTTAATGTAAAAAAGAGACAAAATATTAAACGCATCAATAACATTGTGGTCGGGGAATTCTAAATCCTTTGGGGAATTCCCAGCTCGTTATTTTCCTAACGTTTTACGGTACTGGCAATTAACTTATTGGCTTAAATTTACGATCGTCAATAATTTTTACAATTTTCTACTAGAGTCTAGAATTGCGCTATCTAGCGCGAAATGCGCTAAAACGGCAACACTGATTTTAATGCCGGCAGTATACTTAGTCTCAGCGAGACACCCTGAGACATGCTCAGTGAATATAAATGTAAACCAATATACACATTTTTGAGGTATGTTTGTCCACACATGTTTCCGAAATAATTACGAGTAATTGGATTTTGACCATTCTTTCTAAAACAGGGTTAAATTTTTTTTTTACTAATGCATTGAAAGTTTGATACCTAGACATATTTTTTTTAGTTGTGTATGCAACTAAGAAGGTAACAAATAAATTAAAGACAAAACTTTTTTTTTACTTAAGTAATGTGTATGTGTAATAATAAATGTTGGGAATTGAGTTTTCCTCTGACCGAGGGCCCCTTCGGGCTGGGGGCCCGTGGCATTTTGCCGACTTGCCGACCTATAGTTACGCCACTGAACATACCTTCAGATACCTTCAGAAAAAAAAACCATTTTCCTTGAAAAATATGCCTATTTACATTATTAGGCCAGAAATATATATAGCAACCTACGTATTATTTCCGTTTTGACTGAGTCGCTGGGTGGTGTCCTTATTATTTGGAGCGCATCTCCGTGGATTTCAAAATATTTCAGAAGTTCAGATATTTTTTTTTATATATTTTATCATAAAAATTTCAACTACTATTAATTTTCATTTATAATATTGCACAACTTGTAAAATTATATTTATATTGAGTCCTGTGTTTTCAGGGGAGTGGTAAGGTTTTAAAGGCAAAAAAATATATTTGCGTTTCTTTTACGGCAACATGATTAATATAATTTTACTAAACTTAATGACATATTTATGTACAACTTTGAAGTATATTATAAAAAAATGAAAAATATTAATAAATAAGCCTATGACGGTGAATCTCCAGAAGCGCCTTCAAAAAAAGTGGTTCAGCGGTGAACATTATAACTCGTTACCGGATCATATGAAACAAAAAAATTTATATGCGTTATAAAAATGGTGTATTTCTCGAGGTAATCAGAAAAAGTTCTGATTTTTTCTATTTTTTGCAGCACTTGCAAGTAAAAAGCGCGATTTTAGCTAAAAAAAATCGCGGTCAATTTGTTAATAAAAAAAGAAAAAAAAACTCCATCTGATTACCTGTTGATTTATGTGAAGAAGTAAAGTTCAAATTTTCAAAAGGATCAATTCAGTAGACTTTGAGTTGTAATGTTCACGAACGAAAAATAACGTTTTCGGGAAAATCGATTTGAATTTTCAAAAGTTTCAAAGTCAGGTATCACGGCTGGTCGTTTAAAACTCTGTAACTCCGTTTGACTATAACTCAAAATTTGTACACAATATTCTCGACATATTGGTCGTTTAGAAAAAAAATAAAAAAAAATGCAAAAAAAACTATTTAAACCTTACGGGGGTTTGGTATCGAACGCCCCGGAGACGTCCTTCCCGATCCTGACGGAGCTTTTGGTGTTGCTCAAAGTCAGTTTACACAACCGTATTAGTTTGCAGGGATACCAAATTCAGACATCGTGGCATAAAGGCAGCTCTTTTTGGTGCTGTCGAAAGCAGTTTTGAAATCGACGAAAAGGTGGTGTGTGTCGATTATCCTTTCAAGGGTCTTCTCCAAGGTTTGGCGCATGGTGAATATCTCATCGGTTGTTGATTTGCCAGGCCTAAGGCCACACTGATAAGGTCCAATCAGTTTGTTGCGGTGGACTTTATTCTTTCACACAATACGCTCGATAGAACCTTATACGCGATGTTGAGGAGGCCTATCCCACGGTAGTTTTCGCAGATTGTGGATCTCACTTCTTCGCCGCCGTGCTTGAATAACTCGTCCGGCAATCCATCGGCTCCCGCTGCTTTGTTGTTCTCCAGACGGGTAATTTCTATTCGAACTTCTTCATGGTCGGGCAATGGATCATCTGCTCCATCGTCATTGATTGGAGAATCGGGTTCACTGCCATTCAGCAGGCTGGAGAAGTGTTCCCTCTATAATTTTAGCATGCTCTAGGCATCGGCCGCTAGATCACCTTTGGGGGTTCTACAAGAGTGTGCTCCGGTCTTGAAATCTTCTGTTAGACGCCGCATTTTTTCTTAGAATTTTCGAGCATTACCCCTGTCGGCCAGCTTGTCAAGCTCTTCATACTCACACATTTTGGTCTCTCTTTTTTGCTTGTGCAGCCCATTGTTCATTGGAGGATGGAGTCATGTGTAGAAGTTCACGCAAGTGAGGAAAGTTCTCTGATCGCCATTTACTTGGGAGTGGCCAGAAACGATTCTTTTACACATGGCTCAAGCAGCTCACTACTTCCGGTCTTTGACCAAGCATCCTCTAGGTAGCCTAAGAACATCCGTTCGAAGGCGAGCTAATGTGAGAAGGCGAACCATCCCCTGCATAGGGTTGTGCGCTGGGTTTGGGACCCTCCACGTAAACAACCCCCCCCATGAAAAAGAAAACACAGCCTCGGATGAGAGACCCCCTTTTGATGACGGCCATGGCAAACGAAATAAGACTACGATTTGAGGGCATGCACCTGCAATGTCCGGACCCTTAATTGGGAAGGTGCCGCTGCCCAGCTGGTTGATGTCTTCGCAAAAATAAAGGCTGACATCACCGCCGTCCAAAAAATGCGATGGACGGGACAAGGACAGAGACGAGTAGGTCCTTGTGACATTTACTACAGTGGCCATATAAAGGAGCACAAGTTTGGTGAATGAACGTCTAGCCACAATCCGCATCAAAGCGAGGTTCTTCAACATATCGCTGATTTGCGCCCACGCCCCGACGGAAGAGAAGGACGATGTGAAAAAAGATGCCTTCTATGAGCGCTTGGAGCGCGCTTATGAGAGCTGCCCCCGCCACGATGTCAAAATCGTGCTTGGAGACTTTAACGCCAACATCCCCAAATGGGTTGAGGCTGATTGACTTCGCCGGGGCCCGAAATATGGTTATTTGTAGTACTAGATTCCAGCATAAGAAGATTCATCAAGCTACCTGGCTGTCTCCGGGTCGAAAAGCCAACAACCTGATCAATCATGTTCTGATAGACGGAAAACACGTATCCAGTGTTCTAGACGTTCATTCGCTCCGAGGTCCTAACATCGACTCGGGCCACCATCTTATTGCAGCCAATATTCGCAACCGGCCCTGTGCAGCAAAAAACGCACGCCAACAAACACAAGGAAGGTTCGACGTCGAGAAGCTGCAATCACAAAAGACAGCCGAACGATTTTCTTCTCGGCTTGCACTCCTGCTCTCTGAGAGCACTCGTCAACAACTCGGTATAAGGGAACTGTGGGAAGAAATTTCAAATTCCTTACGTACAGCTGCAACCGAAACCATTGGTTTTCGGAAAGTGCAAAAGAACAGCTGGTACGACGAGGAGTGCCGGGTCGCAGCGGAGAGAAAACAGGCTGCCTACCTCGCAACGTTATGATCGACCACTACACGTGCGGGATGGGATAGATACCGAGAGTTGAAGAGGGAAGCGAGACGCATTTGCAGACAGAAGAAAAAGGAGGCCGAAATGCGTGAGAACGAAGAGCTTGATAAGCTGGCCGACAGGGGTAATGCTCGAAAATTCTAGGAAAAAATGCGGCGTCTAACAGAAGGTTTCAAGACCGGAGCACACTCTTGTAGAACCCCCCAAGGTGATCTAGTGACCGATGCCCAGAGCATAGTTAAATTATGGAGGGAACACTTCTCCAGTCTGCTGAATGGCAGTGAACGTACAACGCCAGAAGAAGGAGAACCCGATTTCCCAATCGATGACGATGGAGCAGACGTTCCACTACCCGACCATGAAGAAGTTCGAATAGCAATCGCCCGCCTCAAGAACAACAAAGCGGCAGGGGCCGACGGAGTGCCGGCCGAGCTATTCAAACACGGCGGCGAAGAACTAATAGGGAGCATGCATCAGCTTCTTTGTAAAATATGGTCGGACGAAAGCGTGCCCAACGATTGGAATTTAAGTGTGCTATGCCCAATCCATATAAAAGGAGACCCCACAATCTGCGCCAACTAACGTGGGATTAGCCTCCTCAACATCGTATATAAGGTTCTATCGAGCGTGAAAGATTAAAGCCCATCGTCAACAAACTGATTGGACCTTATCGATGTGGCTTTAGACCTGTAAAATCAACAACCGACCAGATATTCACCGTTCGCCAAATCTTGGAAAAGACCCGTGAAAGGAGAATCGACACACACCATCTCTTCGTCGATTTCAAAGCTGCTTTCGACAGCACGAAAAGGAGCTGCATTTATGCCGCGATGTCTGAATATGGTATCCCCGCAAAACTAATACGGCTGTGTAAACTGACGTTGAGTAACACGAAAAGCTCCGTCAGGATCGGGAAGGACCTCTCCGAGCCGTTCGATACCAAACGAGGTTTCAGACAAGGCGACTCCCTATCGTGTGACTTTTTCAACCTGCTTCTGGAGAAAATAGATCGAGCTGCAGAACTAAACAGAGAAGGTACCATCTTCTATAAGAGTGTACAGCTGCTGGCGTATGCCGATGATATTGATATCACTCGCGACTTGGCTCTCACGTCACTGTTGACAGTCATAACTTTGAAGTTGTAGATAATTTCGTCAATTTAGGAACCAGCATTAACACTACCAACAATGTCAGCCTGGAAATCCAACGCAGGATTGCTCTTGCCAACAGGTGCTACTTCGAACTGAGTAGGCAATTGAAAAGTAAAGTCCTCTCTCGACGAACAAAAGCTTAACTCTATAAGTCGCTCATAATTCCCGTCCTGCTATATGGTGCATGGACGATGACAGCAACCGATGAGTCGACGTTACGAGTTTTCGAGAGAAAAATTCTGCGAAAGATTTATGGTCCTGTGCGCATTGGCCACGGCGAATATCACATTCGATGGAACGATGAGCTGTACGAGATATACGATGACATTGACATAGTTCAGCGAATTAAAAGACAGCGGCTACGCTGGCTAGGTCATGTTGTCCGGATGGATGAAAACACTCCAGCTCTGAAAGTATTCGACGCAGTACCGGCCGGGGGAAGCAGAGGAAGAGGAAGACCTCCACTCCGTTGGAAGGACCAGGTGAAGAAGGACCTGACTTCGCTTGGAATATCCAATTGGCGCCACGTAGCGAAAAGAAGAAACGACTGGCGCGTTGTTGTTAACTCGGCTATAATCGCGTAAGCGGTGTCTACGCCAATTAAGAAGAAGAAGAAGAAACCCATTGTTCCGACCGGCACTCACACATTTTGGGGGTGGCCTAGTGTTTTCTTTAACCACCTTCAGGAAGACTGTTGAGATAGCCGCCGCTACAGTCTTCCATTCTTCGTAGGAGATAGCACCGTCATCCCAACTGCGATCAAGCACATAAAGTACTATTCCACCAGCGCTTTTAGCGATTTCGCATTTTTTTACCAAGGGACGTTTCGCCCTCTTGCGACCTCTGCCGCTCAACCGCTGCACTGTGGATCCGCTTGTATGGAACAGCGGCCAAAAATACTTTTCTTGACATAGCGGGTTGAAATTCTTTCCAAAAATAAAGATAAGAAATAATAAAAAAATTTGACAAACCAAACGACTATATCCAATAGCTCCCATTAGGAATGATCGAAATACACTTAATATATTTTTTTTTTTAATAAAATTCAAATTATTGTATTTTATCTACATTGCAGTTATGTTTTTAGAAAAATGTTGTTTTACATAGACATACATATCATCAAAAATCCAATATAAAAAAAAAACAATAAAAGAAAAATAAAGGAAACAAAAATTATATAGAATCATCTAGTAATTCATAAACAGAGTTCAACAAAGTGGACTTGTCTTTTTCTGAAGTCTACATTTTTTTATTTCCTTGTCATTGGACTCTGCAGCTTCCTCTGAAAGCTCTCCAATCGACACTCATGTAGCTCTATCACAGCAGAACCATGTATTAAAACCTTGTGAACGGTTGCCGGCAAATAGTACCATGGATATGCAGTTATCAGATCATTAGCGGTATCCAGCGCGTAGAGTTGGACTTGTCTTTTTCTGAAGTCTACATTTTTTTATTTCCTTGTTATTGGACTTTGCAGCTTCCTCCAAAAGCTCTCCAATCGACACTCATGTAGCTCTATCACAGCAGAACCATGTATTAAAACCTTGTGAACGGTTGCCGGCAAATAGTACCATGGATATGCAGTTATCAGATCATTAGCTGTATCCAGCGCGTAGAGTATAAATTTCTCCGCATTAATTTTATACCCCGATGCCATGGCTTGCAATAATGTTGCACACCTATGAATCAAACATTCATCAATTCCTGTGATTTCGGAACTCAAGGCTGCTTTACAAAAGAATTTTCTTGCGATATTTCCATCGTTGGACGATCCTCTACCTCCATCTCTAGGTTTGTCCACTATTATACCCATTTTTTCGCGAAATTCCGTCTGAATTTTATTTTTTCTCTCCAATACTTTACTTTTCTTCTCTGTGTCTCTTACTTGCCACATTTTGACCTCTAGTTTATCTGAAACATGTAAAAAGTATTCAAAGAAGCGTATGTATGAATGCAGTGGAGATAAGCCAAATTCATAAAATGTTGTGCGAACTTCTTTACTCAAACATTTTTTAACATCGGTCATTTCTGTTGGTCGTGCTGAACATATACAACACTTTGCAGCGGAAGATTCGCTGATCGCGTTGCACACTTTTCCATCTACCATAGTAAGGTGCAAGCTATGTGTAATAACTATTTTTCTATTAGATGCGGTTAATTGTGTTGGCTTCAAAAGGCTAATTTTTTCCTTAAAATATCTACTTCTCTTCTTTAATCGATAGTTCGGTTGTCTTTTTCTTGAACTGAAATCTGATCGGTCTACAGTAACGAGTCGATGATGGTCGGGGGTTTTTCCAAATTATTTGATCATCTATTTGCGAAACTAGTTGGGAGAGGTACGTATGATGTTACAAATAAGCTTCTATCGTTCAAATCACTAGATGAAAACTTTTGATTATACTCGCTATGCCCCGTACTTCCGTCAAAGCCCCATTTTCCAATTAAAGTTAGATTGCTAACTGCATTCTCAGGAATAGTTTCAATTAAGTTGGTCTGAAACTCTATTATACTAGATGCTGTACTGTTAAGTAAGCTCTGCAATTCGACTTCCGCATGAGATTCGTCTACAAAAATATTGTCTGGGTATCTACTTTTTTTTGAATTTTATATTTTTTGATAGCTTGGAAACAAATCAAAGGAAATTTTGCTGTTCACAAAATTTCTTATCAGCAAATACTGGTGTTTCGACATAGAGGTCTCCATTAAGAGTGAAGTAACTTCAGTGGGACCTGCTGGCAGAATCTTTTGATTCGGATGTTCATTGCGTAGAGCAGAAACAGCGGACTCACCTATTTCACTCAGTTGAGCTATACGACGTCGCTTAGTTCTCGTTGAAGAGTCAGCAAAATCCAGTTGAGGACGGCCACGATGAGTACTTTCCTCCATCTGCTGCGATTTACACTGCGTGCGTTTTAACAAAATCGATTCCTCTTTATTCAGCCAACCAGATTGGTATTGAAGAACTGAAGATTTTTTGCGTTTATAATTCTTCCAAAAAGTTGAAATTGTTTTACAGATGTTCTCAACTTTTTTCGACAGATCGCTCAACTCTGTAATGTAACCGTTGTTTTGAATATTCCCCTGCACAACTGAAATCAATTTCGTCAGTTTTTCTGCTTTGGTTCCGTGTTCTGTGCACCATATATTAAAAATTGCAGGCGTGTAAACACACACTTATGGGAAGAACCTACATCAAAAATTATTCGAAAGAAACATAAACAAAATTTAGATATTTATTTATTAACGGTTTTGCAAAAATATACACAGCTACAAAAGACGAAGACAGACCAACACAGCACAATAGACAAAAGGACAACTTAAACGGCCTTAGTATTTTTACGATTATACAGACATCTGCACATTTCTGCAGATAAGTTTAACACAATCAAACCTTAAAAGTAAGACAAACACAATGACATACAAACCAATTTCTGGATTTTCTTGAAACACAACTAAAACTTCAACTAAACATAAAAAAGACGTTCACAAAATACACAAAAAAATACTATCGGTAAAATTAGTTTTTCATGAAATACTTTACAAGGATGTTAATTATTAACATCTCGATTTAAAGTTAATACCTTCAACATCAAAATGCATTTTAAATAATCCAATTCCGAGCACTCTAGCAAACGTTTGATCTCTTTGAAGTTCGATTTTAATTTGACAAAATCACTCTGCGCGCAGCTGCGTTGCGAAAATGAACACGTGTTCACGCTTTCAATGCTGATTTTAGAAAGTCCCGTTAGGTTTTCAGAAAAATGCGGTATGGTTTAAAGAAGATTGGACATTTAAGAGACAATTGGTTTACATTGTGTTTCAATCATGTGTGGTTGATTTTTTTGATTTTTGGCCTCTGACGGATCCACTGTGCGCTGGTTCAGTTCTGTTCGCACCCAGTTCTGCCCTATGGGTCTCGCTCAGCAACTTGTTGGCCTACTCGAGTGTATTTGCATGCTGCTCAGATACCTGACCAACATGCTTTCCACCGTAGCGTTCCATAATTTGGCCGCCAATCGGCGGTCTGACTTTAGCTTCCTCGCTAAAGCTGCCTTGCTTCTGCCTCCTGTATATCCTTTCATAATTCTAGCAGAGGCGATTCCGCCGTGTAAAATAAATGCACCGAAACTTCTTCTTGGAAATTGATCGAGTAGTATAAATAGCAGTAACTGAATTAAATGTACTTATTATTAGTAGTTATTAACCGTTCAGCACAAAAAACTTGTTTTTTTTCACTCAACGCAAAACCATGGGCTTATCTTGCATATGATATGGCTCCAACACTGAATGCCGTTAAGCGATCAATTTCAACTTTTTTCCTGAACTTTCTAATTTTTTCCAAGCTACCTTCATTTAATCGGTGAAGGTACGGGAGTCTGAATCCATCTTGACTGGCAAGTGAAAGATGTTCATGAAGGGAGTGTTGGCAATTCCCAGGACTCTTGTCCCCTCTTGTCTTGTCTTGTTCTTGACATTATTAACATAGTCTCATTCATTGCGGTTCGAACGTTGAAAGTAATTATGTGTGTGTCATGGGCCCAGATTACAGTACCTTTGTCCAACAACACTTTGGACGATCTATTATAGATGATGATGATCCCGTCGTTCACTCGAGTGATTGCGTTCAAGTTCCTCGCTTGTATTCCGAAGTGCATTGTGCAAGCCAACAATTCTAGATTCTAGAAAAACGGTATAATTCCTCTGCTACTACGTTATTATTCATCCAGAATACGAAGTTCTTGTGAAAATCGGGGAAAAATGTGATCTTTTTACAGACGAAACGGAGTTATAGTAAGCATTAAATTTTGCTGCTCATTAACATTATATTTATTGCTGGCAATGTCTCTTATAAATGACCGGCGTCGCCTTACGAATCTTAAAATGATTTTCATACTGTTGTATTAATCTCTATTTCAATATGGATTCAAGAAAATCTAAACTCCTGGCCACCCTATGATGCACACCTAACGATTCTCGGAGCTGCGTTGTATCCGCGCTCAAGAGCTTATTCATTTGACAATATTGACGACGTCACATAAGGTTATGCTTGTGAACCACTCTCCCTCTAAAGATGTTCCCAAGTTCGTCTGTATGGCACTCGCCTCGCATAAAGGTGTCAGCTTATTCTCAAGCCTTTGGGTGGACTTATCCAAACTTTTTCACCAACTTTGAAAACTCGGTTTTGCTGAGAGCTATTTTCTCTGGCTCTAAGTGCGATCTGGGCATCCCTGATTTTGTTCCGTATAATCTCCTGCGGTTCATTGGGGTGTGCTTGAACAACATCAACGAGTCTCCTGTTGATACGGAGTGCATTGACTTATTGTAATGAAATTTTACAATATTACTTATAATCTTGTCGATCTTTAAGCACCTGGCGAAAAACTTATATTTGCCCATTCGATACACTTTACTTGTATCAGAATGACGCATTTGAAATATCCGCGAATGGATAAGTTGTACAACAGCAAATGGGAAAACTTCTCAATTAAAAATGTATTATATGTTACCTGACTGTACTATTTTAAGCCTCATTTAACATTAAAAAATTCATTATTTTTTAAACCATTTTTTGATATTTTGTTTGTTGAAATTTATTTCAGCTGTAATGACTTATCTAGGAACTTTTCGCGTATACATTTCTCTTTTATGTCCATATGGTTAGTACAGGAAGAAAAATTGTTATTCCGAACTATTTGAATTGCGCAGTACATTTATACCTTTTGGACCACCATGAATTAGTTCAGACTCTAGCCGATGCAACCAAATCGCTTCTTGCATTGCGCTCTCTACGAGCGTTAGCTCCGCTTCCGTTTCCGACAATGCTAGAGTTCGCTGTATGTGCGTTGGCCAAGATATAGCTGTACCTTGCATTACAAACATGTAATCAGAAGTTGACCGCCTATGATCAAGATCTCTTGCCCAGTCAGCATCGTAAAAATTTCGAGCCCATTTCTGCAACACGATGCCTTTGTAAACTGTGCCCTTCAACTACCGCAACACGCGCTTCACTGCCAGCGAGTGAACTTTGCAGGGGTTCGGTTAAATACCATTCCATCTCCTTCTTTGCCATTCCAAACCCTTAGTACACTGGAACTCTGCTGAACTCGCATGCCAAGTACGTATGACGCTGTACTCATGTTCTTCATTTTAAATTTGGATAACTACTCGTTCTTGATCCGTTGCATAGCAGCGGAGTCATTAGAGAACCATACGTCAGCTATATAAACTGCATGCTATGCTCACTCGCACAATAGCAAATGCATTGATCGACTTCGCTCCAATTTAGTCCGGAAAAAAGAATACGGCATTCAATTGATCGTTCCAAACTTTTCGTGCTTGCTTTAGGTCATACAATGGTTTAAGTAGACTACAATTTCTGTCTGACTTTTCATCTTGACGCTCAGGTTGTTTGAAAGGAAGCGATTTCTTGGATTGCGCCGTTCAAAAATGCAGTTACTGCATCGAAAATCATAAAAATCTGAAATAACTGTACCTGCTCACCGGTGAAAATGTTTCCGAATAGTCCACGCCTTGTTTCTGTGAGAAACTCTTAACTTCAAATCTTGCTTATAATGAACAAGCTACTTTCGGCATTGCGCTTAGTTTATAAACCCGCTTCGAATTTAGTGCTCTTTCCTCTTCTTTACCGGCGTAGATACCGCTTACGCGATAATAGCCGAGTTAACAACAGCGCGTCAGTCGTTTCTACCTTTTCCTACTTGGCGCCAATTGGATATTCCAAGCGAAGTCATGTCCTTCTTCACCTGGTCCTTCCAACGGGGTGAAGGTCTTCCTCTGCTTCCCACGGCAGGTACTGCGTCGAATACTTTCAAAGCTGGAGTGTTTTCGTCCATTCGGACAACATGACCTTGCCAGAGTAGCCGGTGTCTTTTAATTCGCTGAACTATTTCAATGTCGTCGTATATCTCATACAGCTCATCGTTCCATCGAATGTGATATTCGCCGTGGCCAACGAGCAAAGCACCATAAATCTTTCACAGAACCTCTCTCTCGAAAACTCGCAATGCGAACTCATCAGTTGTTGTCATCGTCCAAGCCTCTGCACCATAAAGCAAGACGGGAATAATGAGTGACTTATAGAGTTTGGTCGAGAGAGGACTTTACTTCTCAATTGCCTTCTTAATCCAAAGTAACAGGTGCTACTTCAAGCGTTATCTTGCGTTGCATGTCCAGGCTGACATTGTTGTTGGTGTTTATTTTGGATCCTAAATAGACGAACTTATCTACAACTTCAAAGTAATGACTGTCAACAGTGACGTGATAGCCTCGTCGCAAGTGCGACGACTGTTTGTTTGATGACAGGAGATATTTCGCCTTACCCTCGTTCACTGCCAGACCCATTTGCTTTGCTTCCTTGTCCAGTCTGGAGAAAGCAGACCTGCTCGATAAAGTTCTGCAGCTCGAATTATTTTCTCCAGCAGCAGATTGAAAAAGTCGCAAGATAGGGAGTCGCCTTGTCTGAAACCTCGTTTGGTATCGAACGGCTCGGAGAGGTCCTTCCCGATCCTGGCGGAGCATTTTGGTGTTGCTCAATGTCAGTTTACAAAGCCGTATTAGTTTTGCGGGGATACCAAATTCAGACATCGCTGCATAAAGGCAGCTCTTATTCGTTCTGTCGAATGCAACTTTAAAATCGATGAAGCGGTGGTGTGTGTCGATTCTCCTTTCACGGGTCTTTCCCAAGATTTGGCGCATGGTGAATATCTAGTCGGTTGATGATTTGCCAGGTCTAAAGCCACACTGATAAAGTCCAATCAGTTTGTTGACGGTGGGCTTTACTCTTTTACACAATACGCTCGATAGAACCTTATACCACGGTAATTGCTATTCGAGCTTCTTCATGGTCGGCCAATGGAACGTCTGCTCCACCGTCATCGACTGGGGAATCGGGTTCGCCTTCTCCAAGCGTTATACTTTCATTGCCATTCAGCAGGCTGGAGAACTGTTCCCTCCATAATTTTAGTATGCTCTGGGCATCGGTCACTAGATCACCTTTGGGGGTTCTACAAGAGTGTGCTCCGGTCTTGATACCTTCTGTTAGTCGCCGCATTTTTTTGTATCATTTTCCGAAAACCCATGGGTGTGGTTGCAGCTCAAGGTAAGGAGCTTGAAAATCCGTCCCACAGTTCCCTTATACCGAGTTTTTGAAGATTGTTCTCAGAGAGGAGGAGTGCAAGTCGAGTCGAAATCTTTCGGTTGTCTGTTGTGATTGCAGCTTCTCAACGTCATACCTTCCTGGGTGCAAGTCTTGGCTGTAGCAAGATATTTGTCCGAGTCGATGTTAAGTCCGCGGAGCGTACGCACGCCTAAAGCACTGGAGGCGTGCTTTCCATCTATCACAACATGATCGATCTGGTTGGTGGTGTTTCGATCCGGAGACAGCAAGGTAGCTTGATGTATATTCTTATGCTTTCTTATCCTGGCGTTAAAGTCGCCAAACACGATTATGACATCGTGAGGGGCGGCAGTTCTCATAGGTGCACTCTAAGCGCTCTTAGAAGGCATTTTTGCTCATATACCTTTTTTTCTATCGGAGCGTGGGCGCAAATAAGCGATATGTTGAAGAACCTCGCTTTGATGCGGATTGTGGCCAGACGTTCATCCGCCGGAGTGAATGACAGTACCCGGCGACGGAGTCTCCTCCCAACACGAATGTCACACCGAACTCTTTTATATAGCCACTGTAGTAAATGCCAGAAGGACCTACTCGCCTCAGTCCTTGTCCTGTCCATCGCATTTCTGCCCTCTGTCGGCCATTATTTTCACGAGGACATCAACCAGCTGGGCTGCGGCCTTTCAAATTAAGGGAGCGGCATTCTATGTACATGCCCTCAAATCGTATTCTTTAACTCGTTTGCCTTTGTCTTGCAAAGTCTTTCATCCGAGGCAGTTGGTAAATTTTTTATTGAAGACGTTTTTCACGTAACGACTTCCAAACCCAGCGCACATTCGTATGGAGGGGATGTTTCGCCTTCTCACTTTGTCTCGCCTTCAAACGGATGTTCTTAGGCTACGCAAAGGATACTTGGTCAAAGACCGGAAGTCGTGAGCTGTTTGAGCCATATATAAAATAATCGTTTCTGGCCATTCCCAAGTGAATGGCGATCAGAGAACTTTCCTCACTTGTGTGAACTTCTACACCTGACTCAAATCTCCACATATCACCTAAAACTAATCGAGATAGATATAAGGTTATGTATATATAAATGATCAGGAAGACGAAAAAAGTTTAAATCCGGTTGACTATGCGTCCATTCAAGCTGTAACTTGAGTACAAATTGAGATATCTCTTAGAAACCTCGTACGTGCGTTCCTTAGTTCGAAATAAAAATAATCGGACCACTGCCACGCACACGCGTCGCCATTAACTGAAAACAAATAAAAATTAAACATTAAATTAGGCTATAAAACTTTGGTGAGGAGGATCCCAGTAACAGGGGCACTTGTGGCAAAAAGCTTTTAATTAGTGGGCGTGGCCCTGCCCCCTAACGAGTTTAATGTACATATCTGCGAAACCACTTCAGCTATAACAACCAAGTTTGATATGTACAAGTCTCATAATTACAAATGGATGAAATCGGAGAATAACCCCGCTCACTTCACATATAACTTACTGTTAAAAACTACTAAAAGCGCGATAAATCAATAGCTAAATCCGCCAAAGATATTAAATTTACAACCGAGATTGTATGAGAGAGCTTTATGGGAACCGCGGTGAAAATTGGACGACGTGCGTGGCACCACCCACTTTTTGGGGAAATATCATATCTCCCGATATGACCCGATTAACGGTTTCCGATGAAATTAGGTACATGGTATTATTTTATAGCACAGTTTTAAATTCCCCTTGATTCGTTCCAGTACACAAATAAAAAAGCAATTAATATTACAGGATAAAACTTTACACGAATAATGTCTTTAGTATGTACAATTTTATGACAAAAAAATGGTTTAAATCCAATCAAAACTGTTCAAAACCCTAGGCACCGAATGTGTGAACCCCAGAATCTATACCTGACTTTTGACCGAAAATTTCGGTCAATGTGTGAGGTTTATAACTGAAATTCTGAGATAATCCTTCTGATGATATGTATGTAGGCCTAAAATTAGTCGAACCGGGCCAATACTTCCCTGATCCCCCATTGACCTAATAAGATTTTCGAACTTCCATGTGACTTTATGCCGGATATATTTGAGTTATCTCAATGAAATTAGGAGAGTGTGGTTTAATCGTGAAAACCACCAAATGCATAAATTTGAGCGAAATCTTGACCTATCCGCGTTATAACCATTACCAGGATTGTTGAGCATTCTGCTGACTTTCCTCCATATGATTGGTGATTGTATATGAGGTGGCTTAATGATAATAGTTATTGGATAATATCGGGCCGATCCTAACCCAACTTTCATATACATACTTTATCATTCGTTTTGCAACAAAATTTATCGGACAGTGTATGAGTTATATGGATCATTTGTATATACAAAACTTCTTAGATTCCGTTCCTCTGGTTGACGTTTTATACCTTAAGGTGTTTCCTTGGCTTTGATTCTTTCGAGTTGCAAGAGTATGAAATGTTCAGTTGCTCACGAACTTAAGCCTTCCTTGCTTCCTGTCTATTGCAACAATCATGTAACTTCATTCAAAATACATTCATCTCGTTGTTTCCTTTTAAACGTCAAATGTATTATTGAAGATTGTTCCCAACCAACAATTTTGTGAACAAATTTCATGAATTCGAGTGAAAATAAATTCATTTATGATTACACAATCTTTAAATATGGAAGACTTTTCCCATATGAAGTTCACGATAAGAAAAACACAAACTTGTGAATTTTTCCATGGGGAATGGCATTCACGTGAAGTTTGCGATAAGGCTGATTGGTTCCGATCTTTTGGTTGTTCACTTTTAAGACTAGGCTGACTTCACCTACACTGTAAACAGGAATTTCCCGAAATGACTTCATGGTGCTCTCATCTTCGAAAGTAACTACTGATCGTTCGTCATATGACATCTTGCATTAGAGTCGACAACATGGTATAATGGACTATCAAAACTGACTATTCACAGCACTTTGTGTACGTTGAAAATGTAAATATCTCGGCCGCCTGTGGTGAATAAGGGTGGAAAGAGGTCAAAATGGGTTGCACAGAACCAAAAACGCTGAAATATTAATTTTTATATTATACTACTACTGTTTTATTTGTATATACATTTTCAATTTTGGTTGTATTTGACTGTTGACAAAAAATTGAATTACACCATCTTGGTACAGATAAATATGCGGTGTATTTTTAAGCACTTTAATTAACTTATTCGTGGACAAAATGGAAATTCAGTTTTACAATTAGTGGTCCAGAAAAGTTAACTGTTGTTACAGAATTTAACTTTTAATATGTCATAATAATTCTTTTGATCATTAAATTTTAAGAGATACGAAAGGATAATTATTGAACCGAACTTTCCTATAATTTAAGTATAAATTTTTTTAATCCCAAATTTTATTTGCGTTTAAAGTTTTAGTATATAGCAATGGAAATATGTGCAATATTTCATTTAAAATTTTTACATAATAAATACCATTTATTTATATAATTCTTCGTTTCGTTTTTATACTCTCGCAACAAAGATGCTAAGGAGAGTATTATAGTTTTGTTCACATAACGGTTGTTTGTAAGTCCTAAGACTAAAAGAGTCAGATATAGGGTTATATATACCAAAGTAATCAGGGTGACGTAGTAGAGTTGAAATCCGGATATCCGTCTGTCCGTCCGTCCGTGCAAGCTGTAACTTGAGTAAAAATTGAGATATCATGATGAAACTTGGTACACGTATTTCTTGACTCCATAAGACGGTTAAGTTCGAAGATAGGCAAAATCGGCTTACTGCCACGCCCACAAAATGGCGAAAACCGAAAACCTATAAAATGTCATTTGGCACAAAAGATCGCATTAGGGAGGGGCATATTTGGACGTAATTTTTTTTGAAAAGTGGACGTGGCCCCGCCCCTTATTAAGTACATATCTCGGAAACTACGATAGCTATGTCAACCAAATTCTGTAGATTCGTTTTCTTCAGGCATTTCCATATACAGTTCAAAAATGGAAGAAATCGGATAATAACCACGCCCACCTCCCATACAAAGGTTATGTTGAAAATCACTAAAAGTGCGTTAACCGACTAACAAAAACATCAGAAACACTAAATTTTACGGAAGAAATGGCAGAAGGAAGCTGCATCCAGGCTTTTTTTAAAAATTGAAAATGGGCGTGGCGTTGCCCACTTATGGACCAAAAACCATACCTCAGGAACTACTAGACCGATTTCAATGAAATTCGGTATATAATATTTTCTTAACACCCTGATGAGATGTACGGAATATAAGTCTTCTTCCAATATAACGCTATTTTGAATTCCTTCTGATGCCTTCTCTGTATAATATATGTATGTATACATTAGGAACCAATGATGATAGCGGAATAAAACTTTACTCAAACACTGTATTTGAAAAATATGTAGATGACAGATAATGAAATCTCGATTATCACTTTATGATGCGAGAGTATAAAATGTTCGGTGACACCCGAACTTAGCCCTTCATTACTTGTTCTATATAATATGTATACTTATTAAATAAATTATTTGCAGAATTCTTAGTGATTAGGCAGGAATACCCGGCAAGTCACGACTACCGAAACTGTGAAAATTTTAGTTACAACTAATACTAATACATATACATATGCATATACTAGCTTTTTACCCACGGCTTCACCCGCAGTGGGGCGGGATAAAGGGTAGCGGTATAATAATAGAAATGAGTCAATATGATAGCTAAATGTTATTGCTTGGCTGAGATCAACAATTTTTAAAATTACTACAGACAATGAAGTTTTAACACCTTAAAATATGCGTATTGAAATGCAACAACAAATGTTAAGATATATTTCACCGAAACCAAAATAAATAATTCTGAATTCTAACAATTTAAAATGAGGAATGAGGAGGATGGGGTCATGTGTAGAAGTTCACGCAAGTGAGGAAAGTCTCTGATCGCCATTCACTTGGGAGTGGCCAGAAACGATTCTTTTACATATGACTCAAGCAGCTCACGACTTCCGGTCTTTGACCAAGTATCCTCTGGGTAGCCTAAGAACATCCGTTCGAAGGTGAGCTAAAGTGAGAAGGCGAAACATCCCCTGCATAGGGTTGTGCGCTGGGTTTGGGACCCGCCACGTAAAAAGCCTATCCCAATGAAAAGCGACAAACAGCCTCGGATGAGAAACCCCTCTTTTGATGACGACCATGGCAAACGAAATAAGGATAACGATATCAGGGCATGCACCTGGAATGTCCGGTCCCTTAATTGGGAAGGTGCCGCTGCCCAGCTGGTTGATGTCCTCGTGAAAATAAAGGCTGACATCACCGCCGTCCAAGAAATGCGATGGACGGGACAAGGACAGAGACGAGTAGGTCCTTGTGACATTTACTACAGTGGTCATATAAAGGAGCGCAAGTTTGGTGTGGGATTCGTGGTGGGAGAGAGACTCCGTCGCCGAGTACTATCATTCACTCCGGTGAATGAACGTCTAGCCACAATCCGCATCAAAGCGAGGTTCTTCAACATATCGCTGATCTGCGCCCACGCTCCGACGGATGAGAAGGACGATGTGACCAAAGATGCCTTTTATGAGTGCTTGGAACGCACTTATGAGAGATGCCCCCGCCACGATGTCAAATCGTGCTTGGCGACTTTAACGCCAGGGTGGGCAAAGAAGGTACCTTTGGCACTACGGTCGGTAAATTCAGCCTCCACGAGGAAACATCCCCAAATGGGTTGAGGCTGATCGACTTCGCCGGGGCCCGAAATATGGTTATCTGTAGTACTGGATTCCAGCACAAAAAAATTCATCAAGCTACCTGGCTGTCTCCGGATCGAAAAACTACCAACCAGATCGATCATGTTGTGATAGACGGAAGACGCGTCTCCAGTGTTTTAGATGTGCGTGCGCTCCGAGGTCCTAACATCGACTCGGACCACTATCTTGTTGCAGCCAAGATTCGCACCCGCCTCTGTGAATCTTGTTGCAGCCAAGATTCGCCCCCGCCTCTGTGCAGCAAAAAACGCACGCCAACAAACACAAGGAAGGTTCGACGTCGAAAAGCTGCAATCACAACAGACTGCCAAACGTTTTTCTACTCGGCTTGCACTCCTGCTCTCTAAGAGCACTCATCAACAACTCGGTATAAGGGAACTGTGGGACGGCATTTCAAACTCCTTACGTACAGCTGCATCCGAAACCCTTGGTTTTCGGAAAGTGCAAAAGAACAACTGGTACGACGAGGAGTGCCGCGCCGCAGCGGAGAGAAAACAGGCTGCCTACCTCGCAACGTTACGATCGACCACAACACGTGCGGGATGGGATAGATACCGAGAATTGAAGAGGGAAGCGAGACGCATCTGCAGACAGAAAAAGAAAGAGGCCGAAATGCGTGAGTATGAAGAGCTTGATAAGCTGGCCGACAGGGGTAATGCTCGAAAATTCTACGAAAAAATGCGGCGGCTTACAGAAGGTTTCAAGACCGGAGCATACTCTTGTAGAACGCCCAAAGGTGATCTAGTGACCGATGCCCAGAGCATACTTAAATTATGGAGGGAACACTTCTCCAGCCTGCTGAATGGCAGAGAATGCACAACGCCAGGAGAAGGCGAACCCGATTCCCCAATCGATGACGATGGAGCAGACGTCCCATTGCCCGACCATGAAGAAGTTCGAATAGCAATTACCCGCCTGAAGAACAACAAAGCGGCGGGGGCCGATGGATTACCGGCCGAGCTATTCAAACACGGCGGCGAAGAACTGATAAGGAGCATGCATCAGCTTCTTTGTAAAATATGGTCGGACGAAAGCATGCCCAACGATTGGAATTTAAGTGTGCTATGCCCAATCCATAAAAAAGGAGACCCCACAATCTGCGCCAACTACCGTGGGATTAGCCTCCTCAACATCGCATATAAGGTTCTATCGAGCGTATTGTGTGAAAGATTAAAGCCCACCGTCAACAAACTGATTGGACCTTATCAGTGTGGCTTTAGACCTGGAAAATCAACAACCGACCAGATATTCACCATGCGCCTAATCGTGGAAAAGACCCGTGAAAGGAGAATCGACACACACCACCTCTTCGTCGATTTCAAAGCTGCTTTCGACAGCACGAAAAGGAACTGCCTCTATGCCGCGATGTCTGAATTTGGTATCCCCGCAAAACTAATACGGCTGTGTAAACTGACGTTGAGCAACACGAAGAGCTCCGTCAGAATCGGGAGGACCTCTCCGAGCCGTTTCATACCAAACGAGGTTTCAGACAAGGCGATTCCCTATCGTGTGACTTTTTCAACCTGCTTCTGGAGAAAATAGTTCGAGCTGCAGAACTTAGTAGAGAAGGTACCATCTTTTATAAGAGTGTACAGCTGCTGGCGTATGCTGATGATATTGATATCATCGGCCTTAACACCCGCGCCGTTAGTTCTGCTTTCTCCAGACTAGACAAGGAAGCAAAACAAATGGGTCTGGCAGTGAACAAGGGCAAGACGAAATATCTCCTGTCATCAAACAAACAGTCGTCGCACTCGCGACTTGGCACTCACGTCACTGTTGACAGTCATAACTTTGAAGTTGTAGATAATTTCGTCTATTTAGGAACCAGTATTAACACCACCAACAATGTCAGCCTGGAAATCCAACGCAGGATTGCTCTTGCCAACAGGTGCTACTTCGGACTGAGTAGGCAATTGAAAAGTAAAGTCCTCTCTCGACGAACAAAAGCTAAACTCTATAAGTCGCTCATAATTCCTGTCCTGCTATATGGTGCAGAGGCTTGGACGATGTCAACAACTGATGAGTCGACGTTGCGAGTTTTCGAGAGAAAAGTTCTGCGAAAGATTTATGGTCCTTTGCGCGTTAGCCACGGCGAATATCGCATTCGATGGAACGATGAGCTGTACGAGATATACGACGACATTGACATAGTTCAGCGAATTAAAAGACAGCGGCTACGCTGGCTAGGTCATGTTGTCCGAATGGACGAAAACACTCCAGCTCTGAAAGTATTCGACGCAGTACCCGCCGGGGGAAGCAGAGGAAGAGGAAGACCTCCACTCCGTTGGAAGGACCAAGTGGAGAAGGACCTGGCTACGCTTGGAATATCCAATTGGCGCCACGTAGCGAAAAGGAGAAACGACTGGCGCGCTGTTGTTAACTCGGCTATAATCGCGTAAGCGGTGTCTACGCCAATTAAGAAGAAGAAGAACAATTTAAAAAAATAAAATTAAAAAAAGTACTAATCTAGGATATTTATGTAGACAATGTTATAAGTTTTCCCGTCGGGTGCAAATATGGGTAAATTCCGGGCATTAGATACACGTGAACAGGCTACATAAAGTTGACCATGAGAGAATCATTGGTTTTTTAAATGCACTCCTGCTACCTGTAATGTTTGTCTTTGTGCCTTGCTTATAGTAACAGCAAAGCTAAGCTTGACGGGAAATTGAACCCTTTTAAATTTGAATAGAAGGTCAGTGTTAATAATTGGTATCCGAGGTATCATAACACTATTTCCCTTACCTACACCTGTTAAAATAGTAGCACCAAATATGTTCTTTCCCAATTTTGTTATCCGACGCTTTGTTCCATTACATAGCCTAGGAGCATCTAGATTTCGCATAAGCGTTGCTGGTACATTTAGTTTCAATTGAAGTTTATGAGACGGTACACCCGATAGTTCAAGTGAATTTAAAAACTCCACAGGATATGAAGTACTTAGTTTCGTATCTATAATTGTATCCATTGACAAATTTTCCTTCATTTCTCCTTGAACCTCGTTTAAAATGTCAGTGTTGATCCTATTAACAATTTAATTTCTTGGTGCTAATATTGCTCTTGCACACAACCACTGATCACCACAAATTTTGTTGCAATTCCGGAAAAATATTAGCAATGAGATCCACATCACTCTCTACTAAATTACAAAATTCTCTTGACAGTAATATGTAGCCTTCAGCGTCAACATCTAAACAACCATCCCCAATTTTCAACCACATTTCTGCGTAAAGTCCTGAATCCACCTCTTTATGAAGATGGATTCTCATATTCGTTTTCAAGCGGAGTTTTTCAACTGTCGACCATAAGCTTGATGATTTAATGCAGGCTTGAATTTCATCTGCTGGTGTCCCCCTCTGATTCACTGGGAGGGTTTGACGAAAATCACTTAGAAATTGCTTTGCCTCATCTGTAACATTTAATAATAAAGTTTTCAAAAGCTCTTTTGGTTCACCAAGTAATGAAAGTGAAACTTTACCACCGGAACAGCACATTTCAGCAGTTCCATCTTTCCATTTAAAAGCATCGCAATACTAACATTTTTTATTCATTGAGCCAATAACAATCAATGGATGATTATGATATTCAATTGAATGATCATATTGAAACCCAGTACCATTAAACACAGCCCAATCATTACGCATGAAATTTCGCCGGCGCGTGGTCTGCATGTCTGCATTATGAATTCTTCTAGCCTACGATTGTTCTGGTGTTTGTATCGCTCTTCTAGTTGTCTGCAGTACAGCTTGTCTTTCTAAACGAACTCGTGCCTGAAGAGACGTTTCAGCTGCTCTCAAAACTCTTTGTCGCTCTGCTTGTTGTTGTCTTCTCAGCTCTGCGTGAGCCGAAGTTTGTTGATTTCGGGCAACTTTTGCGGCACGGGCCCGCGATGAATTTTTGGATAGACCAGATTTCCGCTTGAAAATAACAATAAATATAGAAAAACACATATATTCAATTGAATTAGATATTGTCGTCACCGCCGGTAATACAGTGGGACTGTATTACAGTATTCAGGGTTGAAACTTCATTAGTGTAATGCTAGATGGCGTTGAAGTAGCTAAATTTGACGATTTTTTGACAAACAGTTTTTTACCTTTTGTAATTTTTTTTTAATATAAACTACTCTATTTTACTTCTAATACCTTCAAGAGTATACGTACAAAGTTTCATGATGATCGGTAAAGTAGTTTTTGCGTAAAAGCGTAACAAACAAACTTACATTCGCATTTATAATATTAGTATATGATTCATAGTATACGCGTGTTGGGGCAGTCCGCCAGTGATCAGGAAATTTAGCGTTTGTGTTCCCGTCTCAGTATATCATCATTTAACGATGAAAATATGTAGATTATTTTATTAACAACTCTTTGCATTAAAAATCGTCTATATTTTTATATAGTTCTATATAAGTGACCTGGTCTACGAAAAGGGAGCTAACGTGCGAAAACTAGTTTTCTGGGAAACAGCTGTTAATAATAAACAACTCGTTTCGTCAGTTTCTCGTTATCTCATTAATTGTTCTCCTTTCCAGAGGCTTCAAGGACGTCCAGTAAGTGTTGTTTTTGGTCGGAATATTATTATAATTCATCGTGTAAGCTGCTAGTGTGGAACATTTAAAAAAGTAACACTGAAGAAGTGACGTTTACTCTAATACCGCGCAGCTGCTGTTGTCTTGTTTTCATTCGTCTCTCTTTCTGGATGTTCTGTTATCACATTTGTGTAAGTGTTTCTGTTGATTATCGTCTTCGCATTTCGCATGAAATGAAACATGAGTGTTGATGAGGAGTTCAGTGCCGTATACGGACAATATTTCCATGAAAAGGATGATGAAAACAATGAAGAGAGCGATTATGATGAAGACGAAGTATGTGTATCTCAGGCAGAAAATGATACCGAACAAAATTTTGTTAAGATTGACCTGTCTGTTGTTGAAGTAATAGAGGAGGAGCTGGTAACAAAATTTCTGTCAAAAGATTGTTGTAATAATAAATGTCATACACTGATACCACGTCGAAACATGAACTTGATTTATTGATACTAAGTCACATCGAAGTTGGAATTATGAGTAACGAAAAGCTAGAAAGTGTATACGCAAAGCTTGCTGGGCGGAAGAAATATGGACAGAGACAGGATACAGAAGTTATGAGGCATAAAATTACATTTACCTTCTACAGAGTACCTGTTTGTCGTTCGTTTTTCCTTTTTGTACATGCGTGTGGGAAGAAGCGTTACGAACATTTAGTACGTCATTTTGCCGCACAGGGTGTAACAGTGCGCCAACACGGACTGGCAAATAAACCGAATACACATCCAAAGTCATTTAAAGCGGCTGACATCGAAAAAGCTGTTAAATTCATCGAGTCTATAGCCGATTTAATGTCTCTTCCACTGCCCGGACGACTCCCAAAATTTAAGGATTTTCGGATAATGAAACTGCCATCCAGCGAGACGAAGTCCTCAATTTATCGAAAATACATTTCTTCACTCAGTGATGACGAATTGAAGATGAGTAATCGCAGTTTTCGACGGATATGGTCCAAATACATACCCTACGTTACAGTTATGAAACCAGCGGATGATCTCTGCGATGCCTGTCGTGGTAAGTAGCCCATTATTTGCTCATTTTATAGTTGTATCAAACGTTGAAATTAAATTCAGTATTTTTTCTTTTAATAGGAAACGCAATATCGATTGCGCAAGCCAAAGGTGTTACTGACATTGAACGCGAACAGAAGCTTAATCAATTTCTTGATCACCTCCACCGAGCCCGAAATCAACGAGAATATTATCAAAGTTGGTGTAGAAATACTGACTCTACAGCAGTCGTTCTGTCATTTGATTTTGCCCAAACCGTTCACTACCCTGTCAGTCCACAACAACCTGGTACAGCACACTTCAAAGCAATCAAGAGGTGCGGAGTCTTCGGAATTACAGACGAAAAACAAAAAGTTCAGGTTAGAATTTCAAACTGAATCATAGGAACTCAAATTGCTCGCCTTTTCAGGATCTTACTTATAATTTTTTTTTTTTTTACAGTACAATTACATGCTAGACGAAAAAGATGACGTTGGTAAAGGACCGAACTGTGTTGTGAGCTTCCTGCATTATCACCTGTAAACCTACTATAAAGACATTAAAACACTCGTTCTTTTCTGTGACAATTGTGTTGGGCAGAATAAGAATAACACTGTGCTATCATATCTGCAATGGCGTTTGGCTCGGGGTCTTAACAAAACTATTTTATTAAACTTTCTACTTACAGGGCACACTAGGTTCGCGCCTGATCGTTACTTCGGTATTTTCAAAAGTAAGTATGCTGTTAGTAACATCGACACGTATGCAGATTTACTGCAGAGTGTCGAACCATCATCACCTGGGGGTTATAATAAAGCTGTATCGCCTGAAAAAGTCGTCTGGTATGAATGGGACAGTTATTTTAAACCACTGTACAAGCCACTTGTTGGAATAACGCAATTCCATCATTTCATAATCTCTACAGATTGTGTATAAACAAAGAAATTCGCAGACAGTGAAGAAGTGCAGTCCTTTAAGCTTCTGTTAAAACCTATCGATCCTGAAATGCCGAAAGTTATACAACCAGCCGGTTTATCTTCGGAACGTCAGTGGTACATCTATCACAATCTTCGCAGCTTAGTTTCGGATATATCTAAAGTAGATATTGTGGCTCCATTGCCGAAAGATTTGCCATTGAAGAAACGGAAGGCAAAAATTAGTGAAGATGTTCTCAAACCAGACGAGGAACCAGGTCCATCTTCCTCAGGATCAACACGTAAAAAGATCTCAAGGAAAACGACAACAAAGAAAAATACATAAACTACTCAGCATTATTATCTTTGGCCCATAATACGTTTTTCTAGTGTATAATCATGTCTTTATAGCTTATAATTCAATGTATTTTGTTCATTACAAAAAAATTATATTTTTTCGTATTTTTACTCTTCTTTCTCTACATTTTTAGGGAACTTTCAAACAAGTTATGACTTTTTGGATTCTATCACGTGAAAAAGCATCTCATCTTCCATCCGAATCAACTAAAAAGTGAAAATTGATTTTTTGACACCTAAACCCTCTTTCCGTAGACCAGGTCACATATAGTTTTTAGATATAGTCTATTTACATCTTAAGTAAAATTCGGTAAATATATCGCGGTGGAGCTGAACTAATGGAATTGGATTGGAACGGAATCATCCACTATGAGCTGCTCCAGCGTGGTCGAACGATTGATTGTTCTTTTTACTGTCATCAATCATAGTTAAAAAGGCATAAATATAAAACTTAATTTTTCTTATATTTGCCAATAGTACCCACTAATTTAGAAATGAATAATAAATTAAACTGATTTTTTTTTTGCAAAAATATCAAAGTTTTACATATAACCAATGTTTGGGACGATTTTTATATATGTTTTTGAAAATATCCCAATGCAACAATTTTCTGGTCAAAAAGCGGCCATTTTGGATGCTAAAAGAAACTCATCCTCAACTCCGGCGATATTTCTCCATGGGCACCTCTCAGCTGTGCCATTGGTTACATTGTATCAGAATTTTAATTACATAGATATCTCGCACACTGACCGATATTTTCTGTCAAAGGTCAACTATAGGAACTGACTAACACGCCTATTATACGCTTTAAATGATCCCAGGGCTTCTTCAAGGTTCCTCAGATATAATCACCAATCATTTGGAGAAAAGTCAACCGTTTGCTCGAAAATCTTAATAATAGTGTTATAAGGAAAGTATTGATCTGATTCAACTCATTTTTGACACACAAACATATAAACGTGTTATCAGGAAAGGATTCCCTCTGAATTTTAATTGTATATCTCGCACACTGACCGATATTTTCTGTCAAAGGTCAACTATAGGAATTGCGGCCCACATGTTCGGTACGCAGGGCCTTTATATACCTTTCAGTTCGATTTAATTGTTAGTGATAAGGTAACACGCCTCTCTATTAGGCTGGTAGATCACTTCCTTTTAAAAGTGTTTGATTGCAAGAATTTACCAAGGAATTAGTCAATGGATTTGGTTATTCGTGAAGTTTAGAAATATACTTGTAACTCATTCTGCTGTCCTCTATCTCCTTCGTTGCCATATTGAATGGAACCTTTGTTTTATTTCAATGTTGTTTGCACATGTCGAACCCCAAAGTTAAATGCCAAACCAAATCGGTTTTATGATTGCATTGTAAAATAGGACTTTGGCCTAGGCTAAGTTTAGAATTTTAGTTTAAAAGCCAATTTAATCTTGCAGCTCTTAACTTCATGCAAGTTATTTAACTCGCTATATGTTTTCGCCACGTGGGCCTTCGATATAATTGAATCCCAAGATAAATTACTTCATTCGCTTGGGGTACTAGGACATTGTTTATTTTAACTGCCGACACGTTTCTGATCTTAGCGAGTAGTTAGAATGTAACATGCTTGCTTTTTTGCTCAGTTACGCCAGTTGGCTACCCATTTTCCGACGTGACCTCCAGTACGTGTGTTTTGCGTTGTAATCTCCACCTTCCTGAAATCTTTGACATAGCGTTCCAAAAAAGTTTTTAAATTAGCTATCTATATTTTTTCAGACAGAAATCTAAAAATCTCTAATTTATGTTGGTTAACACCGTTAGTATTCGATATACAAATATTTAGTACGCTAATTTTTTACTTAATAAATTATGCAGCATTTGACTTTGTGTTTTTCTTAAATCTTGAATCATGTTTTGCATGGTAGACATAAATTGTGTCATACACTTTGTAAGATTTAAAATAATAGTTTCAATACCTGGAGGATTTTGCGGCCGTTGCATTTGTACAGTTTTGCCTTTCTCTACATTTGCATAGCTTCCTTGCATAGTATTATTCTTAAAAGGATTAGGATTTGAACTTTTATCCGAGATTGCTATAATTTCATTATGGAGTGTTTGTAGCTCTTGGTTACGACGTGCTTGAATTCCGACAAACAATTTCGTTTTTAAGTCTTTATACACAGGGCAACCCCTATAGTTTGCAGAGTGATTTCCCCCACAATTACTAAATTTTTTATTTAAATCCTCTTTTTTAAGGGTACATTTTGAAGCAGGATGTAGATCACCACACAAGCACTGCATAGGGGGCAATATGCTTTCGTATGTTGATACTCTTTGTACATTTATGTTATGTGGTTCGTCAACGGTTATTCTGCGATAGAACAAATATTTTAAATTGTAAATCGGGTGTATTTCATTTTTCTTTAGTTGGTTAGAATTTGGCATCAATTCTATTTTGAACATTGGTTGTGGGACTTTGTTCCTGTTAAAAATATTTACTACTGATTAAATACTAAAGCCACGTTCTTCCAGTGCTTCTTTAACATCATTAGTGTATACCGAAGACTCTATACCTTTTATAACAACAACTAGGCCTTTTGAGCTCCTCAGTAGGTAAGAGTACTAATTCCTGTTATTGTTTGACAAGTACTTTACAACATCCATGAAACTTTTTCAGTGTACGTTTGAATTTTTGTTTCAACTATGTTACATTTTTTCACGGGCACAATATGAAAATTATTTGTGCCTATTAAAATACTTATTTTGGAGACAAGAGCATTTGAGCTACGCTCACGCAAATCTGTTGCCATTAAGACTTTATGGCTTTTTACCATTTGGCGTGCCTGGTCGCTGATTTAATTGAACCTGATATCCTTTTTTATTTATGTAGCGATCAATACCAGTCTGTACAGATGGCCCTTTCTTGCTAGGTACATTCTCACCTTGCATTTTGTTTTCCTTTGCTGTCCGGGTGTTTGATGGTACCTGCATAGTGAATGCTGTCAGCGCATTTGTTGGTGCCCAATTGTTGTTTACTGCTGCTTCTACTGGGCTTGCTGATCGCTGCGATGACTCATCATCGCCGTTACATTTTTTGCCGTTGTTTTTGTTGCCTCGGAAAAGTAGAAGTAGGCATTTAGGGAACGATTACGGCCTTGCTGGTGAGGCTGCGAAGCACTCATTATAGCTTTTTTTGTTTTTATCTATTTATTTCGCACACTATTTGTTTATGTTTATTATTAATAATTTATGAGCACTGATTTTTATTTGATTGTTTGTTTTTATTTTGTTATTATTGATTGGTTACTTTTTGCACAATCTGAATACACAGAGCAAATTAAAAAACACGTCTCTGCACCTTGAACGCCAATAAGAAGTGATTGAAACGAAATTATTAAATATTTTTGATGAGGTATACCAACACAAAAAACAGTGCTTGCCAGTGTAATTAATGATAATTTTCAAACTCGAAATGTGAAGGCAAATATTTCGATTTTGAAAGCCAACCTTGGGAAATGGAGAATTTACTTCATAGTTATGACTCCAAATCTCGAAAAATATTATTTCGGTCTTTACATATTTTGTAAAATACTTAAATGTTTTAAATATATTTTGTATAGCTATTTAAAAACATTTTTTTATTATAGCGCTAAAGTGGTATACGTTGGCGGACTGTTTTTCTATAGCATGGGAATGGCATTGATGGCTTTAACTCGAGCTAAATTGAGTGTGATTGTATTTAGTTGGACAGCAGGAGTAATGTATTCCACATTATTTACTATGCCTTACCTACTAGTGGCACACTACCACTCTATGGGAATAGTAAGTAAAAATATTGTACTCACATAATCCTATTATTATTAACTATCAATTGCCGATGTGAACAGGATTAGTTATTGCACTGCAAACTTAGTAATAACGGATAATCTAAATAGAAGTACTTTTTTCAATACAATTTTTCTATTTTTTTTTTTGGCAAGCTGTCAGGTTATTTTTGTGCAGTATTGGTTGACATTTTATCATGGAAAGACATACGCATGAAAAAAGTTTACAAATTGTTCAACTTTATTACGAAAATTCACGCTTTGTAAAGAATGTGTTTCGCGCACTTCGCTCAACTTACGGTCAACATAATCGGCCTCCTGAGCGTACTATTCGCAACAAAATCACCCATCTCATTGGATAATATTCGACCGTGTACACGAAGACCGTGGAGAGTCCATTTGGTGCCGTTCGCAGCAACTCGGTTTGACATATAAAACGACTTGGTACATTTTCCATATACACCTTAAACTGAAAGTGTACAAAATACAAATTGTGCAAGAACTGAAGCCACTCGACCTTCCCAATCAACATTCCTTCGCTCAATTGGCTCTTGATAAGTTTCAAGAAGATCCGACGCTTTCGAGCCTAATTTTGTTCAGCGATGCTGAGTATTTCTAACTCAATGAGAATGTAAATAAGCAAGATTGCCGCATTTGTGACGAAGAGCAACCTGAAGAGATTCATGAGCTGTCATTTCATCCAGAATAAAACGGTTTGGTATTGTTTATGAACTGTAGGGATCATCGGTCCATTTTTGTTTTTTTAAATGATACTGATAAGAACATAACCGCCACCGCGGCCCTTATCGCCATGATAACCGACTATTAGATTCTTGAAATTGAAGCTCGTGATCTCGCCGATTTTCAACAAGACGTTTTCACTTCCCATACTTCGCATCAATCAATAGATTTATTGAGAGAACACATCGGTGAGCAAATAAATTTACGTTCAAAAAATAAATGCCAGAAAATGTTCTTTCGAATGATAATAAACATTCCCCATTAAACTTAAAGTTTCTGTGTTTTTTCATTGAAAAGAAGTAGGGAACTCGAAATCGATCACCCTTTACAAATAACTTAATGGCACTTAGTAGAGTTATCAAAACACAAGGTCGTTTTATTTTTCATAATAATAAGTTACTCTGCTGCTCAAATTTGCACACAAAAGTATTAATCACTTTAACAATCATGCAATAAAAAATTCACACAGGTTAAAATTTACAATCATTTAATGTAATTTAATGTGTTCACAATCATTATTATTGTAATTAAATTCTTATAAAAAATTTTAAATTATATGTGGACGACGAATGCATGTAGGTGCCCGGAGCGGGGTGGATGTAAGTAGCACACCGGACCGATGAGGGATCGCAGGAGGTATTTACGTAGCGCCGCGTATGATCGAAAATACTTTTATAAGAGAAACGGAGGTAGCTGACGAATGTTGATAGCGAATATGTATACGAATTATGATGTGCGATGATTGTGTGACGAATTGAGCTGTCGAATTGTTTAGAACGAATGAATCTGCTGTCCTGTTGCCCATCCTTTTTGTTGAGTGGGTTTGCGTACAGATGTTTTGAGTTGTGCTGTAGTAGTGTCATCAGCTGTGGTGAATTGCAATGTAGCATTAGGATGCGCCAGTTTTACCGAGTAGAGGGTGTGGATGCTTAACTCATTTAAACATCCTGGCCCCCTAGGCGAATATTTTGCCTAGTTTTATATACATATATAATCTGATGCATGTAATTCGGCTTACTGTTGGTGGAGTAACCGAGGCCGCAGAATATTAGCTGTAAGAAGCGATTTTCGTTTTAATAGCCAATTGTATTTTGTGTAAATATTGGTGTTTGAGGTACTAACTGATTTTGCGTGCTTTGACGACTTACTCGTATTGTATTATTATACCAAAAAAGTTGTTTGCTTTTATTAATTTTATTAGCTGTTATTTACAATTTATTATTTAGCGGTTTGGCTTCATTTAGAATTATAATTTTTAGGTGGGATGTTCAAGTTGTTCAGCAGATTCTCACCAACTACCCTTATGAGGGGCATTGGGCGTATAGTGTACCCTTAACCTTAATTTGGAGTATAAATAAAATTATTTTTTATTGTTTGAAAATTATTAGGCACAAGTCTATGATAGGTGTCGATTTTTCGACTATTTAAACAATTTTATTATATGCAATATTTAAGCGCCTGTGCATTAATTTGGCAAGTAGTAGCCGGCCACCGCTTAAAAATTTGTTAAGGATTGTATTTTTTTTTTTCATTATTGGCGTAAGCCATCCTGCAGGGTCGAAAAGTAGCATATATTTGAGTTTTTAATATTGTTATTCTGAATTCTGACTTTGTTTTTTTTTGTCAGTTCGTAGAGTGTTGGAAAACGGTGGCTTAACACGTTCGCGGACGTGAATGCTATAGCATTCATTTTCATACTGATGCAAAATGACGTTAATGCTATAGCATTCAAATTTTAAAGCCAATTTTTATTCATTTAATTTTATACAATCTTAAGTTTTTGTAATTAATACACATTTCAAAATAATGACCAATTGGTTCATTAGATACTTTCATATTATTTTTTCTTTTCTCTGTGTATTTACAAATTTCCTCACGTCATTCTGGTTGAAAAATATTTTCTATATCGTCGTGGATGCTATAGCATTCATTGTATATAACGGTTAAAATACGATCTTCTGACTACTCTTATAATATATGTCTAATTAGATTTCGGATATTACAACTAGTTTCAAAAATAATTGCCTGTATATTTTTGCAGCTCCCTAAAATTTTTTGCGTCCGCGAACGTGTTAAGTGGTAGTCGTACGACATACCGGCCATTATTTGATCGAGTAGTTGTGGCTTTAGAGAAGTCTTCACAGTACTGATTTTCTAGAGTTCTGTTTGATATGAGGGGAAGTTTCTTTAACTTTTGAAATTTCCTTAATTGTGAATTAAGGTATTTGTTTGTGTTATACTCAGCTTGAGTTGGTATGGTGGTAACTAGAGTTGTAACTGGTCCACTTTGTGTTTCGATGTGCAGCATTTGAGCTTTTTGTGCCTTTGAGCAACATGGCAATTTTTAGAATTTTGCTTTTCAGTAATTGCTTTTGCAATTAAGCCCGTGATTTTTGATGAAGCATTGAATTGTGTCTTTTGTAACAATGTAAGCAATAAAATTTGCTTTTGCAATTTTTATATGTATGCGCATGTGAGAGGCAATTTGTGTAAAGTCTTTTTGACCTGACAAAATTATTTCGTTAGTTAACTGTTAAGTTTTTAAACCTCTTGCAAGATGTAAGTTTATGCCCCCTTTTACATAGTTCGCATGACTTTGGTTTCTTTATTCTGTTGTGAACGTTTGTGTTTTGTAAAAGCTTTTGTTTAAATTTTTGTTGCTTCTACCTTGGGGTCTATTTAAGCTTCCATTTCGGTCGTGTTTGTTCTTAGTTTTGATTATTTTTTCTTCTAACCTTTCCGCAATTTCATATTGGGTGGTGAGAAAAACTTTCATTTTTTGCCACGTTGGGCACTTTTTGCGAGATGAGAGCGATTGCTCCCATAGAAGTAACGACTTTTCTGGTAATGCGGCGGTGCAAATGTTTACCAGAATTGGGTCCCAGCTGTCTGTGGGAATGTTTAGTGTCGATAGAATCGACAAACAATTTGAAACAGTGGATTCTAGTTTGATGAATTCTACTCTTGTTCTTTCTTAACATTTGGCAACTTCATTAGTGTCGTAACTTGCTTATCGACCAGTATTCTGTTGTTTTCATATCTACCTTTTAGAGCTTCCCAAGCCAAATTGAAATTGTCGTCATTTAATGCGAACTGTTTGACTATTTCGCCTGCTTGACCTTTAGTTTTGTATCTCAGGTGATACAATTTTTGCGCTTTTGATAATTGAGGATGACTTATGTACACGGCCGTGAACATGTCCCGGAAGGACGGCCATTCTTCATAACCTCCACAAAATGTTTCTGTGTCACATACGGGCACCTCGACGTGGATGCCTGAACTTGCCTTTTTACTGTCTATTTGTGGCAGCTCTACTCTACTGTGTGGAGTAGGTGCAATTGCTTTTATTAGCTTTAGTTGATCGGAGATCATAGCTTTTGTTTCTTCGTACTGGTCCAAGCAGTTTTCGTATATTGCGGTAGCAGATAATTTAAAATTTTCTGGTAGATCTTAATCGTCAGAATCTACAATGGCGTCATGAGCCGTTTGGAGGCGAGTCCAAAAATTTTTAAGATTTTGGCCTTTTACGTCTAATAACGATTCAGAGTTTTCGTGAATCGGTGAGGAGTCAAATCTAGTGCAGTATCTTATTAAACTGTCACTTTGTGAAATGAATTTAACAACATCTTTTGAGTGTGTAGCTCCTGCAGGTGTATTTTGATTTTTAATATTATTAATTATTTTGACTGTAAAAATATTTGTCAAATTGAGTTAAATTTGTCTCAGTGTAAACCAAATTCTCTTTTCAATAAATAAGAGTTTATTTCGTATAAAACGAATTCTTTATTTTTTATTATTACCGTTTCTTATTTTGAAAATATCCGCTCTTTTAATTTATTAACACTTTTTACGTCCTTATGTTAGTATTCAGGTACACCCTAATACTTGGACTTGTATGTATGTGCTTATGAAAGTACTTATGTTTTGTGCAATTGAGAGCTCGCTGAAGAGATCAATGCGCTATTTACATAAGTATGCACGAATTGTTTGTGTGCTTATGATTACGCTTTTTCTTTTATTCTTAAGCAATTGAGAGCTCGTTAGAGAGATCAATTCGCTTTTTGATTAGTATGCACAAATTGTTCGTGCTAATGTATATGAGCAAACAATATGTGTAATTTTGCTTTTTTTTGTTTGGCAATATACTTGTATTTGCACTTTGAAAAGAGAGCGGGAAAACGGATTCGGTAAAACAGATGTTTTCCGTATGCCCTATTATATATACATATGTACGTATGTAAACAATCATATGTTCTAATATATCTGATTTTAATGTATAAGTATGTAATTTGTATGTTAAGGTTTTGTGGTATGTATGTACATATGTATATTAAGAATATATGAGGGGAAATATATTTCCCCTAGGTATATATGCGACTATGTATGTATGTATGTCTTTTTGCAATTCTTGCTTTGTTTTTTCTGTTACAATTTTTGATTATTGTATGTGCCTTTGCTTACTTAGTTTATGCAATCCTGCTTGTTGTTTTGTTAAACATAAGAGATATGCCGGAAAATATGATAAGTAAATTGATTTTTTTTATTTGTGTTAATATGTGTATTTGAATACACGAAGGTAAGCTAGTACATAGGCAACGAAAAATTTGGTATTTGTATTTATGTATGTATGTATGCATATGTGTATATATATTATATTGAACAGTTTACGGGTTTTCCGGTAAATTACACCCAAAAATTAGCACCGTTTGGTAACCGCATTAAATCGTAAAATTGGAATTTGTCATAGGTTTCATATTCCTATAGATACATACATACAAATGTGCATATAATAGTATATTAAAGGACTTGATACGCTCACTTGGTATTTTGGTATTATATGTTTTGCAGGGTATATGTCTATACATATGTTGCGCTAATGCTTTCTGCGTTTTGTTCCTATTTCTTTCCTCCGGCTGGCTACCTCCTTCTGCTCTTGTTTTGTTGTTTGTGTATAGATGTATTTGTTTAACTCTTTGTTTTAATGATCGCGCCCGTTAATTTTGTTATTTTTATTTTATGTTTTGGGTTTCGCGCCCGGATTGTGGTGTAGCTAGGTAAAACGTTTTGTTTTTATTGTTTTTGGCAAGAATTTTAAAAATGTGTCTTCTATTTTTGGTTTAATGAAATGTTTGAATGTTTCTCATTACAGCTTTGTTTTTTTTTTGTCGTTCCGCTGGAGTAGTCGTACAACAATGAAACTTTGCAGAAACACTTCTCTGGACTAAATTAAGAAATTTTGAAAAAATCTTGGAAAACCGCCCACTGCCACACCCACCTCCCATATAACCGCAATTGCCAAAATTTTTATTTTTGGACCTAGGGACTTTAAATTCGGGACACTTCTTAATTGAGTTCTCCTGATGAAAAAAAATTAAACTTAAACGCAAAGTGACTTTATTTATGCCTTTACCTTGATAAAAATCCAATATAATATGCAATGTTTTAATTGAATATGTAGCAGGCGAAAAATTGTGTTAGTTTTTATTTGTAATATTATGCAAGCACCATATCTTTAACAATGGGATCTAGTTCTAAGGAAAATTTGTTCGAATGACGCCTTAAGCTACTTATGTAAGGATCCGAAGTTATAAGAAGTCTGTTGAAGACATCAGTATTTGTCGATGTTACTAAAAGGGACGGTAATTGGCGGTCGTTTTTTTTTTAATTGAAAGTACAGACTCGGAACTTTCATTTTTTTATAGTAAGAGGGCCAAGCGAGGCAAAGCACATAAAGTTTTTTTCCATCAAAAAATCAAAAGTTGATATGTTTTAGTATAAATTTTGAAAAATTATAAAAATTAGCTTACTTTGCCAATTTCAATAAAATTTTTTTTTATAAACAAGTAGGTGCTATATTTTCACTAAAAAATAAAAGAAAAGCCATAGCTATAAACTTACACACAAAAAAATTCTTCATTTGGACAATAATTTTAATCTGATTTTATTGAATAACTTTCCGTCGACTTCTGTTAGTTTTTTTAACTATAAAATTTCACTTTTTATAAAAAACCTTGTTGAATTTTTCTTATCCAAATATTTTTTTACAAAACAAAATCATTAAAGTTTTGAAATTGGAAAGTGGAAAAATCGTTTTTTTTCCGCCGAAATGCCACTGTGGGCCGAGTCGATTTGTGGGGAGGCAAAAAAACCGCCCATTGCTCTATGAAAATCATTCTTTAGGGATCAAAATAAGATACTTTGCCGAAGGAACCATACCTTTGAAACGAATTTTGATGTTCCCCAATTTGGGTCGAACTTTTGGGTAGGGGCAAATTTTGAAAAATCCCACTTTGACCCATTTAGAGTGCTCCAATCGAGTCCAAATGTATGACCGACCCCCACTAACTTTGGACGGCCGATCCATCCATGCCAGTGGCACACCCCCTGGAACTCCCCTGGGGGGTTCCCCATACAATCATTTCAAAAAATCACCATTTTTGGTGATTTACATGAAAAAATCAGCTAAATTGCTATGTTTTTTCTTTATTTTTATTTATTTATTTATAATAATATCTATTTTTTCTCTTAAGAAATTTATTTAGTCAGAACATACATATGTAAATGAAAAAAATTAATTTAAGTGATGATCTTAAACTAACAATAGACAATTGTGTTTGCCCTTGAAAACACTTATGCTTAAGATATGTGTACATACTGTCGGTATGTACAGTAGATTAGTGTTCAGATGTGTGGATGCACTCAGCATGTGGTGCATACATAAATTAGGATAAGGAATGCTATAAATAAAGGAGCTCTGGGCAACCAGATCTGAGTTATATTTAACAACCGAAACCCTACGCGTCTTACTTTACAATTACCATTTCATTCTTATTACCTCAAAAAGTTTACAATGAATCCACCATCCTCTACACCGCAAGATGAAGCAACTACATCAACAACTATCGAAAACCCAATGAGTCATATACCCAAGCATGATGTTACTGTTTTTGGTGTGTCTACTGATTTGACTGATCTTAATTTACCAACCCATCTGTATATCTTGAGATATTATCTTTACTTAAGCGAACGTGCTGAAACAGAACAAAAAAAGTTTTCCCATAAATCATTCACTATTCAAGTACAAGATAAGTTGATTGGAATTTGGGAAAAACTTGGTATGGAAATAATGCTGAAAAAAGTGTATGTAATAAATTGAATAAATTGCTTGACAAGTATCAAGAGCAAATCAAGAGAAGAAACAACACCCAACAATTTACAGAGTATGTAAAATCTCTGGAAACAATTTTTTACTTTGGAACATGTAAATGCGATTTGAAGGCAGCTCCATGTGCATGCGGCTGGGTTCCCGAACGCCTCAAAGGGTTCACGCACGATCAACATAACCAGAAAAGACTAACAATGAATGCATTTATGATGGAAACTGAAGAGCAAGGAGCAACGTCTATGCCATCAATGCCAACATACCAAGATCCCGATGATTCAACATACGCACCGCCACCGGTTCAAGAAGATATGGATAGAAGCACAAGTTCACAATACACAGAGAGATACGATTGTTTTAACTTTGCCTTGGTATGTGACAGATTTGGTGTGCCTGACAAAATAGCATCAGCATTGGAAACCGCTCTTTTGCAAGATTTTAAAATTAAAGATAAGCATGGGAAACCTCTCATCATGGATAAATCGAAAGTTCGCAGAGAAAAAGATAAATGCGGATAAGAAGTGCTTCGCAAACGGTTAGATGATACCAATTTGTTAGCGTTTTCATTCGATGGCAGAAAAGATGATACTTTAACGATAGACAAAATTGATGCGAAGTATCATACTAGGATGGTAAAAGAACCTCATCTTGTTATTTTGAGAGAACCCAATTCTGAATTGATTGGTTACGTAAGACTGGAATATGAAACCGCTGAATACAAAACAACCAAATTAAATGGTTTTTGCAACGATAAAAATATATCACTGGATACATTAATTGGAATATGCGCTGACAGTGAGCCAACAAACACTGGCCCACACGGTGGAATTATACGACGATTCGAATTGCTGTTAAAAAGACCATCAACCAGCACTGGACCAAGATCGGCAACCGGAAAACTGAGCCGTCAAATCGAAACTTGTGAAACTCTTCCGGTAAGTTATTGCAATCACTCATTTATTATAATTGTCAACCATTTTTAATTAGTTTATTATTATATATTTTTAGGTGGTGGACGACTTCCAGAAAATTGAGTTGCAGAATATGCCCCTGCTCCAGAAAAAAAAGAATTTTTCACCGATCGAAGTACTTATACGACATGGCCCATGCAATTTCTAGAGGCGTGGTCCCGGTGGATCTGGCTAACATCAAACCAGGGAAAATTGTACATTCCCGGTGGCTCACCAAGGCCGATAGATTATTGCGATTATATGTGACAATGGAAAATCCAGATGCAAATTTAAGAATTCTGGTTGAATTTATAATTAAATGTTATGTGCCAATGTACTTCAATATCAAGTATTACAGGTCTGTCGTGAACGGCAGTGCATTATTTTTCAAGTTCAGTGGTTGGTCACGATTTCTAGAACCTCGCTTACGCAAAATTGTCAATCAAGTAATTAATGATAATTCATATTATGCGCATTCGGAAAATATCTTGTTATCAATGTTGTTTGATGATAGGAAAGAAAAGCGCGAATGTGCCATCAAGAAAATTCTACGCTATCGAACCGATGTTGACGAGCCAATGGAACTTAGAGTTTATAAAAAACCAGATATAAACTTTAATTGCACAAGTTATACGGAAATGATCAATTTGAATGATATAAATATCGTATTTGAACCACCATTCACGCGAAGCATTCCGTACGATACATTGAAAGAATATTTAAATCAAGATGATCCACCGTTTAATGATCCAAAAATTCCATCACACATACAAGGAACGGAATGACATGTTCAATTGCTAGCAAGCGTTTCCAAACGGGTTATCTCGGAAAATGTAGAGACTGTTATGGCGACGACATTAGAGAGCCGTGCGAAATTGCCCAGACTTGAAAGTAAAAAAGACTTCAAACAATAATTTTTTTTAATTTCTTTTCTATAACTCACTTAAATTAATTTTTTCATTTACATATGTTCTGACTAAATAAATTTCTTAAGAGAAAAAATAGATATTATTATAAATAAATAAATAAAAATAAAGAAAAAACATAGCAATTTAGCTGATTTTTTCATGTAAATCACCAAAAATGGTGATTTTATGGAATGATTGTATGGGGAACCCCCCAAGGGAGTTCCAGGCAAAGTATCTTATTTTGATCGCTATAATATGATTTTCATAGAGCAATGGGTGATTTTTAAATCGACCCGCCCTAACATACATACATATGTATGTTTTGTTCTTTTTGTTTAGTGACATGCCGGTAACGCGTGCCAGTTTAATTGTCACACTTTTCTATCATTTTCTTAAGAGTGAATCAAAAAAGCTCCCAAAACTTTTGTATACATGTGATTTTTTATCACCTTCTCGCTCACATATTTTCTGCCGTAATAAAACTATATACTTCTTTCTCACACTTTCGTTAAATTTAAGACAAATCGACAAAACTGCTTTCAGGAAAGCGTGGCGGTGCATTCCATATTTGCGTAGTGGGCAAACCACTCGCTTACCATTCCCTCAGTCTAGAGTTCGAAACGCGAAATATTTTTTTTTTTCAACTAAAATGTTTATATTATTTTCATTAATAATTTTTATATTATAATTTTTTGAGTTTAAAAAACTAAAAATAATCTATAATATTATATTTTTCTAACTACATTAGATTACTTTAAATTCATTTTTATAAATATTTTTAAGAAAAATTTAATTACATAGTAAGATATAGATTTTAAAAATAAACATTCATATTAAAGCTATTATGGTTACACTATTAAAATTCATTTTTGTTTATACATTCTTAAATCCTACTACATTTTTTTAAAATTATTATCTATTTGGATTCGTTCGATTCCTCCACAGCTTTTTGCTTCCTGTATTTCTTTTGTTTGTACCTATGGTGGCTCATTTCGATGGACTTCCGAATTTGTTTTTCGAAATTCGCCAGTCCACAAGTAACGAAAGAATCTAATAAATTATAATGAAGAGACAAATTAAAACACATTCTCTTAACTAAATATGTATATATTAAATTTACCATATAATATGTTAGATGCCAGTAGAAATTTCGATATGGGTTGTTTCCCTCCTCTATCGTCCCAGTTACACAAAAACAAAAATTCGTCAGTGTATATATGTATGTCTCAGCACATCATGAAAATTATCTGAATTTCCCTTTGTTTTTAAAATAAGCTGTTTCTGTAAATTGAAAATATTTAGCAAAATTTTAAATAATATTTATTGAAAAAAATATATACATTACTAACCGTTGCAGTAGCAAATTCCTCGCATTTCAGTTTCTCGTCCATTTCCAATGCTGCAGCTATCGTTGTTATTGGTAGCGTGGAGGCAACTTCGGTTTGCATACTATCTATTTCTTCACCAGTCAGTCGGCATACTGAATGGTGAATTTTTCTAATTAAAACCTTACATTCGCGCACAGTTTTTTGTTGGGCCATTTCTTCGCTTTTATGAATTATCTGAAAAGAGATATGTATGTATGCAGTTAGAGGATACAATAACAAAACAATACGTTCTCTATATTGATGAATACTTATAGAACAATATAAACTTACATTTTCTTTCATATAGCTGTCCATCTTTTTCTCCATATTGGATACTGTTGTCGTCAATACTTCTAATTGTGCAGAAATAGTTTTTAACATTTTAAAAACTTCTGAAAAAAGTTATAAACATAATAGAGAACAATGCATTTTAGAAAAGTATTGGATTACCATTTCCATCCACAGCCAAATTGTTTTCATTTCGTTTTGCCTCTGAGTTGTAGCAACCAGAACTATCAAATTTTTTGCGCTTCAATGTCAGTTGTTCTACATTAACAAATGTGTACAAATAAAGTGAAAACTAAAACGACAAATTTACATGTACATACCTTTTACAGGAGTCGAAGACGTTGTTGGGAATTCTTCAAAATCAATTGCATCAAAGAGGGCTGGTGAATCCATCTGTTCGTAAAATAAAAAATTGGCAGAATCAAAATTCTTTTAAATAATTCATATCATGAAATAAAATACATTCGGAAAATACCACAATTACTTTAAATAGTACTAATTTGAAAATTCATGAAATAGATGATATAAAATTGGTATGAGAAGAAACCTGCCCTCGTGTGGAATAGAAAAATATTTTTAAACTATATCATCTTTTTCGATTTTAAACAATTGTGGATCTAATTTATTTGCCAACAAAATGGCTAAACCTCAGTCTCTGACCATCTGGACAGATATCTTTTTCGCTTTCGCAAGTGTTCGTCTTTGTTTTTTTTTAATTACTACGATTCCAATGGTTCTAGCCTTTTAGCTTTCAACACCCAAGAAACAATGCGCCGATACTATAGCACTACCAGACACGTCTGTCATGCCTATTACTTTTATGGGGCCTAATTTTTGACTTAAACAATAAGAGTCTTTTTCTTTTTTATAATCTGTATTAAATGAATTAATTTTAGAAATTTTATTGCAACTAAAATCTGCACTATTTCTTTCTTCAAGCCTTAAATGTAATTTCTGCAGGATTTTATTGGGCTTATAAGCGGAAAAGTTATCTAGAGGCCCATATAGCTTAGTACATTCAGTTAAATGGAGTAAACCATGTATGTTGTAACTAACTAAATGGTCTCCGTATATATTTCCAATCAAATCAACGAATTCTTCCAAGATTTGTTGGGCAACGTTGGCTTCAGTGCTATATGACTTCTTGCATGATAGCAGCCTTATACCTGCGTGCAATAAGAGGAAATGGTAGTAATGGTTCCACTAACGCAATCTTTTAGAACAAATATACAATAAGAACTGCCTAAACTCTGTCGCTTTCCAAATATTGATTTCATCTAAACTTCTACATATTCGGCCGAACTCTGAAGGAACTAAATTGAAGAGAAATGTTATTTTTTCGTTAATTTTGCTTACGTTTATATTGCCTTTTTTTATCAACAATTGAAGCAACTTTTTACATACACCAAGATCTACGAGGTGCATTGGGTCTAAAGGAAATTGGGAAACCATTTTGAAATTTCCGGACTCTAAAATGCTTTCTCTAAATTTAAAAGGAGTGATGTGATGTGATCTGTCATTTCTATTTTTAAAAGACAGGTCAGTCCTTAAATTTTTTATTTGTTTTGAAAAACAAACTCTCCGTTCTTTGTAGTCACCAATTTGATCACATTTAGAACAGCTACTTTTTCCAGTGTGCGATTGCACACCTGTAACAAAAGCTCTAGCAGGAGCATCGCAGCAAAATAAACGAATATCAAATTTTTTTTTTTATAGGATAAACACTAACTTGAAGGCCATTTTTTTTTTAAATAATTTACCTCTTCGCAAAATTCTTTCAAAAAATCATTGATGTTCCAAGGTTTTTCTGTTCCAGAAAAGCACGCAATTGTAAACGGCAATACGTTTGGAAAATCAAATATGGACGCTAAAATAGGCCACAATACCTTATTTGAATTTTTGAATAATTTAAGGCCATCTATTCCCACATCAAGCAAAATGGTATTCGTATTTTCCAGTTGAGGAAATAAATTATTCTTAAAATAATTTTGAATTCCTCTATATAAAAAATGGAATCGTTTGAATATTTACCTTTTTTCGGCTGGTACCTAGGAGACTTTTAGCCGTTAAAGTAAATCAGTGCAACCTATTTTTCGCAGTGTTTGCAACAGATCGCTCAATGTATTGTGGGATACCCTATTTCTTAAAGCCCATGCTTTTAATTCTAAGCTAAATATATTATTTTCTATCATTTTTAAATTTAAACTATCACTATCACTAATATCGCTATCGCTGCTTAGCGAAAAATCAAGCTTTCTAAACTGCACCCCTCCACAATAGGATCAAATTCAAAATTTATATCTTTTTCAGAAAAGTTCATAAACTGAGACGCACTAAGATTAAAAGCCTTTTTTTCTCGGCTCATATAAGTATTGAATGTATTTTTTTTCGTTTTAATTGTTGTGTTTACTACTTACCCTTTTCTCACACACGTTTGTAGTAACCACTTAAAAATTCTTTAATCAAATATTATATACATATATTATAACAAACAAATTTATTTAATTCCAGAAAATGAAAACTTCTTATCGCGACTCGTTCATAAAAAAAATCGTTTTTCTTTGAATTCAATTAGTCGCAACGAACAAGCAAACGTCAAATTCACGGTATCATGCCGTACGCTTTCACATCCATTGTTTTCAATAAGCAATGACAGCTAAAAAATCAGTTTGTCTTCTTTTGTTTTATTTTTCTTAACATCTGTGTGAAGAGCGTGTAATATAAAACAAGCAAAAGACACAATTGATTGATCTCTTACTCACTTGACAGAATTGTGAGGGTATGTTAGTGACATGTAAAAATTGTGTAAATGTGTTGGAGTTTCGGTCACGCAGATTTTGCTGGGGGGGTCACTGCGTTGTATTTTGTTCGCTTCTGCACTTGATGTCACTGCACTTTCTTGTCGAACTTTCTTTTGTTTTCTGTCACCCCAATTTATTTTTAATTTATTTAAATATAAAATGCCTTATAAAAATCCGAAGGTGCCTTTCGGTAAGGCTCGAAGGACCATAGGTACTCTGCTGCCCAAATTTGCACCCAAAAGTATTAATCACTTTAACAATCATGCAATAAAAAATTCACACAGGTTAAAATTTACAATCATTTAATGTAATTTAATGTGTTCACAATCATTATTATTGTAATTAAATTCTTATAAAAAATTATAAATTATATGTGGGCGACGAATGCATGTAGGTGCCCGGAGCGGGGTGGATGTAAGTAGCACACCGGACCGATGAGGGATCGCAGGAAGTATTTACGTAGCGCCGCGTATGATCGAAAATACTTTTATAAGAGAAACGGAGGTAGCTGACGAATGTTGATAGCGAATATGTATACGAATTATGATGTGCGATGATTGTGTGACGAATTGAACTGTCGAATTGTTTAGAACGAATGAATCTGCTGTCCTGTTGCCCATCCTTTTTGTTGAGTGGGTTGGCGTACAGATGTGTTGAGTAGTAGGTGCTGTAGTAGTGTCATCAGCTGTGGTGAATTGCAATGAAGCATTAGGATGCGCCAGTTTTACCGAGTAGAGGGGGTGGATGCTTAACTCATTTAAACAACGAAGGAACCAATTTTTTTATTAAAGTATTTATTTGCTTAACCAAAATGCACTGCTTAAAAATAACCAAGAATTAAAATGCTGTAGGGGACTCACAATTTGTCATAACGTATCGCAAAATCATAAATTTTTACACTTGTTTGAAAAAATACAAAAATATGTTTACGCAATCACAATCCTTAACGCTTTGTTTTCGGTGCGTTATAACTTCTTCCTTTATGAGACTATATAAAAGTTCTAATTGAGAAAATCATTTCGTTAAGACACTTTACACACTGACTTATTCTTACGCATATGATTTAAAGTCAACCAAAGTTCGGAAGTATTCATAGTCGTCATACAAGTATGTGAGGATAGAAACCTAAATTATGCTAAGTATTTATCAATTTGATATCTTTGATTATCTGTGAAAAAACGGTAGGAGATGATTGTGAAAATTAGATACATATTTTTATACATTAATACTAAAGAGGAAATATTTGATGGTTTGTTTTTGAACTGCATAGACTGCAAAAATACTTGACGGGTATATTGCATTTTCAAAACAGTTATTGACCCATTTTTAAATGTAACGCAAGATGTAAAAAATGTCCTAATAAGCATAAATAGCATGCTCTGCGAATACTACTGATTTTGGAACAAAATAATTTTTTACGACTTTGCAGAACATATGTATGTATATGTATTTATCTTAGAAAAATCTCACGATGGCAACGTTGCATCTAATTGTTATACAGGATGTTCTAAAATGAACGATTTAAATATAAATAACCATAAAAGAAAAAATCAACAACTGTCAGTTTAGACCTGGTAAAAGTGAAGCGGTACACGTCTGAACAACTTGACTTCACTGTTGAACAATATTTCAAAAACAATGAAAGCTTGGTGGCTGCAAAATCGAGCACAATCATGCTAATCGATGAAGCACATTTTCATCTTCATGGATTTGTTAATCGAACTCAGAGAATCTACGTGTGATTTTGGAAAGACGTTGAAACCATTTGCCAGGTGTGTTATTCCGCAAATAGCCCTATCTTAAGTACTTTATGATTCACCTGTCAAAATTAATTACTTGAAATTCAATTGATTCCGACATTCCATTCGAAACATAACTAGAATTTAAAAATGCAAATTTTTTCCAGATTTTATCCATTTTATCTCCAAATATGCATCCGGAAGTTCAAAAATCTTTATATTGGGTATATGGGGGATTCAACCCAACTGTAACCCACATACATATTACTAACAGGAAAAGATTCTCCCCAAACTAAACTCGCAAACTGACCGATATTTTCAATCAATATCAACTCTAAGCACTGGTCTCAACATATTCGGCACCTAGGGGCTTAACACTTGTTGATCATGAGGTGAAATACTTCAAAAGCATTTTTTCCACAGGAATATTATGTGCCGAGTTTAGGTGAAATCGGTAGAGAATGACCCGAGAGATGTGCTTTTACCCAAGGGTGGGCGGTGCTACGATCATTGTCCTATTTTGATGCCTGGTCTTTTAAAGCTCTTTCACACCATTTTTGAGATAAAATTTAATGTCTCTGGCGTATTTAATTATTGGCTACTAAACAAATGTAAATTTTTGAAAGAATGGAGTCATGTGTAGAAGTTCACGCAATTGAGGAAAGTTCTCTGATTGCCATTCACTTGGGAGTAGACAGAAACGATACTTTTGCGTATGGCTTAAGCAGTTCACGACTTCCGGTCTTAAGCCAAGTAACATCCGTTGAAGGCAAAATAAAGTTAGAAAGCTAAACATCCCCCTCCCTACGGTTGTACGCTGGGTTTGGTTCCCGCCACGTAAAAAACCCTACAAAGGAAAAAGAAACAACGGCCTCGTAAAACGTGTTAAGGATAATGATTTGAGGGTATGCACCTGGATTGCACCGGTCTCTTATTTGGGAAGATGTCGCTGCACAACTGGTTGATGTCCACGTGAAAATAGAGGCTGACATCACCGCCGTCCACGAAATGCGATGGACGGGACAAGGACTGAGGCGAGTAAGTCCTTGAGGCATTTACTACAGTGACCATATAAAGGAGCGCAAGTTTGGTGTGGGATTCGTGGTGGGAAAGAGACTACGTCGTCGAGTACTGGCATTTACCCCGGTGGATGTATCTTTGGCAAAACGGTCGGAAAATTCAGCCTCCACGATGTAACATCTTCAAATGAGTTAAGACTTCGCTGGGGACCGAAATATGGTTACCTGTAGTACTAGATTCCAGCATTTGAAAATTCATCAAGCTACCTGACTGTCTCCGGATCGAAAAGCCACCAACCAGACCGATAATGCTGTGATAGACGCAAAACACGTACCCAGTGGTTTAGACGTGTGACTGCCGTGGAACCAGCATCAACGCCGATAACAATATCAGCCTTAAAATCCAATGCAGATACATTTTGCAAACATTTTCCTCATCATTCTCGTCCAGCTATATGTATAGTGTATTAGCATGGACAATGGCATTATCTGATAAGTGGGCTGTAGAAGTGTTTCATAGAAAGGTTTGACGAATATTTATGGTTCTTTGCGCATTGGCAACTGCGAGTACGTACCGCAGTCGATGGAACGATGACAAGATATACGGTGACATTGACATACAAGGTTCGTTCCAAAGTAGGCAGGAAAAAACGGAATAAATGGTTTTTTCAGCAAAATCAATTTATTTTACTCAAAATAATTTCCTTCTGCTTCAATACACCTTTTTGCACGGTGCAAAAGCATGCCGAACTGTTTTAGCTCGTCATGTTGTCCGGTGCAAGATGTAAGAGAACAATTTCAAAACAAAATTTAATGTTGTCTCTTTGTTCAAAGGTCATTTTCGCACCGATAACACAAACATACTGACACTTAAAACGCAAAAACTACACTAAGAAATCAATGAAATTCTCACTGACAATCGATAAAGATAGCAAGAGACATTTAAATCTTGTTTACACTACTTTTCAGAGAGATGCGCTGGCTAAGTAAGAGAACACTGGAGAAAAAGGAAGAGAAAAATCTACACTACTTTAGAGAGATCAAGTGGAGAATGCATCTCGAATTGGCGCCAAATAGCGAAAAAAAGAAATGACTGGCGCGCAGTTGTTAACTCTGCTATTAATGCGTAAACGATGCCTATGACAGTGAAACAGAAAAAATGTACTATATGTGTTTACATCCATAATTTATAACGGTAAGCTTATGCCGTTGTCATGGTTACTGTTTCTGTAACTCTTTTCATTCGTATTCTAACGATATTTGATTGAACAAAGGAACAGCACACATTCTATTATTTGCATCAATATTTGTTACTAAATGGCAGTGAAGGAAAAAATATTTAAAGAATAGGTAGAAATTTGCATGGTGCTCCATGAAAAAAGAAAATGATTTATTTACAGAGAAATGAGAAAAATCAAACCCAAAATGCGAAAATTACGAATTTTTCCAGAAAAGTAGTATATAAGGCCATAAATTTTGTTAAAAGGGATCCTGATTTGCTGAAAAATAAAGAAAATGTTAGGCTCCTGCACGTAAAACAACGGAACATGCTGATATAACCATCATCAGAAAAAGAAAGGCTAATCCTTTTAAATTTTCCCTAGAGATTGTGGCTGAAATAAATGAGAAATTTGGGCTTAGCGTGTCCAATCGTCTTGTACAAAGTCATCCCAATGATGCTCAGTTGCTTGGACGAATAAGTAGAAAAACCATTGGTGTCCAAAAGAACATAAGAGCAGGGGCGAACTTTGCAAAAGCATACAAGTATTTAGAAAAGGACGTCAAATTTTGAAAGGAGTATTTTAGAGCGATGAAACAAAGGTAAATCATATTGGATACGATGGGGAACCATTCGTTTGTCGCCCAGGATACACCGCATGGCAGTTGTCGCGAGGGGGGCATGTTCCTAGTACAGCGTTGGTAATGATACATGGTAGATTGAACCAATTTTTATACCTCAACATTCTCAAATATACTATGGAACCATTAGCGTTCGCATCGATGCATGTGATTTGGATTTTTAAGCATGACAATTGTCCAAAGCACACAGCTTAAACTGCGAAGAGTTGGCTCACTGCAGAAAGTATTGACGTTTTAAGGTTAAAAAACAGGTGCCAAATGCCGAGCAATTTTGAAAAAATTGTGAACATACTAAAAAGTATTGACGTAGTGACAGTTCAAAAGCAATAACACTTAAAACACTTGTAATACATTTTGTTAAATTCCGCAGAAGCCGTCTACTACGCTACTTATATCTCCAGACCAAAATACCAAATAAGAAACGCAATCATTTGTTTTAAAAACCAATGAAAATTTTCAATACGTTTTTTGTTTATATTTGTTCAATTCACAACCTATCGTAAAGCATCGTAAAATCGTAAAATTATAAATTTTTACACTTGTTTTTTTATAATTTTACGATTTTACGATGCTTTACGACAGGTTGTAAATTGCTCAATTATTATAAAACAAACTTGGTTTTATTGCATGCTCAAAGTGTGTTATTTTTCCGTCTATGACTGCTGGTGTGGTTTCGTTCAATTATTGAAATTGGTGAAATATCCCGCTCGTCGTCCAATTTTGAAACTGGATCCTCAGAAGCCGTTTTGTTCCATCTGTGATGTAAAATTTAATTTATGTATATGACACATGAGGTTGGAGTCATGTGTAGAAGTTCACGCAAGTGAGGAAAGTTCTCTGATCGCCATTCACTTGGGAGTGGCCAGAAACGATTCTTTTACACGGCTCAAGCAGCTCACGACTTCCGGTCTTTGACCAAGAATCCTCTGGGAAGCCTAAGAACATCCGTTCGAAGGCGAACTAACGTGAGAAGGCGAAACATCCCCTCGTAAAAAATTATACCAATGAAATCTAAACGACAGCCTCGGATGAGAGACCCCCCCTTTTGATGACGACCATGGCAAACGAAATAAGGACTACGATATTAGGGCATGCGCCAGGAGTGTCTGGTCGGCGGAAGGTGCCGCTGCCCAGCCGGTTGACGTCCTCGTGAAAATGAAGGCTGACATCACCGCCGTCCAAGAAATGCAATTGACGGGACAGGGACTGAGCCGAGTAGGTCCTTGTGGCATTTATTACAGTGGCCATATAAAGGAGCGCAAGTTTGGTGTGGGATTTGTGGTGGGAGATAGACTCCATCCCGAGTCCTATCATTCACTCCGGTGAATGAACGTCTAGCCACAATCCGCATCAAATCGAGGTCCTTCAACATATCGCTGATTTGCGCCCACGCCCCGATGCCTTCTATGAGCGCTTGGAGCGCGCCTATGAGGACTGCCCCCGCCACGATGTCAAAATCGTGCTTGGCGACTTTAACGCCAGGGTGGGCAAAGAAGGTATATTTGGCACTACGGTCGGTAAATTCAGCCTCCACGACGAAACATCCCCAAATGGGTTGAGGCTGGTCGACTTCGCCAGGGCCCGAAAAATGGTTATCTGTGGTACTACAGTCCAGCACAAGAAAATACACCAAGGCTGTCTCCGGATCGTAAAGCCAAGAACTAGATCGATCATGTCGTGATAGACGGAAGACACGTCTCCAGTGTTCTAGACGTGCGTACGCTCCGAGGTGCTAACATCGACTCGGATCACTATCCTGTTGCAGCCATGACTCGCACCCGCCTTAGCAGAAAGCGCACGTCAACAAACACAAGGAAGGTTCGACGTCGAGAATCTGTAATCAAAACAGACAGCCCAACGATGTTCTACTCGGCTTGCACTCCTGCTCTCTGAGAACACTCGTCAACAACTCGGAATAAGGGAACTGTGGGACGGCATTTCAAACTCCTTACGTACAGCTGCTTCCGAAACCATTGGTTTTCGGAAAATGCAAAAGAACAGCTGGTACGACGAGGAGTGCTGTGTCGCAGCGAAGAGAAAACAGGAGGCCGAAATGCGTGAGTACGAAAAGCTTGATAAGCTGGCCAACAGGGGCAATGCTCGAAAATTCTACGAAAAATGCGGCGGCGTACATAAGGTTTCAAGACCGGTGCACACTCTTGTAGAACTTCCAAAGGTGATTTATTGACCGATGCCCAGAGCATAGTTAAATTATGGAGGGAACACTTCTCCAGCCTGCTGAAAAGCAGTGAAAGTACAACGCCAGGAGAAGGCGGACCCGATTCCCCAATCGATGACGATGGAGCAGACGTTCCATTGCTCGACCATGAAAAAGTCCGAATAGCAATTGCCCGTCTGAAAAACAACAAAGCGCCGGGGGCCGATGGATTACCGGCCGAGTTATTCAAACACGACGGCGAAGAACTGATAAGGAGCATGCATCAGCTTCTTTGTAAAGTATGGTCGACCGAAAGCACGCCCAACGATTGGAGTTTAAGTGTGCTCTGCCCAATCGTCAAAAAGGAAGACCTCACAATCTGCGCCAACTACCGTGGGATAAGCCTCCTCAACATCGCGTTTAAGGTTTTATCGAACGTGTTGTGTGAAGGATTAAAGCCCACTGTCAACAAAATTATTGGACCTTATAAGTGTGGCTTTAGACCTGGCAAATCAACAACCGACCAGATATTCACCATGCACCAAATCTTGGAAAAGACCCGTGAAAGGAGAATCGACACACACCACCTTTTCGTCGATTTCAAAACTGCTTTCGGCAGCACGAAAAGGAGCTGCCTTTATGCTGCGATGTCTGAATTTGGTATCCCCGCAAAACTAATACGGCTGCGTAACCTGACGTTGAGCAACACTGAAAGCTCCGTCAGGATCGGGAAGGACTTCTCCGAGCCGTTCGATACCAAACGAGGTTTCAGACAAGGCGACTCCCTATCGTGCGACTTCTTCAATCTGCTGCTGGAGAAAATAGTTCGAGCTGCAGAACTTAATCGATATATTTGGGAACCAGCATAAACACCACCAACAATGTCAGCCTGGAAATCCAACGCAAGATTGCTCTTGCCAACAGGTGCTACTTCGGACTGAGTAATTGAAAATAAAGTCCTCTCTCGACGAACAAAAACCAAACTCTATAAGTCGCTCATAATTCCCGTCCTGCTATACGGTGCAGAGGCTTGGGCGATGACATCAACTGATGTGTCGACGTTGAGAGTTTTCGAGAGAAAAGTTCTGGGAAAGATTTATGGTCCTTTGCGCATTGGCCACGGCGAATATCGCATTCGATGGAACGATGAGCTGTACGAGACATACGACGACATTGACATAGTTCAGCGAATTAAAAGACAGACGGATGGACGAAAACACTCCAGCTCTGAAAGTATTCGACGCAGTACCCGCCGGGAGAAGCAGAGGAAGAGGAAGGCCTCCACTCCGTTGGAAGAACTAAGTGAAGAAGGACCTGGCTTCGCTTGGAATATCCAATTGGCGCTACGTAGCGAAAAGAAGAAACGACTGGCGTGCTGTTTTTAACTCGGCTATAATCGCATAAGCGGTGTCTACGCCAATTAAGATGAAGATATGACACATTTATTGTTGTACACTTATAAACAATTAACTCATATGGCATGACAACACAATATACATATACGAGGTGTGTTCAAAGAGTATAGCGAAAGTTTTGCTGACAGTTTTCTTCGATTGCAGGGGCATGGTGCATCATGAGTTCTTGCCACAGGGAAGAATGGTCAATAAGGAATATTACCTGCAAGTTATGCGCAATTTGCGCGAAGCAATTCGCCAGAAACGTCCGGATTTGTGGAAGAACAAAAATTGGCTTTTGCACAACGATAACGCCCCTGCTCACACATCGTTGCTTGTGCGTGACTTTTTGGCCAAAAACCACACACTAATGATGCCGCAGCCACGGTATTCCCCAGATCTGGCCCCCTGTGACTTTTTCTTGTTCCCTAAACTGAAGAGGCCCATGAAAGGACGACGTTACGCTTCTCTTGACGAGATAAAGACGGAATCGAAGGAGGAGCTGAAGAAGACAAAAAAAAAAATGATTTTTTGAAGTGCTTCGAAGATTGGAAAAACCGTTGGCACAAGGGATTACCGTTGGCACAAGGGATTACTTTGAAGGGGACAAAATAGATATTCATGAATAAATAAATAATTTTTGAAAAAACACAAAATTCGCTATACTTTTTGAACACACCTCCTACACATATTTAAGTAGATAAGATAAATTCTAAAATAATACATAAGCCATAATCGATGAAAATGTTAAAATAAAAGCAGAATGAAATAGTTATCACTAGATGATGTGTCAGTCTATTATTGTGCGCCACCAGAGATAATAATGTATATGTACTCATATTATTGTACAGATCGTTCATCAGTGGGGTTGACTGAAAGAACTAAAATGGTTTGTAAATTTGTACTTTTACTTGAGTGTCTGTAATCCTTGTGAGAGAATTGTTGTGGGATCAGCGCCCGCATCTCGACGGCACCGATGTATTGTTGCGGCCCGAATGCTGCTCGTTAAGTACGCGCTCTGTGTTACCTTGCAACTATCATTGGACATATCTGTAAGGCTGACTTAAACGCATGGATCAAGATGGTATATTGTGCAGAACCTGATGAGTTTTAATAACAGTTTCTCGCTTTTCGTCTTGAATGATTTGGTACCCTCTGTCAGTCTCCCCGTCTTCATTACGTGGTGGTGATCCTATTTTGTACATAATGTACTTTGCCTTATACTGTGAAAATCCAGGCTTAGCGAAAATTCTGTTCGCCGCCCATGACGTCATGTGATAGTATACGCTGAATTATATTTTTTACACATTTTAGAAACTGTCGTCTTTCATCAGTTGCGCTTGTAAATAATGGTTTTAAGTGTTCCCCCAAAGCAACACATTCCCGTACTTTCCTCATTCCATTTTCCATACTGCAATTTTATTGAGCCTGTGGTTACTGTTATCCAATGCCGCATCATATTCAAGCTCAAATTTTTTAAAAAAGCCCCACGAATTTTTGATAAATATTTGCCGACGCTATGATTGACGATGAACGACTGCGACTCGTCGAGCATCTGTCGCATCTACTGTCTCTGAAGTACGCATTTTAGCCATAAACTGGGCATTATCTCGGCGTCGGAAAATTGCTTCATCAGGCGTTTGTGTGGACCACTGCCGCTTCAGGTGTCTCTAATACCGAGCATAGTTTCATGACTCGAGCTCTTTGTGAAAGTTTGCTGGTCATATTTAAGTATGCAAAACAATATTCATCAAAATAGCTATAGAACTTTTGCTAAAATGTCTATTCCGTCCGTTCATTCTAATGAAGTAAGTCGCAACTTAAGTATAAAATAATTATATTTGCGAAATGAACTACGGATATTTGTGTTCTGACTAGTATCAAGTAAACCTATCAGCAAAACATACTTGAATAATGGTTTGAGACAACAAAAATAAATTACATTTTTTTCATTTCTGAAATGCCACATGGAACTGAATTAACGATGAGGAACGTGGGTTGGTTAAAGGGATAAGTCAATCTGGCATCAAAGTTGTCTAAATAGTTTTTTTTTTTTTAAATAGGCAAACGAAGACAATAACCAATTTTCAGAAATCAACATACTCGATACTCGAGTACCAAAGCAATGCTTAAAACAACTAAATAAAAATGCAATATGCATTTTGTGAAAAATATAAATTTTGGAACGAAGAATTGTAGTGATGGAAAGAAATTTACTTTGTATGGACCAGATAGTCCTCGTAAATATTGAAGGAATTTGCCATAAATGTGTTCATGATGATTGATCACTCATGTTATGGGCAGCATATTCATCAAAAGACAAGTCCAGAATATGCTTTGTGCCAAGCATAATGATTGCAGAAATCTATATTAATTTCATGGAAAACGACCAAAAGAAAAGGTGTTATTTAATTCCATATTTGAATCCGATCGAGGGTCTGTGGGGAATTCTTTCCGGCAAAATATAAGCATCTTTCAAGCAATATGAAAACCTTAACCTTAACTAAATCATGAAATTTTGGCCGAATGAGAAAAAATACATATATGCCAGCTAAAAAAACTGCTTCATCGTATCGGGTTAGTGCAAATACATAAGGGTATCACAATCCTTTATTAAAAAATTCAATACTATTTGATTTACAAATTAAAAGTGTACTTTATGTGCTCTCATACTATCTCGGAGGTAAAATTTAATGTGTCAGGCGTAATAAGTTATTGATTTGAACAATACCGTTATACTTTTATGGGGAGGGAGCGGGCTTATCTTTGTGCTCAACGTCTTTGGTTGTTGTAGCTTTAGTAGTTTAGGAGAAATATACATTAAACTTATTAGAGGGCGAGGCCACAAGTTTCATTAATATATCTACATTTTTACTCAATTAACAAATTAACAATGAACGGATGAACAGACAGACAGTCCTTCGGATTTCAACTTTTCTCGTCAGCCTTGATCATTTATATATACTTGTATATATGTATGTGATATAACCTTACATCTATCTTGCTTAGCTTTAGGCGATACGTTGAACCGCTAGGTCAACAAAACTATTATACTCTGTAGCAACAGATTGCAAGAGTATAAAAATATCGGATTTTAAATGATAAGATTTATAATTTATGTGCATTTTTTTAATAATAAGGTCGACATTAGACAACTTATTAACATGTTAAAATATACTACATATTTAATTTTTATTGGCAAATTTTAACAAAATGTGAACAAATGTAATAGTTGTAATTAAATAAAATAATTTACAAAAATAAATTAAAAAAAAGGAATTTTGGAATGATAAACTCTTCTTCAAACTGTTTACGAAATATTTGTGAGTTTTCGAATCGCAGCTTCGAATACTGTCGAAATAATTTGTGGACTTTTTCTTTTTATTTCTATCATTTGATGTGAAACCGTCATATAACACCGGTCAACACGATTTTTGGGTCTGACATCCACATGTTAAATTTTAGTTTCTCCTATGACAAAAATAAGGAAAATTTTTTTTTCCGGTTAAAGTTTGCTTTCGTAGAAATTAGAGCAATTTTTCTATGATTTTTATATTTTTTTTACAATTTCACTATAGATTATAATTAGAAAACTTTTTTTTAGATACAAGAGTCGTTTTTATTCAAGATGTGTGATAAACAATAATATATAAATGTAAAATAACAAGAAATTACTGTCTAAAAGTGAATATTTTTTGTATTTCTTTTATGCTCATATGAGTTCTCTCGTATTAAACCCCAAATAAACTTGTCGATGTAGATCAGCCCAAAGCAAACTTAAAGAACTAAAGATTAATATTTAAGTGTTTTTCAATGTCTAGAATCAGAATTCAAGCATGATAACAGAAACCCCAAAAAAAATATTGTTTGTGTTAAAAATCGAAGATGGACTTTATTCTTATGGCAACATTTAATGAAGTAATTTGTTTCACGCATTGTAGACTCTGAAGCAAAATGTTAGCTTAACAATGCCTATAAACCAAGTTCATAGAACCAATAAGAAAGGGATGAAAATAAGCGCGGTTTCGATCAAATCACATTTGAACTCAAAGGAATTGAATTATTAATAACATTATAATCAACTACGGACTACACTTTCGAAACAATTATTTAATTGAATGAATGTTTAGCAATAATTTAAAAAAAAAATTACTAACACATAATGCACTTGAAATTAATCTAAAAATTTCTAACTCATCAAAAAAACGAACGATACCGAAGGTTATTTCCAATTCAGTGTGTTTTTTTTCACAAACAATACTTGAAATTTAATGTGCGGTAATAATATAATTGCAACAGTATTCAGTGATGCAACACCCAAAGTCCAAACACAATTAAAAGTGGAAAAAATCGCAACACCACAGGTCCGCCGTAAAGGATACACAATTATTCGATATAAATATGTATTTACAACCTATACTGAACAGCGACGATTTTTCGTAACTGAGTTTTGGTAGCTAACCGTAAAGATATTGTGTCACGCATTTGTTGAATTCGTAATATGCGCTCTCCTTCCGTTTATGTCATTCTACTTCTATATACTTGTATAAGGAGTGTTCCAAAGTAAACAGGAATTTTTGAATCTAGCGCCCCCTGGTGGCGCCATCTATCTCAGTATATTTGTGTTATCGGTGCGAAAATGGGCTTTGAACAAAGAGCCAACATTAATTTTTTTTTCAAAAGTGGTAAAACTTTAACCGAAACGTTCCAATTGATGCAACAAATTTATGGCGATGATTGCCTTTCCCGTAGCAGAGTGCACGAGTGGTTTCAACGATTCCAACGAGCTAAAATACTCGTTCGACATGCTTTTGGACAGTGCAAAAAAGCTGTATTGAAGCAGAAGGAGACTGTTTTGAAAAAAATAAATTGATTTTGCCGAAAAAATCATTTGTTCTGATTTCTTTAAAGTCCTGTTTACTTTGGAACACACCTTGTATACCATCTCCAGATTTTTTTCAGTAAAATAAAGGAATAAATTAAAAGAATTTGAAACAGGTGTACCGCAGGAAAGTATTTTAGATCCACTTTTGTATATTCTTTATACAAAAGAACCATAGTTAGCACTAAACAGAAGGTATGAGTGGCAATTTTGTCATAATACCGCAATACTATGCGTCGAAAAAGCAGCAGAAAAAGTTGCGATTCAGCGGCAAATAATAATGCATTGGTAGTTTTTCCTTTCATTTGAATAATAATAACATCTGAAAGAAAAGATAAATATTATTTTATCATTTAAAATATAAAACAAACATTTGTGTTCACATATTATAGTGGATTGTGCTGGCCGCCTTAAAGGCATAAATTACATATGTACATACTTGTATATATGTATTTATGTATTTTTACGTATTATAATGGAGTGCGCAGTCCAATTTAAAACAACACGCACTTATTTTCACATACTTAACAACAATTTATATTTGCTGCTTCTGATGATATTGCTGCTGCTGCTATTTTCAATTCAGTTCTGATTTCCAATGCTATAAAAACAAATAAAGTAATTATTTGCAAATTATTTAAAAAAAATTACATACAAATCATTCACTTACCTTCTTGTTGTACGAGCCTCCTTTACGATGGTACGATCACGAATGACATGCGTCTTTAAATCGTTTTTTTATTACCTTTTATGGGGTTTTCTTTTGACACTATTGACAATTATGTTTTCTCCTTCGCACTCATTCAAATAAATTAAGAAATGAAAGAAACTTTTTTCATCGCATTTAGGTAAACCAAAAACAAGAAACAGCGTTAACTTCGGTTGCACCGAAGCTAAATACCCTTCACAGGCGCATTTCTCTTAATAACTATGTGTTCAGTTTGTATGGAAGCTATATGCTATAGTAATTCGTTCTGAACAATTTTTTGGAGATTATATTGTTACCTTAAGCAGTAATCCATGCAAAATTTCTTGACGATACCACGTCAAATGCGAAAGTTTTCCATACAAGCCCTTGATTCCGATCGTTCGGTTTGTATAGCAGCTATATGCTATAGTAATCCGATCTGAGCAATTTGATTCCGATCATTCAGTTTGTATGGCAGCTATATGCTATAGTAATCCGATCTGAACATATTCTTCGAAGATTACATTGTTGTCTTAGAAAATAATCTATACCAAATTTCGTGAAGATACATTGTCAAATGTGAAAGTTTTCCATACATGCCCTTGATTCCGATCGTTCAGTTTATATGGCAGCTATATGTTATAATGGTCCGATATCAGCAGTTCCGACAAATGAGCAGCTTCTTGAAGAGAAAATGCAAAATTTGCAAAATTTTTAACGATATCTTAAAAACTGAGGGACTAGTTCGTATATAGACAGACAGACGGACAGACAGACGGACATGGTTAAATCTACTCAGCTCCACATACTGATCATTTATATATATACTTTATGGGGTCTCCGACCCTTCCTTCTGGGACAAATTTAATATACCCTGTTCAGGGTATAATAACCCGAAAATGTGCGTTGGTGTTAGTGCATAGAGAAAAAATGTGTAGTGTATTGAAATATTTGAGAAAAATGGTTAGCCGTGGTTGGCAGGGACCCCATGTAGTGTGCAATACATACAAACATATACACATACACATATATTTAGTTATTTAAAATTCTAAAATAGTGTATAAGCAATGAAAATGTCAAATAAAAAATAGAATGAAAGATTTCTAACTTGATATAAGACGTTTCACTTCCCCCCACCAGTGGTAAGGAATGCCTAATTCTTTTTTGAGGTCAATGTTTCACTAGTTTTTTAACCGCTCTTGGCTGGCAGGGACCCCATGTAGTGTGCAATACATACAAACATATACACATACACATATATTTAGTTATTTAAGATAGTTTTCTAAAATAGTATATAAGCAATGAAAATGTCAAATAAAAATTAGAATGAAAGATTTCTTACTTAATATAAGACGTTTCATTTCCTCCCACCAGTGGTAAGGAATGACAAATTCTTTTTTGAGGTCAATGTTTGATTTTACAAATCAACATTTTTGGTCCTATCGAGCCTAAAAAAAACATAGCTCAGTCAAATTTAAAAAAGCCCTAATATTATAAAAAAACACAGGCAAATAAAATACAGTAAGCCCTGTTATTAATATAAATACAGGCAAAATTAAATTGTACGACGGGTATATATTCCCGCATATTGACTAAATAAAAACAAGTAAGGAAGGACTAAGTTCGGGTGTCACCGAACATTTTATACTCTCGCACGATAAAGTGATAATCGAGATTTCATTATCAGTCATTTACATATTTTTCAAATACCGTATTTGTGTAAAGTCTTATTCCGTTATCATCATTGGTTCCTAATGTATATATTATACAGAGAAGGCATCAGATGGAATTCAAAATAGCGTTATATTGGAAGAAGGTGTGGTTGTGAACCGATTTCACCCATATTTCGTACATGTCATCAGGGTGTTAAGAAAATATTATATACCGAATTTCATTGAAATCGGTGAAGTAGTTCCTGAGATATGGTTTTTGGTCCATAAGTCGACGAGGCAACGCCCATTTTCAATTTTTAAAAAGAGCCTGGGTGCAGCTTCCTTCTGCCATTTCTTCCGTAAAATTTAGTGTTTCTGACGTTTTTTGTTAGTCGGTTAACGCACTTTCAGTGATTTTCAACGTTAAGCGTGGATATTATCCGATTTCTTTCATTTTTGAACTGTATATGGAAATGTCTGAAGAAAACGACTCTGTAGAGTTTGGTTGACATAGCTATAGTAGTTTCCGAGATATGTACAAAAAACTTAGTAGGGGGCGGGGCCACGCCCACTTTTCCAAAAAAATTGCGTCTAAATATGCCCCTCCCTAATGCGATCCTTTGTGCCAAATTTCACTTTAATATCTTTATTTATGGCTTAGTTATGACACTTTATAGGTTTTCGGTTTCCGCCATTTTGTGGACGTGGCAGTGGGCCGATTTTGCCCATCTTCGAACTTAACCTTCCTATGGAGCCAATTTTCATCATGATATCTCAATTTTTACTCAAGTTACAGCTTGCACGGACTCTATAACTCTATATCTGATTCTCTAAGTTTTAGGACTTACAAACAACCGTTATGTGAACAAAACTATAATACTCTCCTTAGCAACTTTGTTGCGAGAGTATAATAATAAATGTAAGACGGGTGTAATTTCCCACACATTAAACTGATCACATAAGCCGTTTTACAGAGACTAAACGCAGAGATCTAACTGATATCCAAGAAATATTCAGCGGCTGTGAATCGAGGCACAGCAAGGAACTCTGGGCGACCAAATCAAATTCCTCCAACGATTTCTTTCGAGAAAATCAAGCAGTCCACCAATAAGTAGGAGAAGTATTGAGAAAAAATTCTTGAAATGGGTATAAACAGAAAAAAAATTCTGGATGCCCAGACAGATTAAGCCGAAAAAGTGTTGTACACGTCCAACACTGTTTTAGGAAAAACATTAAAGAAAACAAAAATTGAAGAAAACATTAAAATTCTTGAAAAGCACCAAAAAGAATTCGTTACCAACTACGAAAAGCTAATAGCAGATGGCAAAGGAGAAGAAGATTACTTCAAGAAGAATATATACAATAACACTGTGATTAAATCGAAGAGGCAATCAATGCACTAAAGATAAGCATTGTAAATGGAAGATCTAAGCATAGAATTAATGATCCACAACGATCAAATAAAGGGCTTAGACTTTTTATTCATTGACATACAAAATCTAAAAAGCAAATTGGATTTTAATGTAGAAATTGAAGACATATTCGAAAAAATATATGACGAATATTACGAAGAGCTTCAAAATTTAAAACATAAGAGCCTAAAATTTCTTATCGCCCTAACTTGGATTTAGAAAAAATAAAAATTCCAACATTTTATGGCGATATTAAAGAATGGGTCAACTTTTACAACGTGTTCCAAGTTATGGTACATGACAACGAGCAGCTGCCGAACACAGAAAAAATTCTGCGTCTTCGTCAATGCTTAAAAGGCGAAGCAGCAGGAGTAATACAGCATTTTCAAATTTCGTAAAAAAATTATAAAACTGCATGGAGTCTACTTAAGAAAAAGTATAACAATCAGCGAATTCTGTTCATGATACCCAAATTATCTATAACTGCGACGAAACTAACTAATGCAGTGCAAAAAATTGAAGACGAAAAGCTTATAACAGTTCGATTACGCCCTCTATCTTCTGATGAGGAAGAAGCAACAGAAGTAATAGAGGAAGATAGAAAGGAAAATAAAATTGAAGAAACAAAACATGAACCTACAATAACTGAGGAAAACCCAACTCAATTGGTACCTTGTCTTCTATCTCTTCCCGCAGGCTTACATTTTGAAGAAATGTGGGAAAGTGAAGTCCAGGTTAAATCGATTGAAGATGAGCACGAAGCTAAAGAAGTCGACCACGTTTTGGAAGATGATGCTGATGCGTATGAGAAGGAAGAGGAAATTCAAGTTTTGCATAAATCAACACAATTGCCGAAAAAGCGGAAAGGTGTTTTAGTTGAGCCAAATCTTAATCTTATCAAAAAAAGAAAACATTTTGCAAACCATGAAAAGGAGTCAAAAAATATAGCTCTTGAAGCTGCAAAAATGCAGAATCAAGATTTTATAAAGATTGCTAATTCAACATTGGACTCTGATCTACCTGACGAAGAGCCAAATAAAAACGTTGAAATTAAAGCCGGTGACGATGTAGGAATGACAGCAGAAGGTGCAGAACTGAACCCAAAAGCCAAGATGAAGAAAAGGATGGGATGTCCGCCGACAAACAAAACAAGTACAACCATCACCAAAGAACGGAGTCAGTACAGAAGAGTGTACAAAGATATACAAATAAGAAAAGGGAAAGAAATATCATATACATACATATCATATACCGTCCACTGAGTTTTATACCCTGAACAGGGTATATGACGTTTGTCACGAAGTTTGTATCACGAAGAAGGAAGAGTCGGAGACCCTATAAAGTATATATATAAATGATCAGTATGTCGAGCTGAGTCGATTTAGCCATGTCCGTCTGTCTGTCCGTCTGCCTGTATATATACGAATAGTCCCTCAGTTTCAATTGAGAAGCAAAGTCCTCTCTCGACAAACAAAAACCAAACTCTATAAGTCACTCATAATTCCCGTCCTGCTATATGGTGCAGAGGCTTGGACGATGTCAACAACGAGTTTTCGAGAGAAAAGTTCTGCGAAAGATTTATGGTCCTTTGCGCGTTGGCCACGGCGAATATCGCATTCGATGGAAAGATGAGCTGTACGAGATATATGACGACATTGACATAGTTCAGCGAATTAAAAGACAGCGGTTACGCTGGCTAGGTCATGTTGTCCGAATGGACGGAAACACTCCAGCTCTGAAAGTATTCGACGCTGTACCCGCCGGGGGAAGCAGAGGAAGAGGAAGACCTCCACTCCGTTGGAAGGACCAGGTGGAGAAGGACCTGGCTGCGCTTGGAATATCCAATTGGCGCCACGCAGCGAAACGAAGAAACGACTGGCGCGCTGTTGTTAACTCGGCTATAATCGCGTAAGCGGTGTCTACGCCAATTAAGAAGAAGAAGAAGTCCCTCAGTTTGTAAGATATCGTTTTGAAATTTTGCAAACGTCATTTTCTCTCAAGAAGCTGCTCATTTGCCGGAACTGCCGATATCGGACCATTATAACATATAGCTGCCATATAAACTGAACGATCGGAATCAAGGGCTTGTATGGAAAACTTTCACATTTGACAATGTATCTTCACGAAATTTGGTACAGATTATTTTCTAAGACAACAATGTAATCTCCGAAGAAATTGTTCAGATCGGATTACTATAGCATATAGCTGCCATACAAACTGAATGATCGGAATCAAATGCTTGCATGGGAAACTTCCTCATTTGACGATATATCTTCACGAAATTTGGTATGAGTTATTGTTTATAGAAATAATGTAATATCAGAAGAAATTGCTCAGATCGGATTACTATAGCATATAGCTGCTATACAAACCGAACGATCATAATCAAGGATTTGTATGGAAAACATTCGCATTTGACGTGGTATCTTCAAGATATTTGGCATGGATTACTGCTTAAGGTAACAATATAACCTCCAGAAAAATTGTTCAGAACGAATTACTATAGCATATAGCTTTCATACAAACTGAACACATAGTTACTAAGAGAAATGCACCTGTGAAGGGTATTTAGCTTCGGTGCAACCGAAGTTAAAGTTTTTTCTTGTTTTAATTAATAATTTCTTTCTTTCGGCAATATGTTCAAATATCATTGATCATGCTTATTTAACAGCAAAACCGATATTCTACTAAATATAAATATCTATTTATATAATAATATACATACATACAAACATATGTACATAAACATACCCATGCATTTACATGCAATGCGCATCAAATAATGATAAAAATGCATGGGTAAAAACAAGCCATAAAGTTACAGATCAGATAGCATTAAAGAGACACCAGGATGTTCGAAAATCTTTATAATAGGTATATGGTCAGGGAAGTATTGACCCGATTCCACCCATTTTGGATACATATGCATGAAAAGAATTCTGCCTGAATTTCTATTGAATATCTCCCACATTGACCGATATTTTCGATCAAAAGTCCACTATAAGTACTGGGGTTCACATATTCGGTTTTGGTTGCATTTGAACCATTTTTTGTCATAAGGTGGCATCTACTTAAGGCATTATTTGTGCAAAGTTTAATCCTATTATATTAATTATTTCTTGATTTGTGTACAGGAAAGTAAAAAAGTCAAGTGGAATTCAAAATCGTCCTAGGCGTGGTTATTGTCCTATTTCGCTCATTTCCACAACCTTACATATAAATCTGAAAAGAATGTCGAGTTCTGAATTTTATCGAAATCTGTTGGTCAGGTCCCGAGATACGGGATTTCACCAAAAAGTCGGCAGTGCTACACCCATCTTCCGATTTTTACCGCAACTCCTATAAAGCCTTGTCATACTATCCCGTCGGCAAATTTCCACGTTTCTGGAGCATTTAGTTATTGATTCATCGGACTTTTAGTAGGTCTGAACAGTGCCGTTATTTGAGGAGTGAGCGGGGTTTGCATCTGATTTCACACTATCGGTGGTAGTTCTCGTAATATTCGTGTTGGACGAGTTTAGTTGTTGTAGCTTTAGTGGTGTAGAAGATATGCACATTAAACATATTAGGAGGCGTGGCCACTCCCACTTAAAAAAAAATTGTATCCACAGGTGCCCCTTGCTACTGTGATCCCCTGTACATAATTACAGTTTTATATCTTAATTTAGTTTTTAGCTATGGCACTTTATAGGTTTGCGGTTAATGGCGATTTGTGGGCGTGGCAGTGGTCCGATTACGCCCATCTACGAGCTCGATTTTTTTGTGTACTAAGGCATACCAAGACAGCAAGACAGTTAACCGGATTTCAACTTTTCTCGTCACCCTGATCATTTATATACTATATATAACCCTATATCTATCTCGATTAGTTTTAGCTAATACGCACAACCGTTAGGTAAAAATAATACTCTCTGGCAACTGGTTGCAAGGGTAATAAAGTTTCGCACAACTTTATGCTGAACTCTAACTTCCTAATCTTTTGCGACGAATGGGTTAGTCAAAAGTCATAAATTGGACCAATTTATTCACAGTGGATGATTTCGTAAAGTTAACATTCTAAATTAGTAATGAAAAAGTATACGTTAAAAATTTTAAGTGGAAAGTTTTTATATAACTTGGAGTCATAAGGATAACCTTATACTTTGGGAACGTTGATTTCACACATAAAATTCCCACGGATCAAAAAATTGGTTGGGTACTTCTTGAGATATAAGATTTTGCCAAAAGGAGGGTGTTGCCATGGCCATTACCCAATTTTACAGCTGATCCTAAAAACCTCACACTCACCATTTTGGTTATGAATACCAGTTATAGAGCATATATTCAGAGAGTTACCGCACTTTAAGTAGTTTTCGACATAACCGTTATATGAAGAGTAAGCGTATTTATCTGATTTTGCCCATTTTTATAGTGCCTTAAGTGAATTCTTATCTGGAAGTTTGGTTGATTTAACTTTTCCGGTTTCGAAGTAAAATAAATATCATAAAATAGTTTTAAAATTAATATTTTTTAAAAAATCATAGTATCATATATTCGTTTCATTAGATTTCTGCATGCGGTACACAAGCATATTATGATAACGAACCAGAACACAAAAGTTGCCATCCAAAAATTTGCGGCACGACCCCTTCGTCTTTCCTCGTCATACTATTTGTATTTTAAGTAAAAATTGAGACATCTTATGAAATTTCGTATGCGTGATCTTTGGCAAAAAAACTGGGTTCGTAAATGGCCGTAATCGGACTATTAAGTGCCATAACTAAGAACTAAATTAAGATATAGAACTGATTTGGGCACTGGGGCAACTGTGGGGAAAAAATTTTGAAAAAGTGGGCACAGCCCGCTCTTTAATAAGTTCAATGGATATATCTCTTAAACCACTACAACGACCAAATTCACCTAGCACAAATAGTACAAGAACTCCTCCCGACAGTGTGAAAATGGATGAAATAAGATGATAACTCCGCTCACTTCCTATATAACGATGCCGTTAAAAACTATTTAAAACGTTATATTTAAATCAATAACTAAATACACCAGAGGCATTAAGTTTCACCCGCGAGATGGTATAATAGACTTTAATGGGGTCGGGTTTAAAATTGGACGATGGACGTGACACCACCCACGTTTAGGTGAAAACACATATGGTTCACGACAGTCACCGTACGGATTTCAACCAAATTTGTGAGTGGCATTTTTATGTTACAGTATGAAAATGGGCGAAAACGGACTATAGCCACGCCTACTTCCCATCAAACATAACTTAATTTCCAACTGATTCTTTCCTTTCAAGTGTAAAACTCAAGAAGCAATTAATAAGCCGGGATAAAACTTTGCACGAATAGTGCTTTTGGAGCATTATCGCTAAAAATTTTCCAAATCCACCAAATTTTTTAAATCCCTAGGTACCGAATATTTGGACCCCATTACCTATCGTTGACTTTTTACCGAAAATATTGGTTAATATGTCAGATTTATAATTGAAATTCAGAGAAAATCCTTTCCCGATAGTAGTATGTCTGTGTGCTTAGTCCCCATATACCAAAAATAATGTTTGTCGAACTTCCGGTTGGAGTGTTTTTTCATTACGGTGCATATTTGTGCCTAAAATTAATAAAAAAGGGTGAAATCTCGCCTAGACCCTATATAACTAACACGTCCTTTTTACTTGAAGCCAAGGAAGTAGGAGGATGGAGTCATGTGTAGAAGTTCACGCAAGTGAGGAAAGTTGTCTGATCGCTAAAATAAAGGCTGACGTCACCCCCGTCCAAGAAATGCGATGGACGGGACAAGGACAGAGACGAGTAGGTCCTTGTGACATTTACTACAGTGGCCATATAAAGGAGCGCCAGTTTGGTGTTGGATTCGTGGTGGGAAAGAGACTCCGTCGCCGAGTACTATCATTCACTCCGGTGAATGAACGTCTAGCCACAATCCGCATCAAAGCGATGTTCTTCAACATATCGCTGATTTGCGCCCACGCCCCGACGGAAGAGAAGGACGATGTGACCAAAGATGCCTTTTATGAGTGCTTGGAGCGCACTTATGAAGGCTGCCCCCGCCACGATGTCAAAATCGTGCTTGGCGACTTTAACGCCAGGGTGGGCAAAGAAGGTATATTTGGCACTACGGTCGGTAAATTCAGCCTCCACGACGAAACATCCCCAAATGGGTTGAGGCTGATTGACTTCGCCAGGGCCCGAAATATGATTATCTGTGGTACTAGATTCTAGCACAAGAAGATACATCAAGCTACCTGGCAGTCTCCGGATCGAAAAGCCACCATGCAGATCGATCATGTTGTGATAGACGGAAGACACGTCTCCAGTGTTTTAGATGATGATGCGCTCCGAGGTCCTAACATCGACTCGGATCACTATCTTGTTGCAGCTAAGATTCGCACCCGCCTCTGTGCAGCAAAAAACGCATGTCAACAAACACAAGGAAGGTTCGACGTCGAGAAGCTGCAATCACAGCAGACAACCGAACGATTTGCTACTCGGCTTGCACTCTTGCTCTCTGAGAGCACTCGTCTGTGGGACAGCATTTCAAACTCCTTACGTACAGCTGCAACCAAAACCATTGGTTTTCGGAAAGTGCAAAAGAACAGCTGGTACGACGACGAATGCCATGTCGCAGCGGTGAGAAAACAGGTTGCCTACCTCGCAACGTTACGATCGACCACTACACGTGCGGGATGGGATAGATACCGAGAGTTTAAGAGGGAAGCGAGACGCATTTGCAGACAGAAAAAGAAAGAGGCCGGAATGCGTGAGTACGAAGAGATTGATAAGCCCTCCGACAGGGGTAATGCTCGAAAATTCTACGAAAAAATGCGGCGGCTTACATAAGGTTTCAAGACCGGAGCATACTCTTGTAGAACCCCCAATGGTGGTGGTGATTGGCAGTGAACGCACAACACCAGGAGAAGGAGAACCCGGTTCCCCAATCGATGACGATGGAGCAGACGGTCCATTACCCGACCATGAAGAAGTTCGAATAGCAATTACCCGCCTGAAGAACAACAAAGCGGCAGGGGCCGACGGATTGCAGGCCGAGCCGTGTGAAAGATTAAAGCCCACCGTCAACAAACTGATTGGACCTTATCAGTGTGGCTTTAGACTTGGAAAATCAACAACCGACCAGATATTCACCATCATCTTGGAAAAGACCCGTGAAAGAAGAATCGGCACATATCACCTTATCGTCGATTTCAAAGCTGCTTACGACAGCGCGAAAAGGAGCTGCCTTTATGCCGCGATTTCTGAATTTGGTATCCCCGTAAAACTAATACGGCTGCGTAACCTGACGTTGAGCAACACTGAAAGCTCCGTCAGGATCGGGAAGGACTTCTCCGAGCCGTTCGATACCAAACGAGGTTTCAGAAAAGGCGACTCTCTATCGTGCGACTTCTTCAACCTGCTTCTGGAGAAAATAGTACGAAAATGAAGAAGCTCGAATAGCAATTACCGTGGTATAAGGTTCTATCGAGCGTATTGTGTAAAAGATTAAAGCCCACCGTCAACAAACTGATTGGACCTTATCAGTGTGGCTTTAGACCTGGCAAATCATCAACCGACTAGATATTCACCATGCGCCAAATCTTGGGAAAGACCCGTGAAAGGAGAATCGACACACACCACCGCTTCATCGATTTTAAAGTTGCATTCGACAGAACGAATAAGAGCTGCCTTTATGCCGCGATGTCTGAATTTGGTATCCCCGCAAAACTAATACGGCTGTGTAAACTGACATTGAGCAACACCAAAAAGCTCCGCCAGGATCGGGAAGGACCTCTCCGAGCCGTTCGATACCAAACGAGGTTTCAGACAAGGCGACTCCCTATCTTGCGACTTTTTCAATCTGCTGCTGGAGAAAATAATTCGAGCTGCAGAACTTTATCGAGCAGGTCTGCTCTCTCCAGACTGGACAAGGAAGCAAAGCAAATGGGTCTGGCAGTGAACGAGGGTAAGGCGAAATATCTCCTGTCATCAAACAAACAGTCGTCGCAGTTGCGACGAGGCTATCACGTCACTGTTGACAGTCATAACTTTGAAGTTGTAGATAAGTTCGTCTATTTAGGATCCAAAATAAACACCAACAACAATGTCAGCCTGGACATGCAACGCAAGATAACGCTTGAAGTAGCACCTGTTACTTTGGATTAAGAAGGCAATTGAGAAGTAAAGTCCTCTCTCGACCAAACTCTATAAGTCGCTCATAATTCCCGTCCTGCTATATGGTGCAGAGGCTTGGACGATGACAGCAACCGATGAGTCGACGTTGCGAGTTTTCGAGAGAAGGGTTCTGCGAAAGATTTATGGTCCTTTGCGCATTGGCCACGGGGAATATCGCATTCGATGGAACGATGAGCTGTACGAGATATATGACGACATTGACATAGTTCAGAGAATTAAAAGACAGCGGCTACGCTGGCTAGGTCATGTTGTCCGGATGGACGAAAGCACTCCAGCTCTGAAAGTATTCGACGCAGTACCCGCCGGGGGAAGCCGAGGAAGAGGAAGACCTCCACTCCGTTGGAAGGACCTGGCTTCGTTTGGAATATCCAATTGGCGCTACGTAGCGAAAAGAAGAAACGACTGGCGCACTGTTGTTAACTCGGCTATAATCGCGTAAGCGGTGTCTACGCCAATTAAGAAGAAGAAGGAAGTAGGCTTTAATCCTTGCAAGCTGCAAGAGTATGAAATGCTCGATTATGCCCGAACTTATCTCTTGTTTATTTGTATTATAGTATTTTCATTCATTCCGTGTAAAGGTTTCAAAACAACACATTCTAAGCATAAGTTAGTGATCACGAGTAATTTTAAGAAAAAATTATGCGATTTCAATTTCAAAAGAGAGAAGTTAAAAAGTTAGTAATTTACCTAATTCTGTTTTTACATTTAGATTTATTGCAGCATAAACTGTGTAAAAAATAAAGTGATCAATAACTTAAATTTGTGCCATTTACAATTTCTTCGACCAGTACTATACTCTTGCTAGTATCCATAAAAAGTGGGTTCCTCATAAATTTGTGATGTGTCATATTTCGCAAAAAATAACTGGAAAAAGGAATGTATAACAAAAAAGTTTGGAATGGAATAAAATCTTTAAAAAATATTGATATATTTTAAATAGTGTTTGATCAAAACCGCGTAAAAGCATAATTACGTGCAATTAAATTTTTTACTGTACTATTATTAATAATCTTAATCAAACGACCGGGATATTTTCACAAATTATAACTTTGGACAAAATAAGCTTACAAGCGGCGAAGAATTTGGCGTTTGCCTGAAGCGGTAAGGTTGTGTTGGCCATGATTAGCATGATTATCTGAGTCGATTTGGCCATGTCCGTCTCTCTTCCCGTTGGTCTGTATATACTCAATCTAGTCCCCTAAGATTTTGAAATATCGATCTGAAATTTTGGACCCGAAAACGGACCACTTCAATATATAGCTTCCATACAAACTTATATACAGTGTCGGACAAAACTCATTGGACTAACTCGAGTCTCACACATGTTCCGTCATAACTTTTTACATAGATGCATTAGAAGAATAATTTTTTTTGCAAAAGATAGATCACATATTCTATATTAAGAAACAATGCAGTAATATTTTTTAACTTTTATGTAAAATTTATAAATTATAACAGAAGGGAAAAAAGTAAAAAATTCGTGCGACATAACTCATTGGACTAACACTTTGGATATCGAAATAACCACTTCCATTGAATTAATTTACCGTTATGTGGCGGGAAAAGAATTTTGCAGGTACTTACAATAATTATAATTATTATAAATCGTAGATCACACTTATTCGAGTTGTTTATTTTAATGATAACGAGTGTGTTGTGAAATATTTAAAGTTGTCCCGAATAATGCTACTAAAAAATTATTTTTGATAAAAAAACAAACAAAGCACATTCAACTGAACTTAAATTATTAATTGTAAGCAAATTCACTAAAAATGTGTGGAAAAGAAGCTTTAAAAAAATTATTCTCTGGGGAAAACAACTGTTTTTGCTATTTTACGCAAGAACAAAGCTGAAGGAACCGTTAAAAAACTTAATATTGGAGGACGTCCCAGAGTCAATTCGGTAAAGTATGACTTGCGAATAGTGCGCGAGTTTATAAAATATCCCCAGATATCAACAAACAATGTTGTAGATAGCTCTCAACTAAGAGAGAGAGTACGCGTACAATACAACGGCGCGCCGTTGATGTTGTTCTTTTTAGCTTCCGTGCAGTAAAAAAATCTTATGTTTCCAAAAAAATCGGTTAGCACCTTTGGAATTTGCGAAACTGCATATAAATTGGTCTGAAGAGCAATGGAAGCCGATATTGTTTTCAGATGAGTCCAAATTTAATTTGCAGAACTTAGATGGAATGACAGGTATACGAAGACCAACATGAAGCATTTAGAGTGTCGATATTTGCAGGGTGCAGTAAAGCATGGTAGGGTAATATAATGGTGTGGCAATGCTTTTCTGGTCAGGGTGTAGGACCAATTTACAGAATAGAAGGGAACATGGATGGGTTCCAATATAAAAATATACTGCCAACCCAAATGTTTCCTCACGCTATCCAAAAAATGCTGCCTGATTGGCAGTTTCAACATGTCAATGACCCCAGGCACATCCTGGAAGTTGTGAAGGATTGATTTTTGGAATAATAAGTTTATGTTATAAGATGGTCCGACCAGTTTCGTGACATGAATCCGATTAAAAACTTATGGGAAATTGTCAACAGGCAAATTAAAGAGGAACAGGTCCACGGTTATAAAAACAAGCTACTTGATGTATTAAAACGAGCCGAGAATGGAATAAATGATTCACATATTAGTAATTAAATTTCATTTATGCCTAAATGATGTGTGGCGAAAACCTTGCATTTTTTTTGCTGTTCATGGGATCAGAGTCCCATACTTTTGAACACTGGTTCTAATGTAAAATTTAACGAGGAAACGAATGGGAAAGTCAATTTTGAAAAAAGTTGGTGGAAAAGCACAAAAAATGGGATTTTTGGAAAAAGTTGTTTTTTTTTTTTTGATTTTGAGCGACAACTTTGAATTTTTGCCGCTGTTCATGGGATCAGAGTCCCATATTTTTCAACACTGATTCTTATTAAATTGAAGAAGGAATCGAATGAAATAGTCAATTCTGAAAAAAAAATGGGGGAAAAGCCCAAAAAATGGGATTTTTGGATTTTTGAAAAAAAACTTTCTTGGATTTTGAAAATATTTTTATCAGAAAGCTGAGATTTTTTTACATAAATTGGATAACTGCAAAATTTTTTTCACTCAAGTTTGAGGTCGTTAAAAAATAAAAGAAATTGTCATTTTTTTGTTTGATCTCAATTTGAATTGCGCGCCAAAAAACAATGGAGCAACTTTGACCACTAAAAAGTTTACAGATATTCTTATTTTGGTCTATATTATGATATTCTAAAGTTTCGTCAAGATCGGAGAACCACGGGTACAAAACCATATCGCCAATTTATGGAATGGCCCATAAGCATATTAGGATGATTTCTTTTTAACTGTTCATTATTTTCAATCCCGTCATGAAATTTCCTTGGAAATAACCTACAAAAAATTTCATGAAAATTTGACTCCTTAATATTAACATAAAAATTTAGCAAATAAAATTTTTATAAAGAATAAAATTATAATTAATAAACTGGACGGCAAGCCGCACAGTACGGTAAATTAGCCGGAGTTTTTCATTCAAACGAAAGATATGTAATTTCCGATAAATTACATACATATAATATCGTAATTCGCGTAGGGACTCCACGCACCTTTTTTTTTCAGTGGGCGCAACTCCGCCCCCTAAAAAGTATAATGTGTATATCTCCTAAACCACTAAAGCTATAACAACCAAGTTCTCCCAGCACGAATATTACAAAAACTAGTGTGAAAACGTATAAAATCAGAGGAAAACCCGCTCATTCCCCATATAACGGTACTGTTCAAAACTACTAAAAGCGCGATAAATCAATAACTAAATGCACCAGAAACGTAAAATTTTGTCGCCGAGATAGTGTGACAAGGCTTTATAGAAACCGGGGTAAAACTCGGACGATGGGTGTAGCACCGCCCACTATTTGATGAAATCTCATATCTCGGGTACCGTCCAACTGATTTCGACAAAATTTATATGGGGCATTCCTTTTACGAGCAAGCTTCCCATATAACACACTTTTATATTTCACTTCATTCGTTCAATTTAAAATACACAAATCAAGAAGAAATTCATACAACGGGATTAAACTTTGCACAAATATGTAATTGTTTTAACTGTTCAAGGTCCTATGTACCGAATATTTGGATCCCTGTACTTTCGATCGAAAATGTGGGTCAATGTATGATATATATAACTGAAATTAAGGGATAATCCTTTTCTTATAATGAAATTTCTGTATGTCAAAAATAGGTGGAATCAGACCAATACTTCCCTTAGCCCGCATATACTTAACGTAAAGATTTTCGAACTTCGGGGTGACTTTTTACCGCATATATCGACCTATATGTGAGTTATCTCAATGAAAACAAGAAACAACGTTAACTTCGGTTGCACCGAAGCTAAATACCCTTCACAGGTGCATTTCTGTTAGTAACTATGTATGTGTTCAGTTTGTATGGAAGCTATATGCTATAGTTAACCGATCCGATCAATTTCTTCGGAGATTACATTGTTGCTTTAGAAAATAATATATACCAAATTTCGTGAATATATATTGTCAAATGTGAAAGTTTTCCATACAAGCATTTAATTCCGATCGTTCAGTTTGTATGACAGCTACATGCTATAGTTAACCGATCTGAACAGTTTCTTCGGATATTATATTGTTGCATTAGAAAATAACATATACCAAATTTCGTTAATATATCTTGTCAAATGTGAAAGTTTTCCATACAAGCATTTGATTCCGATCGTTCAGTTTGTATGGCAGCTATATTCTATAGTTAACTGATCAGAACAATTTCTTCGGAGATTACATTGTTGTCTTAGAAAAGAATATATACTTACCAAATTTCGTGAATATATCTTGTCAAATGTGAAAGTTGTGCATACAAGAACTTGATTCCGATCGTTCAGTTTCTATGGCAGCTATAAGCTACAGTTAACCGATCTGAACAATTTCTTCGGAGATTATATTGTTGCCTTAGAAAATAACATATACCAAATTTTGTTAATATATCTTGTCAAATGTGAAAGTTTTCCATACAAGCATTTAATTCCGATCGTTCAGTTTGTATGACAGCTACATGCTATAGTTAACCGATCTGAACAGTTTCTTCGGATATTATATTGTTGCATTAGAAAATAACATATACCAAATTTCGTTAATATATCTTGTCAAATGTGAAAGTTGTGCATACAAGAACTTGATTCCGATCGTTCAGTTTCTATGGCAGCTATAAGCTACAGTTAACCGATCTGAACAATTTCTTCGGAGATTATATTGTTGCCTTAGAAAATAACATATACCAAATTTTGTTAATATATCTTGTCACATGTGAAAGTTGTGCATACAAGAACTTGATTCCGATCGTTCAGTTTGTATGGCAGCTATATGCTATAATTAACCGATCTGAACAATTTCTTCGGATATTACAGTGTTTTCTTAGAAAATGATATATACCAAATTTCGTGAATATATCTTGTCAAATGTGAAAGTTTTCTTTACAAGCATTTGATTCCGATCGTTCAGTTTGTATGGCAGCTATATGTTATAGTGGTCCGATATCGGCCGTTCCGACAAATGAGCAGCTTCTTGAAGAGAAAATGACGTTGCAAAATTTCAAAACGATATCTTAAAAACTGAGGGACTAGTTCGTATATATACAGACAGACAGACGGACAGACAGACGGACATGGCTAAATCAACTCAGCTCGACATACAGATCATTTATATATATACTTTGTAGGGTCTCCGACGATTTCTTCTGGGTGTTACCTACTTCGTGACAAACTTAATATACCCTGTTCAGGGTATAATAAGAGAGCGTGTTTTATTCATAACAGTGTATCTTTGTGCATAAAATAGATTGAGCGAAAACTTGGACTAGCCCCTATATTACTGATTTTCGAACATCCAGTTGACTTTTCTCTATATGATTGGTTTTGCACCTAAAACTATTTCCGTGGATTTGATTGTTGCAAGTTGCAAGAGTATTAAATGTTCGGTTGCACCCGAACTTAGCCCTTCCTTACTTGTTTATTCTTTAAGGTTTTGGGAAAATTTAAACATGTAAGCGCCTATCCTTAGCTCTTTGGAAAGTGATGCAAATCGGCTTAATATATCATTCTCTTCTGAAGTGATCCGAACTTTTTCAGTAGTTAGGGACGAAGTTTACCCATAAAGAGATATTAATTTCCAATCTGTTCTAGGAATGAGGATTTTTGCTTGAATCATTTTTCGCGAGTATGGTATTTGGTATTTGGTTATACCTGATATTGCAGATATGAACTTAATTGTTTATGAGATTTAATCTGTTATTGCATTCTTTTAAGTCCCTGGGGTTTTTGAAGTACTGGATTTTTCAAATTCAAGAAAGTTTGCGTCTTATAAGTGTTCCCATTTTATGTTTTTTATTATTACGGTATGATTTGATGTAATTTTCTCTGTAGAGAACCCGGCTGAATGGGGTGCTTTGATCACTCGAGATAGTCTGTAATGAGAGACTGGGGTTGTCTGATATAATACCGTCAACGTAGGTTTTTGCTTGTAAGTAGTACAGAACTTGTTAATGCAAATTTGTTTTACATGTTTTTGACTCTTTATGGAATTCCCTAATGGCTAATGATGCTTAATGATTAATGAATGCTTATTTTATGTTTGTAGTCGATAACTGGTTTATTAATTGGTTTAGGGAAGACGCTACGTTAAGAATGTTGGTCATCTTCATGTACTGATTATGCGTTAAGGAACGTATGCCTTATAATACTCGTAGTAACAAACATCAAAACAACCTTGAGTTTGAATACCACAATAACGGTATCTTAAAACAAAGCAAATGTGTCTAAGCAAATAATATATAGGTATGTAAACAAACCTAAGCAAATAATATAATCTGTATCTAAACAAATTATCAACTAGTAATAAGTAAACATACTAGTTAGTATAAATAGAAATAAGAACCATGTAATAAGTCAGTCTTAAGAGTATTAATAAGGAGTACAGATTTTGGTGCAGCGCAAAAATATATTATTTTGACTAATTTTAACTTTTGGTAAAAATTAACTCGCGCATGCACTTAGACGTGTGTTTATTTATATATAATGTATATACAAATTAATGCCATTTTTCGTTGTAACTTTATAACTTAAAAACAGGCTCACCTATCCAATCCAAATCTATAGGCTTTGTTCGTACTATTTAGTAAATGGTTTATGTAAAGTTTGGACGGTCGAGCGGTTCTTTTCATTTAGCACATTTTTTTGGAACAAATTGATTCAATAAATATTAATGGATAATTTTGTGTCAAATTGATACTTTTTTAAGGTGGAGATTGTGCTGTCAAATTATGTTATATAATTTATGTCATTTAGGCTAATACACCGCAGTGTGAATGTAATGCACGAAATATAATTGTTGACTCTGTACCTTTACTGAATCTTGCACGGCGATGACTAGTACGTTGTGCTGTTTAGGCAGAAATGATGCGTGCTGCTTTTAATTACAACAGTCATATTGATTATAGTATTTACGAATTCCAATGCACGAAGAACATCTTGTGGTTGTTCATTTGGCTGTGCATTTTGAGAACGGCCAACCCGTTTGTTTTAATGAAGTAAATGTATTGGAATTAGCAAAACAACTACCATACTACTTTTATCTCTTTTTTCAAATTATGCGAAACTGATACATTTGCGATAAATTTGTTATATTCTGACGTACCTCAGTATTGCACATTCCATATGTGGCTTAGAAACAAATTTCAAAGACGTAAGCAAGGAACACCAGTCGATGAACAGAAATGACATTTTCCAAACAGATGCAATTGGGAGAATATATACGGTATATCCGAACAATGTTGAGTGTGTTTATTTGCGATTGTTATTAATTAAAGTCGATGGCTCAAAATTATTTCTAGAATTAAGAATAGTCGACGGTCACTTGTACCAAACATATCGTGAAGCATGTCAACTCTGCGATTGTTGCAGGATGATGCACATTGGGATTCATGATGCATCTACGAGGTTTGACAATTAAGTAATGAGACTGATTTTATTGCCGCACTTGTGGTAAACCTGTGACCTTAAAAATCCCTTTCTCTTTTTCTGGCATCCCTCCCATTTCCATTGATGTATGTACCATCGCTCTAGCTTGTTTAGTTCGCCTGCTGCGTCAAGTTGAGTAGACGTGTGGTTGTAGTGCTCTTCACGAAAATGGAAAAACGAAATCAAGAGCAACGCGTCGCGAAAAAATTTTGCCCCAGATTGGGCGAAACAGCTTCGGAAACGGACGCTAAAACTGTAAGAGTGTATGGTGATAGTGCTCTTAGTCGTGCCCAAGCTCACAATGGTTGTCTCCGCGCGCCCCCCGCCCGAAAAAAGCTCGCATAAGCAAGTCAAAGGGGAAAACGATGATTATTGCCGTTTTTGATAGCCGTGGAATCGTCCACAAAGAATTCGTTCCACCGGAGAAAAAAAAGTCTACTATTGCCAAGTACTCAAAAGATTGCGAAAACGAATCAACAGGGTGCGCCCAGACATCGCTCGTAACTGGATCCTTCATCACGACAACGCGCCGTGCCACACCGCCCTCAGCGTGTCCCAGTATTTGGCCTCTAAAGGGATCGCCGTGTTGCAACAGCCGCCTTATTCGCCCGACATGTCACCCTGTGACTTTTTTTTGTTTCCTAAAACAAAATCGGTGGTCAAAGGAAACCATTTTGAGTCGATTACGGACACCCAGAGGGCCGTGACTAGGGTACTCGCGGACATCCCAGCCGAAGCGTTCTAGAAATGTTACGACTGTTTTCTTCGATTATCGTCGTGTTGTGCATTATGAATTCCTGCCAACCGGTCAAACAATCAACAAAGAATATTATTTGAACGTTATGCGTCGTTTGCGTAACGCTATCCGCCTAAAAAGGCCGGAATTGTGGAAAGACAATTCTTGGTTTTTACACCACGATAATGCACCATTCCATACTGCCCTCGTAATTCGTGATCATTTCGCCAAAAACTCAACCCATATCGTTCCGCAACCACCGTATTCACCTGATCTGCCGCCGTGCGACTTCTGGCTGTTCACCAAGCTCAAAAGACCGCTCCGGGGACACCGTTTTTATACGATAGAGGAGATTCAAGCCGCAGCGAAGACGGAACTGAAGGCCATCCCGGAAAGTGACCACAACCAGTGTTTCGAAGATTGGAATATTCGTTGGCATAAGTGCATTGCATCGGGAGGGGATTACTTTGAAAGGGATGAAATTGATTTGGAAGAATAAATAAAGAATTTTCAAAATAAGTACAATGTCACCTTATTTTTTGGTATATGTAAATCAATTGACTGTGTTATGAATCAAGATGAGGCAATGAATTATCTAACTGAATTTTAAATTTATTGGAACCGGCTGGTGTGCCACCGCATTGCTTGAATCTGAAAGTTTGTTCTTTGATTATATTATTGGGAATTCTTCATCCGATCTGTGTTATCGCACCAGATTGGCAATGAAAAAAGTTATTGCCAAATTTGATTGAAGCTACGATCTTAACTGCTAGATCAAAATGAGAAGTTTGTTTAATACAGCGTATCCCTATTATTCCAACTGATACGCCATTTCAATTCAAACGATTACAATATCCTGTGCGATTATCATTTGTGAATTTGTGAGTAATTTGAAGGAATCATGTTTTTCACTTGGCCAACTTTAGGTTGCCTGTTCCAGAGTCGGAAGATTTGTTGTTCTATTTCACTTTATACGTAACGAAGCACGTACCAGGTCGCTTGTACTTACTATATATTGGGTAGTCGAAAAAGTCTTTGCGTAATTCTAATCAAAATTAAATTTATTTTACAAATACGTACCATTTTGGTCGACCATTTTTAGCAATTTTTCCGCTAGAGACATTGTTAACGTATGCCACTAGTATACTTACTTGCTATAGTATACCTATGAGATGGAAAATAAAACGCATTGATTTTTACACTCGTTATAAAATATTTATTTCACTATAATATTTCACTATATAATATTAATTTATTGTATATATATTGTATTTAAAGAAAGTCTTCTGTTGGACACTGTTGGCGAACTCGCGGATGAAAACGGTAAGAGACCGATCCCGGTCGGATCAATCCCTTTTGATAGTTTGGGTGGTGAATATTAGCTGATTACGAGTCGTCTCGTTGATAATCGTGTGGTTGTTGTGCTGTAGTAATGAGCGTTGTTAAGGACTGTGTTTGATGCGTGTGTGTGTAGTGGTGTATGTTGTGAACTGTTGTGTGATGAGGTGTTGTGACGTGACGTGATGCGATGTGGGATGTTTCAGAACGTTCATAGCTCATGTGAATAGACATTATTCCATCAGTGTAAAATTTTTGTGGTTTCGTGGCGAAAAACTGCGACAAGTAATTTTCACTGGCTTCTCTTGAAGCCAACTTTGCTTTAATCCAATGGTTCAAGGTCAGGGTTATATGGTGAACGCATTTTTCACAGACAATTCATGTGGTACCCAAACATCGAGCTTATTTTTGTAGCCAGCCTTTTTTAAATGGTTTAAAACCATTTGATGATGAATGTTAAGTTTCTTAGCGATGTCGTGGCTGCTTATGTGATTTTTTCAACGATAGGTCGACCAGAGCGAGTTGAATCTTTCACACTGAGAATTCCAAAACGGTAGCGAGCTAATCATTGTTGTGCTACGCGAAATGTTACAGTATTTGATACAAAAATTTCAAAATATAGCGAATTTTGTAATTATTTTCACTCATTTTTGAACAGCTGTCACTTTTTTCAACTTCCCCAAATTTAATTATTTTTTGTTAAATGAAGCATATAATCTCACCTTTTCAACGCTATATGGTATAATACAATGTATATTACTAGAATGACTTCTATTGACAAAATTCGAAAAGACTTTTACGACTACCCAATATTTGCATGCATGTCAGAGGAATTTGGTTGGTCAGTAGAAATGTGTAACCAAACTTAATTCGTTTCATGAAAGAGTTCATATTTGAAACATTTTGATAAAACTTTTACCGAAACGTTTCGATTGATGAAACAAGTTTATGGCGATGATTGCCTATCCCGTAGCAGAGTGCACGAGTGGTTTCAACGTTTTCAAAGTGGTTGTGAGGACATAAATGACGATCAAGCTGTGGGCAAATCAAAATACGTGATCACCGGAAATTCCATTAAAACTGTGCGTGAATTCATCAAAAATCAGCCGAAATCATCATTGAAATTCATGGGAATGGAATTGAACATCTTCGAACATTGGGCTTATGAAAGGTGTGTGCACAGTTTGTTCCACACAAATTGACTGACGACCAAAAATTGCTCAGAATCCAACATTCGAATCGATGCTTGTGACCGATTATTTGACCAAATTTCATTCATTCAATTCACCCTGGTATGGCATTGTGCGACTTTGTTTCGGAAAAATGCATTTGCCAATGAAAGGAATGCGTTATGCAGACGTAGAGGCTATTCAAAATGCTTGCATCGGCATACTGGCGACCATACCGGCCAACCAGCTAAAACCCTCGGTCGACATGCTTTTGGACCCTGCAAACAGCTGTATTGAAACAGAATGAGACTATTTTGAATAAAATAAATTGATTTTGCCGAAAAAACATTTATGCTGTTTTTTTTTGTTTCTTTAAATCCTGATTACTTTGGATCGCACCTTGTATGTATCTTCTTTTTCTTTATTGACGTAGACACCGCTTATGTGGTTATTGCCGAGTTAACAACAGCGCGCCAGTCGTTTTTTTCGCTAGTTGCCGCTTATTCGAGATGCCTTCTCCACCTGATCTCTCCAAAGTAGTGGAGGTTTTCCTCTTCCACCCACCGGGTCGAAAAACTTCAAAGCAGGAGTGTTCTCTTACATCTGGACAACAGCCAGCGCAGCCGGTGTCTCTTGATTCGATGAACTACACTCGTGGCCACGCAAAAATTACCACTAAAAATTTTCAAGTGTTGTGCATATTTGACAACACTTCATAGAGGTACTTTTTGCGTATAGAAATTTTTTATTTAGAAAGAAGTTAATGACATACTCGTATTATTGATCAAAAATATTAAAAACTAGCAAACCCGGCGATCTCCGTTTCGCCACCAAATTGCTTCGTTTTATGTAACATTTCGTTTGGTGATTAAAGGATAAAAAAAAAAAAAATTTGTTTTATATTTGAAAAGGAAAAATTATATTTCATTTCACAAAAGTAATTAATTCATTTCGATTACAAAAATTAAGTATTATTTAGTTGAACTTCTCTAAGTAAATGAAAGTGAATCCAAAGTAAATACTGAATCGAAGCGTTATACGTGTCTGCAAATTATCCGTTTCATTGAAGTGCTCTTTGACCCCGCAGCCGTTGTCCTGCGTGAAATTATGTGTTTTGACAACAATTTTTGGTTTTTGTTCCGATGTACAGAAAATATGGTTTTCCAACTTCTTAGCACGCTACGTGTGCAAAACATAGCATTTCCAAACTTATGCCACACACTATGCGATTATCCTAGTGTCCTGTTGATTGTCATCTCGAACGCAATATTCACTCGAAACGGAATACGTTTGAATTGAAATGGCAAATCGTTAGAACTCAAAGGAATTCTTGAATCAAGCATTCTCTTCCCTTGTATTTGATAGCGCAGATTGCGGAACATAATAACGACCGATCCAACTTTGAGACGCAAATGATGCGGTGGGATACCAAGCCTCTCCAAAGAATTCAGAAATTTCACTGGATAATTCACGGCGTCATTGTCAAGACGATCGATCGATTTGTATGAGCGCAAGTCTCTCGGAATTTGACTTTGAATCTTCCAGTTTAAGTCAACAGCATCGGTATTTTGGCAGCTAACATTGCGCGTGCACTTAAGGAATCGTAGTTACAATAATTTGGCCAATGTCCGAACATTCGTAATGAGTTCATCTTTCGTGAATTAATAAACGACAGATGGAATTGATATCGAACCACCGGAATTGACCCATTTCTAATTTTTAGCGAAGACGATGTAAAATGTATTCGGCAATGTCATTTTTGTTCGTATCCCATAATTGACGCGGATTTGAAGGCTGATTTGTCGAAATGTTTATAGCGAAAAGTGTGCGAACTTCATTTTTATTCCAGTGATTAAAATGTTCCAGCAATTGTAATTGCTGTCTTACTTTTTCAAAATTTGCACACACCGTACCATTCACAGTACCCAATGACTCAAATAAAGTTGAACCGCGTACATTAATCAATAGCAACCGAAGGTAGAAACAATCGTCCTTTTTCGGGTGGATTGTGTAAATTCGTCCTAATGCATTAGTTGATAACACACCTGGATGTCAATCTACTGGTTGGCCTTGCTTCAAGGTATTTCCGAGTAGAGCAATGTTCTCGCATAAAATAAATAAATAAATAAATTGCAAAAGTAAATATCCTACAAAGCGCTCTATTGCAGTTCACATATCGACCGTATCGTTCAAGACCAATAACCGCCATGTTGCTTCCTTTGGTGAAGTAATTACAAACGTATTTTATCGATTACACCAAACTGCAATACTCAACATTGACATGAGTTTTGAATGTGGATTACACAATAATGGCGAATATGATACGGTCCATGTGTTGTTAACTTCGATATTCACTCTTCTAAATTGAATGCTGAATGTTCTGCCATTGTCGTCTGGTGAGCGACGCCGATAGAGTGGATATCATTTCCAGTTTGTGTTTCCGAAAGAAAAGCTCGTGAATAGTGTTTCATTCATTTATTGTCAGACATACAAACCGAAAAGATGAACTATATTGGTTTCCACCACTTCGTTTATTACTGGATCTTTCTCTACATCAGGAATTTCCGCAGAAATGATTTCATCAATTTGATCTGGTGTAACCATCATCCCAAAAATAATGCGGAAAACCTCTCTTTTGCCACTCAACAAAGTACATCTAGCATCTAACAGTACCACATATACGTTGCTTCAAGATAAAGCCAATCAAACATCGTAACTGTTGTTTAAAAAGTCATGCTGTGACATCGTGACGATCGGTTGCTGATTGACCGCGATCCATAATTCCGCACGTTTGTCATCGCATCCTGGAAATGCTTCTTGTCAAACAAAAATTGAAAAAAAATTTGTATGGAAAAATGCTACTTTTTGGAATTTTTCAATTTTCAGACTTTTCCTCATGAAAAGCATAAGGTATTTTTATTCCCAAATCTCATCTCATCAAGATTGCTGCAACCGTTCTCTTAGCGTTACTAACAAACAAACATTCATTCGTTTGTATGTGAAAAAGAAAAGGGCTGTTTTTAGGGGTTTTTCGGCAATTATTCGAAATTTTCTTGCCGTAAAAACCATCCTTGACCACGAACATTTAGAAAAAAGAATTGGCCAAATTGGTTCAGGCGTTGTTGAGTTATGCTCTTACCAACACATTTTTTTTTTTGGTTTTTCTATTTTCCCGCTTTTCTGTTGAAATTTTTCCTGAATTTTCTTTGCTATAAACCTCACGGCGCCTGAGACCTTTCTAACGAATGCAAAACCGTGGAAATCGGTTCATGCGTTCTGGAGTTATAGCGTCAGGAAGGTAACCCCAGCTTATTTTTATATATTAGAGCCAACTTCTATCTATATGGGAAAATGGAATTGTCGTTTTACTCTATCTTACTCGCAATTTTTCCTTATTTGCTCACCGTTTAGACATACCCTGGACTACGACAAACATTTTAAACCCAAAATCAGCTCAATCGGCCCATCCGTTCTCGAGTTTTAATCAGACTAACGAACAACAATTCATTTTTATTTATATAGATTAGAAACAAATCACATTAAACTATAGATAAAAGCATTTGAAAATTAGTGAGCTTTACAAAATGAGCTCGAAATGTAAGATGACATGCGACGAAAAAATTATATTTTTTTATTTTTTTTATTTAATTTCATTTACACTATATTTGAAATTAATATTTTATTTCATTTGAAACACGAAGTTAAGTGTATCCCTTTAAAAACAATAAAATCGTCCGCTTTTGTATAAGCACAGAAAAGCTAATTTGTGTTTTACTCATTAAACATAATAAATTAAAAACTATAATCATAATTAGATAATATAATTAAGTTTACTAGTGCTTCCCAAAAACATTAAAAGCAAGCCTTCTGAATGGCCTCTACGTCTGCATAACGCTTTCCTTTCAGGGGCTGTAACAAAACGGCGATTATTTGTAACGAATTTATAGTTAATAGATTTAATCAGTTTCAGGATCACTGTGAATTATTAGTTTAAGCATATTATTGTGAATTATCGCAGTGTCTTTTATTCCCGACGTTCGTTTTCGGTGTCCATACTGTTGGAACTCCGATTATAATTCACTCAATTTCCGAACGCCGAAGAGATAGGCTGAGACACTGCGGTAAGTTGATCTTGCAGATCATTGAATATTGTAATAACCTTTTCTTTATAGAAATAAATTGTTGTTCTTGTTTGTCATCGTATGCACGTGTACGAAATGTATGTGGGCATACATGGGTTTGAACACAATTAAATTCGCCAGCCAACGGAATTGAGACATCTTTATTTTGCATTGGTCTATTTGCGATCTTTATTTCGCAGTATCCTATATTTACCGTAAACTTTATTCGTACCATCTTTACACGCAAGACTATGCATTCATTTATACTGTCGCCAAATTGAATGCAAACAGCCAATTCTTGCATAGCCGAACTCCCGTGCCAGTGGAGTATATATGTACATAATTTACATTATAAAGCTTTATGGGATAACTGATCAGTTACGAGCCGCCATCGTGGCACAAGCCATCCCGCTATTTGCCGCCACGTCGTAACCGTTACGTCGCCAAACGGGACGCCATCCCGCTATTTGCCGCCAAAATCGTAGTCGCCACGTCGCCAAACGGGACGCCATCCCGCTACTTGCCGCCACGTTACGTCGCCAAACGGGAAGCCATCCCGCAATTCTCCGCCAACGTCATAGCCGTTACGTTGCCAAACGGGACGCCATCCCGCTATTTGCCGCCAACGTCGTAGCCATTACGTCGCCAAACGGGAAGCCATCCTGCAATTCCCCGCCAACGTCTTAACGTTTTTACATCGCCAAATGGGACATCCTGTCGCTAATTAGTCGCCATCGTCATCGTATTATATTGCCACCGGGAAGCCATCCCGCTATTCGCCGCCAAAATCCTAGTCGCCACGTCGCCAAACGGGACGCCATCCCGCTATTCATCGCTAACATTATAACGCTTATATTGCCAAAGTGCCGATCATATTTTTCTGTAACATTATGGAAAATGTATTATAACCGCCGTATTATAACAATGGAAAACTCAACTAGAAAGAGTATGCGTATTCAACAACAAGACAGTCTTAGTAAGTCAGTTGCAGTTGAAGATCAAAGTTTGGATAATGATGATGTGGATAACGGATCCAGTCATCGAGGTACTACGTCAACTAACTCTAGCGCATCTACTAAAGTTACAGTAGAAAGTCAGCAACAAATGCTCATTGCCATGCAAAAGCAAATCAATGCTCTGAGTAACCAACTGCGAGGTACCCAGGTAAAGTTGAAGGAAAGTGAACGCCAGTGTGAACTTCTGAAGTCCACGATACGCGTAGAGGACGGATCAAGGTCAAATTCCATTACGACCTCAGTGGATCCCGTTGTAGATATCGCTATACAACCTACAGCAGTCTCAACGCAGACAACAACGAACTCGCAGAATAGTTCGAACATTTCTATGCAGTCTACGTCAACGTATACAGCCGCCACGCATACGTATACTCAGTGCCCTTATGAAGGTACTACATCGCCGATCTTCACAGCCACCACCTCTTCGATAGGTACTATGCCTTCAACTTCATTACAGTCGCAGCCACTCGTTAACGTTACACCAAACAGTTCATATCTGCTTACACTACCGAGAAAAACTCAAGATTTGCCAGATTTCGACGGACGTGCAGAAGACTGGCTATGTTCGCCGCCGCCCAGTGAACTGCATCATACAACTACTGGAATTTCGAAAACAACCAACGTCTACAGAGATGTTTAAAGGGTGAGGCTAGAGAGACAGTGCATTCACTCCTAATCCATCCGGATAACGTTCCTGCCGTTATGGACAATTTGCGATTTCGATTCGGCCGTCCAGAATTACTTATCAAATATCTTCAGAATCCGCCATCGACAAAATGATTCCTGTCTCAGTCAAAGTAAAAAACCTGGAGGTGTTCCTACAGTCAGTAAATGGTCAGCAGCACTTGTGTAATCCAACGTTATTGGAGGAGCTTGTGGGAAAGCTACCCATGGGCAAGAAACTCGAGTGGGCAAAAGCCTCATTGATGATTCAGCCATATCCCACAATTAAAGATTTCAGTACATGGCTTAGTGGAGTAGCCGATCTAATATGTACAGTACAAGATAGTGGACCGCCAACAACGCCAGAGAAATCCTATGTCCACTGTGCCATGTTGGACACCACATCTTCGATTGTGACACGTTCAAGTCGCTAAGCATCCGTGACAGATGGAGTAAAGCCAAGCTCCTTCGCTTATGTTTCTCTTGTCTTCAGGGTGGTCATACCACAAGAGATTGTCGCCGACGGAAAACATGCAGAACGAACGGTTGTCAAAGAATACATAACAAACTGTTACACGAGCCACCGAGGAACATGTCAAAGCTACAAAGGGTTGAGATTCCACCTGGACCAACCACAGCCGATGCAGTACTCAGTTGTACAGACAGTGGAATGAATAAACCAAAAGTGTTGTTTAGAATAGTTCCAGTTACAGTGCATAGTCACAATGGTCGAATTAAGACCTTCGCTCTACTGGATGAAGGATCATCGATAACTATGGCCGATTCTTCTTTGATTGAGCAGCTCGGAGTAAAGGGTCATCAAAGCCGAGTATCCCTACAGTGGCTGGGAGGAAGAGCTGCTACTGATAACGCAACTGTCGTCGACATCGAGATTAGTGGTTCCAGTTCAGGCCAGAAATATAAATTGCATCATGTCTACGGCATCCAGGATTTACAACTTCCGATACAAAGTTTACAGAAAGCTGACGTAGATGAAGCTCGTTTGAAAAGGTTGTCGATTCAAACGTACTACAACGTCGTTCCCAAGTTGCTTATTGGATTAGACCACAGCCACTTGGGAGTTCCTAGTGAGATCGAAACCCTACGATATAAGGGTCCTAATGCCGCACATACTAAGTTAGGTTGGGTCGTCTTCGGGCCGACTGATAACTTCAGTCAAGCGAAGACGGCGTGTTTGCATATGTCCGTCTCGGAAGATAAATATCTGCATGATATGGTGGCCGATTACTTAAGTATCGAGAGCTTTGGTATACGTCCAGCACCACTCCTCGAGCCCAACGATGAAAAAAGAGCGCGCCAGATACTCGAGTCCACGGTCACGAAGATTAACGAACGTTTCCAAGCCGGGTTCTTGTGGAAACGAGATAATGTTGAGCTCCCCGACAGCTACTCCATGGCCGAGAGAAGACTGGTCGGAATCGAGCGTAAGATGAGACGAGACGAAACATTTGCCCGAGAGTATCGTGCTATTATTCGGGATTACGTAAATAAGAACTATGCCACAAAGTTGTGCCCGGAAGAAGCGGTAATTACATGTCCAAGAACGTGGTACCTTCCACACTTCGGTGTGATGAATGTCAATAAGCCCGGTAAACTGCGCCTAGTGTTTGATGCCGCCGCCGTCGTCAACGGTTGTTCACTAAACAGTTACCTGCTAAAGGGTCCTCAACAATATCAACCAATGCCGACAGTACTTTTTAATTTTCGGGTTGGCGCAATTGCCTTCGCCGCCGATATTAAAGAGATGTTTCACCAAATTTCTATAAGAGAAGAAGATAGAAGTGCCCAAAAGTTTCTCTGGAGGGACGGTAATGACAAAATTCGTCCAGACGTATACGAAATGCTGGTAATGCCATTTGGAGCCGCATGCTCGCCTTGCACAGCCCAGTATGTTAAAAATATTAACGCACTTGAGCACCGCGAAAGCTGTCCAAGAGCCTACGACTCTATCACTAAGCATCACTATGTTGATGACTTCGTGGATAGTTTTGACAACGTTAAAGAAGCCATTAAAGTAGCCAATGCAGTCAGACGTATTCACAAGAATGCCGGGTTTGAACTACGCAACTTTTCTTCAAATTTCCTAGAAGCCAAAATCGCCCTAAATGGGTTTAAACCGGAACAACTGACAAATAGCCTAGTCACATTAGCAGTAGAACGCGGGCTTGGAATGTATTGGCAACCAAGTAGCGACGTATTTAGTTACACACTCAAATTTAACAACGTGGACGCTGAAGTCGTCAGTGGACACAAACGACCGTCGAAAAGAGAGCTACTAAGCGTAGTCATGTCAGTATTTGACCCGCTTGGATTTTTATCCAAATTTATGGTCAACGCAAAATTGTTGGTGCGCGAATCGTGGCGTTACGAATTGCGGTGGGATGAGCCTCTGCCTGAACCTATATGTCAAGAGTGGGACAAGTGGCGCCGCCAGTTGAAAAATGTATTGAATTTTCGATACCTCGTCACTATTTCGCCCGTGGACCACCTGCCGAAGTGCAACTTCACATCTTCGTAGATGCCAGTGAAGATGTATTTGCAGCCGTAGCCTACTGGAGAGTAACGTATACAGATAACAAAGTTTGCGTCGTACTCGTATGTGCCAAAACGAGGTGTGCTCCACCAAAACCCATGACTATTCCACACCTTGAATTGCAGGCAGCCGTCTTAGGAACACGACTGCTAGAGACTATCGTCAGAGATCATTCAGTTGCAATCAAAAAACGCGAATTACGATATGATATGTAATTTATCGGAAATTACATATCTTTCGTTTGAATAATAAAACTCCGGCTAATTTACCGTACTGTGCGGC
>NW_026089622.1:29502097-29586824 GCF_024586455.1 Bactrocera neohumeralis
GAAAGTAATGGCTTCAAATAAAACTACTACTTAAATTACTAAATTATTAGTTGAATATTATTTTACCTTGCTGTTGGTGCTGCTGTTGCTGTTGTTTTGTTTTTACTGTTACTGGCGTCGTTGTTGTTGTTAATGTTGTTGCTGTTTTTTTTTGTTGCCGTTGTTACTGTTATTGTTGTTGCTGATGATGTTGCTTTTTTTTAATGTTGTTGTTGTTGCCTTCGGTAATGTTGTTGTTGCTTTCGTTAATGTTGTTGTTGCTGCTGATGTTGCTTTTTATTTTTTTTTTGCAACTTTCATTTATTTAGCAAAGTTTATTAATAATTTATTTTCAATTTATTTATTTAGCGTATTTTATATAATTTAATTTACTTCATGATATTTCATTTATTTAGTAAAAGTTTGAGAATACATTTGCTTTCAACGCACAAAAATTGTCACGATGTATAGTAGAAAAATGGGGAACACCGAATTACCGACTGCGCCAATTACGATATGATATGTAATTTATCGGAAATTACATATCTTTCGTTTGAATAATAAAACTCCGGCTAATTTACCGTACTGTGCGGCTTGCCGTTCAGTTTATTAATAATAATTTTATTCTTTATAAATATCTTATTTGCTAAATTTACCTGGAGCCGTTGTGCTGATTTGACATTCCTCAGCATCAACGACCCGGCATATCTTAAATAAACATATCGAATAATAACAGTGGCATTTGATTTCATTTTTAAAGGAATTTAATGCTTGCTTATGAATATTTCCTTATTTATGTATTTTGCAATTTAATATGTATGTATGTAGTTGAATCTGAAGATTCAACTTGCATTTTAGAGGAATAGGAATAAATATTTAGAAAATACTTGTTTTTTTTGGTATATTGACAAGTTTGAAAGTGGTGGAGTCGTTTGACGACGCAACTCGCGTGATGTAGAGCGATTCCAAAACTGTTCTGAGTTGGATTGGATCGGGAACTCGTCGCTACAAGTCATTCGTAGCACATCGTGTCGCAGAAATTCTCGCCGCTACCGATGCTAACGACTGGCGTTGGATACCGCCAGAGAAGAACGTTGCTGATGAGGCAACAAGACCAAGTACATAGTCATCCAACCTCGCGAGGCTAAATGGGCCGTAATTTTTAACGGAAGAAGAAGTAGCCTGGCCTACGTCTGAAGGAATATAGATTTGTGTCGTCACAAAAAAGTTGAAGGGTGCCTGAACGCCGAGGAATTAAAAGTAGCCGAAATTTTCCTATGCCGCCTTGCCCAATCTGCCTCGTACTCACTTGAGATTAATCAATTGAAAGAAGGCGGAAATGTAGAGAAGGGGTCTGAGTTATACACACTCTCCCCGTTTATCGACACGGAAGGTGTTATGCGTGTTAGCGGACGTATAGATGCTGCCAGCTGGCTTCCGTATGATACCACGAGACCTATCATCCTAGCACCAAATCATGATCTCACTCGCTTGATCTTACTGGATTGTCATAATCGGATGAAACATCAGAACGTGGAGGCGACGATTTGTGAGGTTCGGCAAAGATACTGGGTGCCGAACATAAGACGTATTATGAAGAAGATCATATCGACATGTCTTATTTGTAAAATTTCAAGGTGCACACCCTCACAGCCTATGATGGGTCAATTGCCAAAAGATCAACTAACGCCATTCGTGAGGCCATTTTCTTATACAGGTATTGATTACTTTGGTCCTCTCAACGTAACAGTTGGTCGGCGTAAGGAGAAAGATGGGTGGCGTTGTTCACCTGCCTAACAGCGCGAGCGATTCATCTGGAAGTTGCTGCCGATCTTTCGACAGATGCATGCATTCTTGCATTTCGAAACTTTATCAATCGTCGCGGTATGCCAGTAAGGATTCGTAGCAACAACGGTAAGAATTTCGTAGGAGCCAATAATGAAGGAAAACGATTTTCCGAGGTGTTTGATTGTCATCGTATTCAGGACGATCTTGCTGTGAAAGGTAGGTAGGTAGGTAGGAGTGCAGCCCTATCGGGCTCAATTAACACTTGATGTGCCATTTTGATGCACTGTTCGTAGGACCTCCTGTATCTGTTATTAAGTTTCACCTTCTCTTTCAAACCATTTTGAAGTTTCGACGAAACTACTTATGTCCGATATGCTTTTAGTGGAAATCCATTCAAGGTTTGGTGCTAGATGGATTCCAAGTGTTTTGTGTCGGATCTGTGCTAGAGCTGGGCATTCGCAGAGAAAGTGGAAGATTGTTTCCTTGTTCCCTGCTACTCCGCAGCCACGGCAGATGTCGTTGTAGGGCATACCCATTTTGGATGCGTGTTCCCCAAATGGCCAGTGCCCTGTTGTGGTAGCTGTTACTCTGTAAATATTTTTCCTTGACCTATTTAGTAAGTCGTTGGTTCTTTTCCTGTCATATGTTGGCCATAATTGTTTAGATATGACGCATTTTGTGATGTAGTAGTAGTTTTGGAGCTTGTCTTTTATTGAGCTTAGTGCTCTCTTGCAGTTGTGTACTGTGCTGGAGTTCGTCATGGGTGAAGACAAGGCCAATAGCGCCGCCTGGCTATCCGTAGATATAGTTGCTTTATTTATATTTCCGTGGTTTTCTAATAGAGATGCACAGGCTTTTTCTATGCCTAGTACTTCTGCTTGGAAGATGCTAGCTGAGTTCGGTAGACGTATAGAGAGAGATATGCCAAGGTCAGCGGAGAATACCACCGTTCCTACTCCGCAGTTCATTTTGGACCTGTCGGTATAGACTGAGATGGTATCCTCCTCTTCTATTGAGCCTCTTCTCCATTCTCGTCTAGATGGTATCCTTACCTGGAAGTGTCTATTGAAGTCCAGCTTTGGGAGAATGTAGTCTGATTTATTAATGGTGAGCTTGTTTAGGATTACACTGTGTTCATAGTTCTGCTGGTTCCAACCTCCCAATTCTTTTATTCTTATAGCCGCAATAGCTGTTGTTTTTTGAATAAAAATGTCCATTGGTAGTTGATGCAGGATCACTTAGAGCGCATCAGTCGGACATGACCTGATTGCCCCAGTAACACACGCACATGCTGCTCTTTGAATACTATTTAATTTTTTGATGTTGTATTGTTTGTTTAGCGCTGGCCACCATACCAGAGCTCCATATGTAAGTATAGGTCTTATGACCGCCGTATACATCCACATGACTATACTTGGTATGAGGCCCCAATTCTTGTTGACGGTTCTCTTACAAGTATTGTAAGCCATGTATACTTTGTTTATTCTTTTTTCTATATTTATTTTCCAGGACAATTTGGTGTCAATCTCCACCCCCAAGTATTTAGCTGTGGGGGATAAAGAGAGTGTTGTATCGTTTAGTACCGGAAGTTGAAACTGAGGTATTTTGGTTCTGCTTGTGAATAGCATCAGTTCTGTTTTGAACGGGTTAACTCCTAGTCCATTATTTTTAGCCCATAGGTTTAACCTTCGAAGTGCTCTTTCCATAATCTCGCTGACTGTTGAAGGAAACATGCCTGATACCAACAACATTATATCGTCTGCATACGCCACTGCTTTCACTCCTCCACCACTTAGTTGGAGGAGTATTTCGTTCAGTGCTACAACCCATACAAACGTAGAGAGAACCTCTCCTTGAGGCGTCCCTCTACTCACATAACTTGTTTGGGTTGCAGCTCCATTTGAAGCTATAATCTTCCAATTCTCAAGCATCGATAGTATCTATCTGCACACAGTGTCATCTATGCCACCATGTGTCAGATAATTAATTATAGCATTTACTTCTTTGTTATTGAAGGCGCCCTCTATGTCTAGAAAAGCAGCCATGGTGTATTGTTTGTGGTGTAGTGATTTTTCAATTACACTTATCACCTCGTAAAGGGCAGTTTCGGTTGATCGGCCTTTTATGTACGCATGTTGGGACTTCGATAACTTCTCCGCCATTATTGTTCTTACGTGTAGATCTATTAGTCTTTCCAGTACCTTCAGCATAAAGGAGGTGAGGCTTATAGGTCTAAAGTCCTTGGCATTTTCGTGTGTTCTTCTGCCAGGTTTTGGAAGGAACACAACTTTACTTCTTTTCCATCTTCTTGGGATGTAGGATAATAGAATGCTCGCTTTGTATATATTTTCAAATCTTTGAACCATTGGTTCTACCAGTTTTTGCAACATTATGGGCATAATCCCGTCAGGACCTGCCGTTTTAAATGGTGCAAAACTATTTATGGCATACTTGATTTTGCTTTTGTCTATTATTTGGCTTTGATAATCAGCTGCGTTCAACGGTGGTTCTGGTTGAACCCTCGTTGAAGGTGTTTGCTGACTCCCGGGGAAGTGTGTTGTAATTAGTACCTCCAGAGACTCTTTTGCCGAGGAGGTCCAATCACTTCCCTTCGTCCTAATGTAGGCAGTGTTAATATGATCTTTGGATAGCATTTTGCTCAGCCTAGCGGTTTCTCTGCAACTTTCTGTCGATGTGCAGAAAGATCGCCAAGAGTCGTTTTTTGTCTTTCTAACTGCTTTTTTGTATCTTTTCATAATATCTTTATATGGCTGCCATATTTTGGTTCTAAGACTCTCATTGAAAGCTTTTCGTAGTTGTGTTCTCAAATTCTTGAGTTCACTGTTCCACCAAGGGGGAGACTTTCTCTTTTTCAAAACTGTTAGCGGAGTAGATTTATTGAAAGTTGTGGTTAAGATTTTTTCCAACTTCTCTACTTCTGAATCTAGTTCTTGAGGATTTCTGACACTCTTATTGCCTCCCTTTTGGAGGCATTTTGTTGCTATTCTGGTATATTTTTCCCATGCTGTTCTTCTAGGGTTCCGGTATGTGAGAGGAGCACTGTACTTCCCGCGGATGCTGAAGAGTATCCAGGAGTGATCCGACATGGAAGGCTCATCTGATACCCACCAGTTATCCACAACGAGACTGTCTGTGTCTGTTGATAGCGTGAGGTCAAGCACTTCCTCCCATCCCGGAAACCTATCAGAGCTTGGAAAAATAAAAGTTGGCTTATCGCCCTTGTTGCATATACTTAGATTACTATTTAGAATATACTGCAAGAGTGACTCACTTCTGGTGTTTATGCTGGAGCTACCCCATACGGTGTGCCTTGCGTTTGCATCACACCCTATTAGGACATCTTCTTTCCTGTTCTCCTCTACTAGTCTGGTGACCGGGGTCGGTGGTATGTCATCGCCGTGGGCCAAGTAGGCCGAGACTATAAAGAAGGGCTTTTCCTTCTGTTCCACCTTTAGCACTATGATATCTGATGTGCTGTAATTAGGACAAAGAAATGCATTTATACTTTTATTGATAAAAATGCATGCCGCAGGTTTACCTTTGTTCCGTGTATAAAACAGGTTATATCGGGTGATTTTTTAAGAGCTTGATAACTTGATGGGCCAACTGCCCATGCATCCCGAAAAATGCACTGTTTGGTGTGGTTTGTACGCTGGTGGAATCATTGGACCGTATTTTTTCAAAGATGCTGTTGGACGCAACGTTACGGTGAATGGCGATCGCTATCGTTCGATGCTAACAAACTTTTTGTTGCCAAAAATGGAAGAACTGAACTTGGTTGACATGTGGTTTCAACAAGATGGCGCTACATGCCACACAGCTCGCGATTCTATGGCCATTTTGAGGGAAAACTTCGGAGAACAATTCATCTCAAGAAATGGACCCGTAAGTTGGCCACCAAGATCATGCGATTTAACGCCTTTAGACTATTTTTTGTGGGGCTACGTCAAGTCTAAAGTCTACAGAAATAAGCCAGCAACTATTCCAGCTTTGGAAGACAACATTTCCGAAGAAATTCGGGCTATTCCGGCCGAAATGCTCGAAAAAGTTGCCCAAAATTGGACTTTCCGAATGGACCACCTAAGACGCAGCCGCGGTCAACATTTAAATGAAATTATCTTCAAAAAAGTAAATGTCATGAACTAATCTAACGTTTCAAATAAAGAACCGATGAGATTTTGCAAATTTTATGCGTTTTTTTTTTTAAAAAGTTTATCAAGCTCTTAAAAAATCACCCGATATAAGCTACAATTTTATCGTCTCCACAATTAATAATTAACATTTTGTTTTACTTCTAACTTACAGTTACATAAATACAGCCAAATATATAATCTACAAAATCAGAGAACAGTGAAATTCATTCACATTAAATTAAATTAAATTAAATTAAAAGTTTATAATTTTCATCTGTCACAAAAACAACACTGACAATACCGACAACACTGAACGCTTACCAAAATTAATTAATATACCAACAGCGCAGTGTTGTATGCGGCAGGTAGTTTACTACAATACCCTATGTGGATGCCATTCGATGGCCACAGGTGGTGTGTATGCAGGAATAACTATTTCTATTTAGGAGATGCATGTATGCATTTATTTATATCATATTTAATGAAAAACTATTTACATAATAATGACTTGGTTTAGCATAAATATGCTGTAAATAACTGCTTTCTCAACATGTATCAACTTGCAAAATTTAGCAACGATATGAACTTACGGTTATTTTCCAATTGGAAAAGTGTTATGCGCAGCGTATAAGCACATAAAGAGAAGGGTTACCAGCACAAATAAGTTTAATTATAGTACAAATTATGAATGTAAACTTAAATTAAACGTAAAATAATGTAAGTTAAAAAAGCAATATATTTTAGCTCATTTATAAAAATACCGGTTTTGACTGTACTGTTTTATAATTATTTTTTTACTGCTCACTCATCATTAAAAAAACAAACAAAAACACTAAAGACTTTGCAACCCTTTGCGAACAGTTGGGTATTATTTCTCCAATTGGAAAACAACCCACAACTGAAGCACCAACTACAACAAGCTGAGACCTTTTCGTTTAACTGAAATTCTACAGCTGGTTTATTTGCTAACTGGTGCTGCAACACACAGGTGGAAATTCTTAATTAAATTTAATTTTTATAGAAATTTGTGTAATTATATTAAAAAATAGTTTGTTGAAAAACGGTGCAAATACAATAATAAAAATTTTAGCAGCGAAAAATGTTGATGTTGACCTGATTAACTACCAGATACAACAATTATTATCAGGTGATTTAAAGTCATTTAAGTCTATCGATGCTACTGTAGAAGAAAACGAGACAGTGAATTTCTCAATTGAATTTTTAAATTCTTCAGACATATCAGGAATGCCACCACACAAACTACGATTGAAAATTGGATCACCGATTATTCTACTGCGTAGTTTAAACCCTCCTAATACTATGTTCAGACCGACACTTAATCACTCGATTTCGGCTGTTGAGTGGTTTATCCCACTAATCTTATAAATTTATCAAGATTTCGCCATACAAAAATGACAGTTCAAAATCACTTCATTGGAGTGATTTGAAACTGATCCACGCGAAACCTCTCTGTGCGACTATGATTTTGCGCCATCTACTTGGCGGAGGATGGAGTCATGTGTAGAAGTTCACGCAAGTGAGGAAAGTTCTCTGATCGCCATTCTCTTGGGAGTGGCCAGAAACGATTCTTTTACACATAGCTCAAGCAACTCACTACTTCCGGTCTTTCACCAAGTATCCTCTGGGTAGCCTAAGAACATCCGTTCGAAGGCGAGCTAAAGTGAGAAGGCGAAACATTCCCTACAAGGGTTGTGCGCTGGGTTTGGGACCCGCCACGTAAAAAACACCTCCAGTGAAGAGCTACAACCAGCCTCGGATGAGAGACCCCCCTTTTGATGACGACCATGGCAAACGAAATAAGGACTGGGAAGGTGCCGCTGCCCAGCTGGTTGATGTCCTCGTAAAGACAAAGGCTGACATCACCGCCGTCCAAGAAATGCGATGGACGGGACAAGGACAGAGACGAGTAGGTCCTTGTGACATTTACTACAGTGGCCATATAAAGGAGCGCAAGTTTGGTGTAGGATTCGTGGTGGGAGAGAGACTCCGTCGCCGAGTACTATCATTCACTCCCGTGAATGAACGTCTAGCCACAATCCGCATCAAAGCGAGGTTCTTCAACATATCGCTGATTTGCGCCCACGCCCCGACGGAAGAGAAGGACGATGTGACCAAAGATGCCTTCTATGAGCGCTTGGAGCGCGCTTATGAGAGCTGCCCCCGCCACGATGTCAAAATCGTGCTTGGCGACTTTAACGCCAGGGTGGGCAATGAAGGTATATTTGGCACAACGGTCGGTAAATTCAGCCTCCACGACGAAGCATCCCCAAATGGGGTGAGGCTGATTGACTTCGCCGGGGCCCGAAATATGGTTATCTGTAGTACTAGATTCCAGCATAAGAAGATTCATTAAGCTACCTGGCTGTCTCCGGATCGAAAAACTACCAACCAGATCGATCATGTTGTGATAGACGAAAGACACGTCTCCAGTGTTTTAGATGATGATGCGCTCCGAGGTCCTAACATCGACTCGGACCACTATCTTGTTGCAGTTAAGATTCGCACCCGCCTCTGTGCAGCAAAAAACGCGCGCCACCAAACACAAGGAAGGTTCGACGTCGAGAAGCTGCAATCACAACAGACAGCCGAACGATTTTCTACTCAGCTTGCACTCCTGCTCTCTGAGAGCACTCGTCAACAACTCGGTATAAGGGAACTGTGGGACGGCATTTCAAACTCCTTACGTACAGCTGAAACCGAAACCATTGGTTTTCGGAAAGTGCAAAAGAACAGCTGGTACGACGAGGAGTGCCGTGTCGCAGCGGAGAGAAAACAGGCTGCCTACCTCGCAACGTTACGATCGACCACTACACGTGCGGGATGGGATAGATACCGAGAGTTGAAGAGGGAAGCGAGACGCATTTGTAGACAGAAGAAGAAAGAGGCTGAAATGCGTGAGTACGAAGAGCTTGATAAGCTGGCCGACAGGGGTAATGCTCGAAAATTCTACGAAAAAATGCGGCGGCTTACGGAAGGTTTCAAGACCGGAGCGTATTCTTGTGGAACCCCCAAAGGTGATCTAGTCACTGATGCCCAGAGCATACTTAAATTATGGAGGGAACATTTCTCCAGCCTGCTGAATGGCAGTGAACGCATAACACCAGGAGAAGGAGAACCCGATTCCCCAATCGATGACGATGGAGCAGACGTTCCATTACCCGACCATGAAGAAGTTCGAATAGCAATTGCTCGCCTGAAGAACAACAAAGCGGCAGGGGCCGACGGATTGCCGCCGAGCTATTCAAACACGGCGGCGAAGAACTGATAAGGAGCATGCATCAGCTTCTTTGTAAAATATGGTCGGACGAAAGCATGCCCAACGACTGGAATTTAAGTGTGCTATGCCCAATCCATAAAAAAGGAGACCCCACAATCTGCGCCAACTACCGTGGGATTAGCCTCCTCAACATCGCATATAAGGTTCTATAGAGCGTATTGTGCGAAAGATTAAAGCCCACTGTCAACAAACTGATTGGACCTTATCAGTGTGGCCTTAGACCTGGCAAATCAACAACCGACCAGATATTCACCATGCGCCAAATCTGGGAAAAGACCCGTGAAAGGAGAATCGACACACACCACCTCTTCGTCGATTTCAAAGCTGCTTTCGACAGCACGAAAAGGAGCTGCCTTTATGCCGCGATGTCTGAATTTGGTATCCCCGCAAAACTAATACGGCTGTGTAAACTGACGTTGAGTAACACCAAAAGCTCCGTCAGGATCGGGAAGGACCTCTCCGAGCCGTTCGATACCAAACGAGGTTTCAGACAAGGCGATTCCCTATCGTGCGACTTTTTCAACCTGCTTTTGGAGAAAATAGTTCGAGCCGCAGAACTAAATAGAGAAGGTACCATCTTCTATAAGAGTGTACAGCTGTTGGCGTATGCCGATGATATTGATATCATCGGCCTCAACACCCGCGCCGTTAGTTCTGCTTTCTCCAGGCTGGACAAGGAAGCACAGAAAATGGGTCTGGCAGTGAACGAGGGCAAGACGAAATATCTCCTGTCATCAAACAAACATTCGTCGCACTCGCGACTTGGCACTCACGTCACTGTTGACAGTCATAACTTTGAAGTCGTAGATAATTTCGTCTATCTTGGAACCAGCCTAAACACGACCCACAATTTCAGCTTAGAAATCCAACAGGTGCTTCTTCGAACTGACTAGGCAATTGAGAAGCAAAGTCCTCTATCGACAAACAAAAACCAAACTCTATATGTCACTCTTAATTCCCGTCCTGCTATATGGTGCAGAGGCTTGGACGATGTCAACAACTGATGAGTTGACGTTGCGAGTTTTCCATAGAAAAGTTTTGCGAAAGATTTATGGTCTTTTGCGCGTTGGCCACAGCGAATGCCGCATTCGATGGAACGATGAGCTGTACGAGATATACGACGATATTCACATAGTTCAGCGAATTAAAAGACAGCGGCTACGCTGGTTAGGTCATGTTGTCCGAATGGACAAAAATACTCCAGCTCTGAAAGTGTTCGACGCTGTACCCGCCGGGGGAAGCAGAGGAAGAGGAAGACCTCCACTCCTTTGGAAGGACCAAGTGGAGAAAGACCTGGCTTCGCTTAGAATATCCAATTGGCGCCACGTAGCGAAAAGAAGAAACGACTGGCGCGCTGTTGTTAACTCGGCTATAATCGCTTAAGCGGTTTCTACGCCAATTAAGAAGAAGAAGACTTGGCAGCATTGAAAATCTATTACCTTATCATAGCTGATTTAGACACTACAAAAAGGTAAAAATGTAAACAAAAAACAAACAAATTTTTATTACAGAAATGAATCTAATTTCAGCTGAAAATCGACTTCCCAAATGAAAAAATGCGCCCATTATATCCATTATATGGAAAATATTTAAAGGAATACGGCTTTTATTACAAAATACTATATGACAATGTTTTCTTTTGATAAATATTGAGCGATGCAAATTCTTGAATAGCAAAAACAGCTGTTTTTAATCTTTTCAACGGCAGTAAGAACACTGTTGGGTTATGAAATGCTTAAATGTAATCTAATCTTTTAAATTTTCGGTCTGAACATGGTATAAACTATGCAACGGCACAAGTTTGGTGATCAAAAGAATTACTGGAAACGTTCTTGAAGCAACTATTTTGACAGGAAAGTTTAAAGGAGAAATTGTTTTGTTACAAAATATTCCGATGATACCATCCGATTCTACCATTTAAAAGAGTACAGTTTCCCATTCGTTTAGCTTTCGCGATGACTATAAATAAATCTCAAGGCCAAACAAGGTCTATTTGCAGTTTAGACTTGGAAAATAAATGTTTCTCTCATGGGCAATTATACGTGGCGTGTTCACGAGTAGGAAGACCATCAAGTTTATTTGTATTAACAAAGGACCGATTGATCAAAAATATTGAACATCGATTGGCGCTTCATTGAACATTACGATTAAAAACATTTAGAGTATATATATCAAATAAAAATATTTAAAGTATTTATTAAATATGTTATAAAAATGTTATGTTGTTATATTTGTGTTAAATTTTGTTTTTTAAATCCTTCTTGAATCACTCAGCCACAGCAACGCGTGGCCGGGTCTGCTAGTAATATATAAATAATCGCTAGTGTATGTAAAGTTTTTTGATCGGAATTAAGCGCATTTTAAGCTTTCGTATTCTTTTTTTCTGGGGTAAGAAAAAATTGTTTGATAAGCCATATTTACTGCTAAAGATATATATTTTGAAATAGATTAAAAGAAAACCACAAGATATTTTACTTTTGAAACAAATAAGCGTGTTGTATATTAAGGGGGTATTCTACTCTAGAATTTGGAAAAATTCGATTTTTTTCATATATTTAAAGTTCTTCTTAAGAACATATCCTCCGAAGGAATTTTAAAAATTAAAATTATTTTAGGAGCTACAGTTACTTTAGTGACGCAGTACCTAGCCCGGTTCGGCCGTATCGAATTTTTTAAACGCGTTTTTCTCGAAACTGCTCTTTTCCACACGGTACCGGCATTATCTCAAGTTCTAAACATCCGATTTACTTGAAATTTTGTGTGAACATTCTTTATATAATCCTTTATCGTTCCTATAAGCATCGTGTCAAAATTTTTGTTTTTAATAATTAAAAAAAACTTCAGGAATTTCAAAAAAAGCGTAAAAAAGATTTTTATTTTCAGGCAGTCGCCATTTAAAAAAAAAACACTATTTTACCAGCTACTTAATTTAATTATATTTATTTACTTACAAGTAAATTCGACTTATAATTATATTTTACATACGAATATAAATGTTTTCTGTTGAGCGCAAAAGAACACGTGTGGTCTCGTCCGATGATCATAAGGAATAGGACGAATTAGAGAAGCCAATATGAAGTGATCAATATTGTAACGGGATTAAATATTTTAGTTTGCTGAATACAGTGTTACCAGATGAAAGTAGTTAAGTAGTTACAATATTAGAAATATTTAATTAGTGGATCTATTACAATTTCTTTAGAGATGCTAATCGCTACATACACCCCTGGACTCTAAAAATATATTTTGAGATATCATTATAAATTTATTTACGTATTTATTTCCTTGTGAAGTAAGATCAATTTAAATTGAAATGGCACAAACTCTTAAAACAATTATGTATGATTTGTTCAAATTAAAGGCACGCAAATTTTTAAATATAAACTTTTTTGTTGTATTATTACTTTTCATATTTTTTAAAAATTGTGTTAATCCGTTTAAATTGACCAGAATGTGTTTTTTCAATGGATTTGAGCAAGAAAAAAGTATGCGTTTTGTTCTTAAAACAAAATTGGCTTAGAAAGGGCGCCTACCTAGGACGATAAATCGTCTCGAGCAGGCACAGTGTGCAAGGTGTTATTCCGATATTTTCTCTCGTACTTGAAATATAAAATTGTTACATCGGGGGACTAGGCGTGGTTGTTGTCGGATTTTGCCAACTTTCATAAATAACCTACTAATATTACAAACATGTTATTATGTGGATACAGTCGACGCTCACAATTTAAATCTTCTGTTATTAGAATTTCCAGATATTATAATTATACTTGGCGATAGATAAAATATTTTCAAATGAGAATTGAAAATTCGAATTTCTGAGAGTGTTTTATTTGAAAATTATAATTTAGTAAAAGCAAACACAATGAATCTACTAACCTCATATGCAATGGCTATTCCGATATTGTTTTTCAGGAGGATGGGGAGTTGCGGTACGCCTTTGGCTTGGTTAGATCTAAACGGTCCCCAGGTTAGGATGGTTTGAACGTAGAGATTTGCAAAAGCTTTTGGAAGTTAACTCCGAAATACCTGGAAGATTTTCAATAAGTGCGCCTGAGAGGGATACTTTCCACGCGAGTGGAAAAGAGCTGGGGTTGTTCTTCTCTTGAAGTCACCTGAAAAGATCAGGACCCATCCTCGTTCTTATAGGGGTATCAGTCTCCGTCCAGTACTTCGAAAAGTGCTGGAACGGCTTTAGAAGTTAACGCGGGTGTGTAGGTAGTCGGATAGGCATTATGCGTTCAGGAAAAGATGCACTATAGAAGATGCATGGACTCATGATCAGAATTTCGTTAGGGAGAGTGTCAACGTATGTCCTTGGCATATTAATTGACTTCAAGGGGGCATTTAACTAACTAAGCTGGGATCGAGTTGTGCAACGGCTAGAGGACCTTGGCGGTCCGGAAATCACTTTATGGAGTTACTTTTCGAACAGAAAGACATCTCTAGTCGGCATGAATGGGAGTGTGGAGATTGGAGTGGTTCGTGGCTGCACGCGGGGTTAATTCTGTGGCCCTATATTTGGAACCATATGATGGACTCTCTGCTTGGCAACTCTGTATATTTTTTACGTATGCGGATGACCTTATTCTTCTGTTCAAAGGTCGCTCGCGGTCTGAGCTAGTGCGGGCGGGAGCACATCACTTGGGTGACTTGGGCGGGAGACAGTGCTGCTTAAGGGCAAGTTGTTGCCGATTCGTTCGCTATTATCCGGGTGCATGAAGTCAGCATCAGGTATGTGACTCAAGTCAAATACCTAGGGCCTGCCCTCGTTCATAACCAGACCCACTTGCATCGCTTTCTTATCCAGTCTAGAGAAAGCAGAACTAATTGCGCAATTGTTGAGGCCAATCACATCAATAACATCGGCGTACGCTGGCAGCTGTAAACTCTTATAGAAGATTGGACCTTCTTTATTCAGCTCTGCAGCCCGAATTATTTTTCCAGGAGTAGATTGAAGAAGTCTCACAATAGGGATCGCCTTGTCAGAAACCTCGTTTGGTATCGAACTGTCCGGAGATGTATTTCCCGATCCTGATGCAGCTTACAGTATTGCTCAACGTCAGTTTATAATAAACATCAGTAATGTAAACTGTTGTAAGTCGCACTTTATTTATAAAATATAAGAGAAAAGGAAAACAATATAAAAGAAATAAATAATAAATAAATGTAAAAATAAGACTTGGAAATGGCAATCCAAGATAACTTAATAAGATCCCCCATGTTAGGAAACATCACTCTAGCAGACTCCAATCCCAATTCAGATACCGCAACTGCTTTCCAACCCAACGAAAGTTTAGCAACTATGATAAAAAATTGTTGTCGCTCAATATATACATTAGGGTGTGTCATTCTCAGTCAACCTTTTTTTTCAACTGAAAAACAGGCTAAAAACTTTCGAAAATGTGAAAAAGAAAACCACTCAAAAGATGAGCTCTTAATATTAATATCAAGAGGTGCCTATTTCAAATTTTCTGTTTTCCATATAAATTACATGAACAAAAAATCATTTTTTTTGTGGTGATTATTGTGCGGAGGTTATTATATGTGCACGCGATGGCTGCCAGTAGGGACTCGATTCCGATTCTACTCGAAAGGTCTTGGCGAAGGTATCTTTGGCACTACGGTCGGTAAGTTCAGCCTCCACGACGAAACATCCCCAAATGGGTTGATTCTGATCGACTTCATCGGGGCCCGAAATATGGTTACTTTTGATACTAGATTCCAGTACAAGAAAATACATCAAGCTACCTGGCGGTCTCCGGATCGAAAAGCCACAATCCAGATCGATCATGTCGTGATAGACGGAAGACACGTCTCCAGTGTTCTAGACGTTCGTATGCTACGAGGTCTTAACATCGACTCGGACCACTACCTTGTTCCAGCCAATATTCGCACCCGCCTCTGAGCAGCAAAAAATACACGTCAACAAACACAAGAGAAAACAGGCTGCCTACCTCGCAACGTTCCGACTGACCACAGCACGTGCGTGATGGGATAGATAACGAGAGTTGAAGAGGGAAGCGAGACGCATTTACAGACAGAAAAAGAAAGAGGCCGGAATGCGTGAGTATGAAGAGCTTGATAAGTTGGCCAACAGGTGTAATGCTCGAAAAATCTACGAAAAAATGCGGAGGCTCTCAGAAGGTTTCACAACCGGAGCATACTCTTGTGGAACCTCCAAAGGCGATCTAGTGACCGATGCCCAGAGCATACTTAAATTATGGAGGGAACACTTCTCCAGCCTGCTGAATGGCAGTGAACGTACAAAGCCAGGAGAAGGCGGACCGAATTCCCCAATCGATGTCGATGGAACAGGCATTCCATTGCCTGACTACCGTGGGATTAGCCTCCCCAACATCGCATATAAGGTTCTATCGAACGTATTGTGTGAAAGATTAAAGCCCACCGTCAACAAGCTGATTGGACCTTATCAGTGTGGCTTTAGACCTGAAAAATCAACAACCGGCCAGATATTCACCATTCGCGATGTCTGAATTTGGTATCCCCGCAAAACTAATATGGCTGTGTAAACTGACGTTGAGCAACACGAAAAGCTCCGTCAGGATCGGGAAGAACCTCTTCGAGCCGTTCAATACCAAGACAAGGCGACTCCCTATCGTGCGACTTTTTCAACCTGCTGCTGGAGAAAATAATTCGAGCTGCAGAACTTAATAGAGCAGGTACAATCTTTTATAAGAGGGTACAGCTGCTGGCGTATGCCGATGATATTAATATCATCGGCCTCAACCTTCGCGCCGTTAATTCTACTTTCTCTAGACTGGAAAAGGAAGCAATGCAAATGGGTCTGGCAGTGAACGAGGGCAAGACGAAATATCTCCTTTCATCAAACAAACAGTCGTGGCACTCGCGACTTGGCTCTCACGTCACTGTTGACAGTCATAACTTTAAAGTCGTAGATAATTTCGTCTATCTTGAATCCAACGCAGGATAACTCTTGCTAACAGGTGCTACGGACTGAGTAGGCAATTGAGAAGTAAAGTCCTCTCTCGACGAACAAAAACCAAACTCTATAAGTCACTCATAATTCCCATCCTGCTATATGGTGCAGAGGCCTGAACGATGACAACAACTGATGAGTCGACGATGCGAATTTTCGAAAAAAAAGTTCTCGGAAAGATTTATGGTCCTTTGCGCGTTGGCCACGGCGAATATCGCATTCGATGGAACGATGAGCTGTACGAGATATACGACGAGATTGACATAGTTTAGCGAATTAAAATACAGCGGCTACGCTGGCTAGGTCATGTTGTCCGGATGGACGAAAACACTCCAGCTCTGAAAGTATTCGACGCACTACCCGCCGGGAGAAGCAGAGGAAGAGGAAGACCTCCACTCCGTTGGAAGAACTAAGTGAAGAAGGACCTGGCTTCGCTTGGAATATCCAATTGGCGCCACGTAGCAAAAAGAAGAAACGACTGTCGCGCTGTTTTTAACTCGGCTATAATCGCGTAAGCGGTGTCTACGCCAATAAATAAGAAGAAGAAGAAGACATATTCACTTCACACTTGAATCCAATTACTGTGACACAGCCACATTTTAAATAAACAAGTAAAAAATAAAACTGCGCATCGCTTTCCGCGGTCCAGCACCTTAAACTTAATTAGAAATAAAAAGTAACAAAAAGCGATTCTGGGCGTTCTCGCTCATTTAACATACAAAAATAACCAATAGCCGGTATAGTTAAGATCCTCTGTTCACCCAAAAAGTAGTCTTAAGCCGAATCCACAAAAATAAAGTCCTTAATTAATATAACGGAACCTTTAATTTACTCATTTAGCTGGCGCAGTCAGACTAAAAGTTATTCCCCCGTTCAAGGGAGAACCAGAAACTCTCTTCCATTTCATCGGCAGAGTTGACTATATTTTCTCGCTTTACCAAACTAATGACGTACGAAAACACCGCATTCTACTAAAATCTGTCGAATGAAACCTGGGCGGACTTTTAACCAGATCATGGGTCCTACCAAAAATCGAAGATTGGTCAGCCATGAAGTTTAGATTGATTGCGGAGTACAAATCCCAGACGCCGAGCTACAAATTGTTAGAGAACTTCCGCGAGATACCCTACAAGGGGAGTTTGCGAGCATTCTGCGAGCAAGGTGAATGACGACGACACTGGTATCAAAGCTACACCTAGAAAGTAATCAGGCACCATGATATTGCAGATTTAAGATCATTAATTAATGTAGCAGAAAATGAGAGAATTTATCAAGAACCTGTTAATTTAAAAAAAAAAAAAAAATAAATTGAAAATAAAAACTTCAAAATCCAAGACTATTAAATCCAACTAATGAAATCCAATATCAACCAATATACTCCCAATGTTCACAACCAATACAACCAAATTATAAATCCATACAAGCAATCAGCCAGAAATGTTTAACAATGGGAAACAGACAAAATTATTTCGGACCCAATAGATACCCGAATACTCAACCCTATTTTAACAGAATCCCAGTTTCACAATTTAATTTTAATAAAAAATCACCTCATCCACCACAACAACCACCCACATCAAATAACTCAAATATCGAAAAAACAAATGAAATCAAACGACCAAGACCATCAGACAGCGTACAAACTAAAATTTCCTGCGATTAACTCAGACTACAAGAAGTACAAGAATACGAAAAAAACAATCAAGAAAATCAAGAACTCTATGACCAAGAATACCCTGACTATATTCACCATTAGGACCAGATCAATAATGAACTATGCCAAGCACCAACCGATCAAAATGAACTTAAGTTTGACGAAAATTTTCAGTTACCAGCCCCGGAATAAATCAATACTTCGAAATCAAGCACAGAAATTGGACTTACAAATGCTTGATTGACAATCCACAATTAAAATGATAAAACAAAAAAAATTGTTCTCTCTTCAAATCCAAAATATAGAATGCGAAGCTTTTACATCAAACGGCTCCATGGCACTTAAAAATTCCATTGCCGTACCCAGTAACAATATATTTAAAACACCCAAACATTTTACTTGCAGGATTTTTCTAAAGATTACGATATGTTAATCGGAAGGAAGCTCCTCAATAAAGCAAAAGCTATTATAAATTATAAAACTCAGACAATTTCACTTTTTGATTAGACATACCAGTTGGTAGATTTTAACATAGATAAAGATCAATTTTACTTTACCCAAAATCTACCAGATTCATACGAAAATTTAATTTCCACAGCTATCAAAAAAATAGATTTTCACTTTTTCTATTGGATCATCTTAATCAAAAAGAAACTTTCAAATTGAAATATTTACTAAAGAAATTTAAAAATCTTCAGAACTTGCAGGGCAATCGTTTGACATTTACAAATACAATTAAATATGTAATTAATACAATACATAATTCTCCTATTTATTCAAAACAATACTCTTCTTCTTCTTAATTGGCATAGACACCGCTTACGCGATTATAGCAGAGTTAACTACATCGCGCCAGTCGTTTCTTCTTTTCGCTACGTGGCGCCAATTGGATATTCCAAGAGCAGCCAGGTCTTTCTCCACCTGGTACTTCCAACGGAGTGGAGGTCTTCCTCTTCCTCTGCTTCCCCCGGCGGGTCCTGCGTCGAATACTTTCAGAGCTGGAGTGTCAATGTCGTCATATATCTCATACAGCTCATCGCTCCATCGAATACGATATTCGCCGTGGCCAACGCGCAAAGGACCATAAATCTTTCGCAGAACTTTTCTCTCGAAAACTCGCAACGTTGACTCATCAGTTGTTGCCATCGTCCAAGCCTCTGCACCATATAGCAGGACGGGAATTATGAGTGACTTATGGAGTTTGGTTTTTGTTTCTCGGGAGAGGACTTTGCTTTCAATTGCCTACTCAGTCCGAAAAAGCACCTGTTGGCAAGAGTTATCCTGCGTTGGACTTCTAGGCTGACATTGTTGGTGGTGTTTACGCTGGTTCCAAGATAGACGGAATTATCTACGACTTCAAAGTTATGACTGTCAACAGTGACGTGAGTGCCAAGTCGCGAGTGCGATCCCATGGAGAACATGAAAAAGATTTACGAAACCAAGACTATATTGAACTCAGTTATTTCTATTGAACCGGTAAAACTGCCTAAGATAATACCACAATGCGACGATTGTCTATTTGATGACAGGAGATATTTCGTCTTGCCCTCGTTCACTACCAGACCCATTTATTTTGCTTCCTTGTCTAGTCTGGAGAAAGCAGAACTAACGACGCAGGTGTTGAGACCGATGATATCAATATCACCAGCAGCTGTACACTCTTATAGAAGATGGTACCTTCTCTGTTTAGTTCTGCAGCTCGAACTATTTTCTCCAGAAGCAGGTTGAAAGAGTCGCACGATAAAGAATCACCTTGTCTGAAACATCGTTTGGTATCGAACGGCTCGGAAAGTTCCTTCCCGATCCTGACGGAGCTTCTCGTGTTGCTCAACGTCAGTTTACGCAACCGTGTTAGTTTTGCGGGGATACCAAATTCAGACATCGCGGCATAAATGCAGCTCCTTTTCGTGCTGTCGAAAGCAGCTTTGAAATCGACGAAGAGGTGATGTGTGTCGATTCTCCTTTCACGGGTCTTTTCCAAGATTTGGCGCATGGTGAATATCTGGTCGGTTTTTGATTTTCCATGTCTAAAGCCACACTGATAAGGTCCAATCAGTTTGTTGACGGTGGGCTTTAATCTTTCACACAATACGCTCGATAAGGTTCTATTATATGCGATGTTGAGGAGGCTTATTCCACGGTAGTTGGCGCAGATTGTGGTGTCTTCCTTTTTGTGGATTGGGCAGAGCACACTTAAATTCCACTCATTGAGCATGCTTTCGTCCGACCTTTCTTTACAAAGAAGCTGATGCATGCTCCTTATCAGTTCTTCGCCTCCATGTTTAAATAGCTCGGCCGGCAATCCATCGTTGTTCTTCAGGCGGGTAATTGCTATTCGAACTTCTTCATGGTCGGGCAATGGAACGTCTGCTCCATCGTCATCGATCGGGGAATCCGCCTTCTCCGTTGTACGTTCACTGCCATTCAGCAGGCTGGAGAAGTGTTCCCTCCATAATTTAAGTATGCTCTGGCCATCGGTCACTAGATCACCTTTGGAGGTTCCACAAGAGTATGCTTCGGTTTTGAAACCTTCTGCAATCCTCCGCATTTTTTCGTAGAATTTTCGAGCATTACCCCTGTTGGCCAGCTAAGCAAGCTCTTCATACTCAGGCATTTCGGCCTCTTTCTTTTTCTGTCTGTAAATGCGTCTCGCTTCCCTCTTCAACTCTCGGTATCTATCCCATCAAGCACGTGTTGTGGTCAGTCGGAACGTTGCGGGGTGGCAGCCTGTTTTCTCTTGTTTTCGTTGACGTATATGTTTTGCTGCTCAGAGGCGGGTGCGAATATTGGTTGCAACAAGTTAGTGGTCCGAGTCGATGTTGAGACCTCGGAGCGCACGTACACCTAAAACAGTGAAGATGTGTCTTCCATCTATCACAACATGATCGATCTGGTTGATGGTTTTTCGATCCGGAGACAGCCAGCTTGCTTGATGAATTACCATATTTCGGACTCCGACAAAGTCGATCAGCCTCGATCCATTTGGGGATGTTTTGTCGTGGAGGCTGAATTTACTGACCCTAGTGCCAAAGATACGTTCTTTGCCCACCCTGGCGTTAAAGTCGCCAAGCACGATTTTGATATCGTGGCTGGGGCAGCTCTCATAGATGCCTCCAAGCGCTCATGGAAGGCATCTATGGTCACATTGTCCTTCTATTCAATCGCGGCGTGGGCGCAAATCAGCGATATGTTGAAGAACCTCGCTTTGATGCGGATTGTGGCTAGACGTTCATTCACCGCAGTGAATAATAGTACTCGGCGACGGAGTCTCTTTCCCACCACGAATCCAACACCAAACTTGCACTCCTTTATATGGCCACTGTAGTAAATGCCACAAGGATCTACTCGCCTCAGTCCTTGTCTCGTTCATCGCATTTAATAGACGGCGGTGACTTCAGCCTTCACTCTAACGAGGACATAAACCAGTTGGCAACGGGACCTCCCTAATTAAGGGACCGAAGATTCCAGGTGCGTTTGCTCAAATCGTAGTTCTTATTTCGTTTGCTATGGTCGTCTTCAAAAAGGGGTCTCTCATCCGAGGCTGTCGATTAGTTATCATTTGTACCGTTTTTTATGTCGTGGGTCCCAAACCCAGAGCACTACCCTACGAAGGGGAGATTCGTAGCCTCATCCTGCTTAAAAATATAAGCTCATATGCAGAATATAAAGATATAATACTCCAATCCCAGGAAAAACTTTTACACCCAGTCATCCAAAAAATTACCAAATTATTTAAAGAAAATCATTATTTCCCAAATAGCCAGTTATTAATTCAGAACAATATAAATGAATGCAATATGTGTAACTTGACCAAAACAGTATACAGAGACACTAAAATGTCATTTAAAATTACCCCCAGGCCAGAACATTGTCGCGATAATTTCGTAGAGATCTATTCGTTCTAAAGAAAAACATTACCTTAGTTGCATAGACACCTACTCAAAATTTGCACTCTTGAACAAATTAAAACAAGGGATTGGATAGAATGCAACAATGCACTTATGCGTATTTTTTACCAACTGGGAAAAACCATACTCTTAAAAGCAGATACGGATGGTGCATTTTCTAGCTTTTCCCTTAAGAGATGGCATTGAATTTAAACTCAACACAGCAAAGACGAGAGTGGCAGATGTTGAGAGACTGCATAAAACAATAAATGAAAAAATTCGGATATCCAATTCCTCCAACGACAATGAACTTAAGTTAGGCAAAATGGAAAATATTCTTTACATATACAATCACAAAACCAAGAATAACACTACTGTACAAACACCTTCCCATATATTTCTGTATGCCGGGCAACCAACACTAAACACGTAGAAAATTAAAGAACAAACAACTAAGAAAGTGCTAAGCTCGGGTGCAACCGAAACTTGCTTTAAGGTGTAAAATCACATAGAGTAAGGTCAGCCGGATGTTCAAAAATCCTGACATTAGTTATATAGGGGATAGCCTAAGTTTTATCTCAAATGTATCTGTTTTCGGCACAAAGATACGCTGTTATATATAAAACACACTATCTTATTTTCATTGGGATAGCTCACATATTGGCCGATATACGCGGTACAAAGTCACCCGGAAGTTCGAAAATTTGTATATTAGGTATATGGGGCATAGGGAAGTATTGCTCCGATTCAATCCATTTTTTACACACAGACTTACCATTATCAGAGAAAGATTATCCCTAAATTTGAGTAATATATATCACGCATTGACCGATCGATCAAAAGTTAACTTTAGGTACCTGGGTCTAAATATTCGGTATCTATGGGCTTGAACAGTTTTTATTGGATTTCAATAGGTTTTGAGTCATAAGGTGGACTTTATTCGTGCAAAGTTTCATCCCGTTATATAAATTATTTCTTGATTTGTGTACTGGAAACTGGACGAATCAAGAGGAATTTAAAATTGTGCTATATGGAAAGTAGGAAGTTGTCCGATCTCATCAATGTAACATAAGAATGTAATAAGAATGCCACTTTCCAAATCGTACGAAATCGGTTGATTGGGGGAAGTGGGCGGTGCCACGCCCATCGTCCAATTTTCACACCAGCCCCTATAACACTCTCTCATACCATTTCAGTGGTAAAGTTTAATGTCTCTGGCGTATTTCGTTATTGAGTTATCGCGCTTTTAGTAGTTTTTAGCAGTACCGTTATATGAAGAATTAGCGGGGTTATCCTCCGATTTCATCCATTTTCGCACTATCGGTAGAAGTTCTCATAAGATTTGTACTCAAAAAATTTGGTTTTAGTAGCTTAAGTGGTTTAGGAGATATGTACATTAAATTTGTTAGAGGGCGGGGCCACGCCTACTACTATAATACTATGTACGTAGCAACTGGTTACAAGAGTATAAAAATAAACGAAATAAATGATGACCGACAAGAAAACAACATTGACACTAGATGCAGAAAGACCCACTTCTGAAAAGAAAATTGGAAAATCCATTTAAAGAAAATAAAAATGTTCAACAAATTGACCATGACCATTAAAAAATAACTAACCGAAATAGAATAACTAACTATTAGAAAACACCGTTTAAAAAACGAAAAAAAATTAATGAAGTGCATATCACACATCCACATTCATTAGGAATTAATCAACTTAATTCAAGTAATTCCCTATCCCGACCATAATGGTTATCAATTAGATTACGCAAACATACAATCATACTTTGAAAAGGACAATAAAGCTTATAACCAAGAAAATAAAGAAAAAAAGTGCATTGCAAATATAATTAGACGTAAGAACCCAATTTGTACTTTTATACCGCTTTCCACAACCGAAATTATTAAATATATTGGGCCAAATGTAATTATTACGTGGAACTTAACTGAAGGGGCACACCTAGTGTGGAATTTTCAAAAAATCTATTTTTCTTATTTTTCTATAGGTTATAACCTTTAAAAATAACATACTAAAATTTCAAATCGATATCTGAAACAGTTTTTGAGTTACAGCCATTTAAACGAGTAGCCGCTCGGCAGTTAGATAACAATCACTTTATCTTTAAACGCGTTTTTCTCGAAACAGCACTTTTCGAATTTGCTGGAGTGATTACTCGGAGAAAAATGATCCGATCGCTTTTTTTCATCTTCTCTATATAGTTCTCCGTACGATGACCCTCCAGTTTTTTGATCTAATCAAAAATCGAATTTTGGCAGGCCAAAAACGACCATAATTTTGGGTGAAATTTAACTTTTTTTCAACATGCCGCCATTTTGTCAATTTTTTTATTATCCCGAGGGTCATCGTACAGACAATATGTTTTGGTTTAACGAGAACTTTTTTGTTTTAGGTTTTATCGACAGAGAAGGCTGCAATCATGGCAGCAGTGGAGGACCTTTTTTTTTTGGCGCCGCCGGAGACCGCTTGTCATTGCAAAAATATTTAATATTTTCTTTCAAAAATTTTTCAGTTTACTCTTAAAACATGTATAAATGTACCCTCAAAATTTTAAAACGATTGATTTACTAGTTTTTGTTTTTTTTTTGATCCAAAAAAATGCCTTTTTTTTACGCTGTCACACTAGGTGTGCCCCTGAAACCACCATCAAACAAGTTTGTCAAAATTAAAATAACGACTTAAAGATAAATGGAAACGAAGTTATAAAAGTAACACAATGTTAAGTAGAAATTGAAAATATCGTTTCAAGCGAAAATTATTTAAAACCAGAAATGGACTTAACACCATTGTATCCACCACTAACCTAACTAATATTAAAATGATAAAACATGAGGACGTGAAAAAATTGATATCACAAAACAATTCCAGACTTTATACTTGCAATTATTATTCTGGCTTTAGTTACATTAAACTTTATTTCAAAACGTATAAGTTCAAATACACTTATACTTCTGTTTAAAAAAATAATACGATCAAGAAAAGAACTTCAGCAGCAACCTCACGATATCGACTTTGAAGAAAACTCTTTACCCACGTTATATCCAATGGTATCAGCCTAAAGTATAGGCTGCCTTTTAAAGGGGGAGGAGTGACGTATTCACTTTACACTCAACGTAATTGAAAGTGACATATTTACTTCACACGCCACCTAATTGAATCCAACTATTGTGGCACAGCCACTTTTAAATAAGCAAATAAAAAATAAAACTGCGCGGTCTCGATCACTTAACATAAACAAATAACCAATAGCAGGTAGAATTAGGATTCTCTGTTCACCCAAAAAGTAGTCTTTAGCCGAATCCGAATACTCGCAATTCAGTGTTTGTATTTAATTTATTAGAGATTTGTGCGTTGTCCTTTGCCAGTACGACGGGACATTTATTTAACTCATTTTACCATATACATACAACAAACTATACTCGTTTTTATACAAATATTCAATAAACAAGTAAGGAAGGTATCAGTTCGGTCGCAACCGAACAATTAATACTCTTACAGTTTGCAGAAATCAAAGCCAGAGAAATACCTCAAGATGTAAAACGTCAGCCAGTGGATCGGAATCCAAACAATTTTATAATTTTATTTTTTTTTTTTTTTTAATTATCAATTTTTTTCAGTCCTTTCAAGAAATTTTCTTGGAAATACCCTAAAAAAAAATCCCTGAAAATTTTAGCCCTTAATATTAACCTTAAGAACTGGACCAAGGCCTGTAAAAATTTTCCATAGAAAATACACTACAATCGTGTGTTTATATCTTTAAATTCATACATATCAGAGGTATTTTATGGCATCGCTTTGACTTCAGACGCATATTTCTCAGAATTGTTCACTCTACAAAAGTGCCCTGTGCAACAAAGTCGTAACTCACGCCGGCGAGGTGGTACGGGGCTCTAAACCCAATTTTTCCAAGAATTTATTTTTTTTCCACCCTGTGGCAGAATAAATACGTACAATTTTCGTTTTTGCTTTCTGTTTAAATGACTTAAGCATCTCCCCGCATCTATACCCCACTCTAACTGGGAAAAACTGGCGCACCCTAGCAAGACAGCTTAATACACCACATCCAATGGCACCATACACTTACATCCCCACACCACACCAACACAACTCACCACACCTGTACCCACTCAACAAAAAGGATGGACATCGGGATGGGATTTTACATTCGTTCTATGCAAACTTTCTAATACGCTCCGTTCTGCACTGCGCCGCAACAAAAGTTCCCACGCGCTAGAAACAACTGCGGGTCAACCCAATTCCTGCGAGCAGCATTTTATTTCAACCCAACAACATTTGTCGCTCCGTTTAATTAAACATACATCTATATGTACATATTTAAAATTTTATTGTGATTTAAATATACAAAAAAATAAAGTAATTTTGCACCAAATTATCCGAGTATTTTTATTAATCGCGGGTGTAAGTTGGTTTTGAATACCCTAAAATGGAATGGTCTAAGTCTTTCGAGCCTAACAGAAAGGCACTAATGGATTTTAAATAAATCTAAAATCTGGAAAAGAAAAAACAAACAGAACCAAAGTGTGGTGACAAAAACAATGCTTCTATAACACTAAATATATGTTAATGCATAGAAACATAAGTATCCATAAGCAAAAAGTTTGCTGAGATAAAGAAACTATAAAAAAGGGCAGACGAGAAAACCACAAAAAATAATAAAAAAAACAACAAACAGTGCAGTGCAGTAAAGTGCAGTGGCGAACAAAACAGAAACAATATGTACATACGTATATAACAAATAAAAAACAACCAAATAAAAGTGTGCAATGCAAAACAAAACAGTGCAGTGACCACATATGTATATAACAAAAAAAATCAAGGGAGTGCGATGAAAAAACAGAAATAAAACAAAGCAAAAACCAAATAAAACACAAATCGGGTGCGAAAAACTAAAGCACCTTAAAACAAAACAAATATTCGGGCGCGAATAACACACAAAAATACAAAACCACAAACACAACAAGGAATGGTCGCAGGCAGCAGTAAGCTACAGGACTAGAAGAAGAGGAATTAACATCAAAGGCCCGAATACCCGCAGACACACACGCGCATATGTATATGTATATCCCCTCAAAAAACCCTTGATGAAGAACAAAGTGAGCGTATTCAATTCAATTTTCCATAATTTGTAATATGCATATATGTATAAAAAAAAAACAAATTACTGATTTACATTCCACTATAAAATCGGTAACCAAATCCGTTTTAACATCACTATAAAACGGTTGTCAAACTTATAAGGTTTAATTTACGGGAACAACCTAAAAAAGTTTGGTATAATATATACATTTATCTAAATATTTAAAAACTTAAATAAACAAATTTTCAAATGGCTAAATGTTAAGCTTACCTTGGTGTATTCAAACACAACCACTTAACAACACTTCTTCTTCTTCTTCTTAATTGGCGTAGACACCGCTTACGCGATTATAGCCGAGTTAACAACAGCGCCAGTCGATTCTTCTTTACGCTACGTGGCGCCAGTTGGATATTCCAAACGAAGCCAGGTCCTTCTCCACTTGGTCCTTCCAACGGAGTTGAGGTCTTCTTCTTCCTCTGCTTCCCCCGGCGGGTACTGCGTCGAGTACTTTCAGAGCTGGAGTGTTTTCGTCGACGACATGACCTAGTCAACGTAGCCGCTGTCTTTTAATTCGCTGAACTATGTCAATGTCGTCGTATATCTCGTACAGCTCATCGTTCCATCGAATGCGACTTATAGAGTTTGGCTTTTGTTCGTCGAGAGAGGAGTTTACTTTTCAATTGCCTACTCAGTCCGAAGTAGCACCTGTTGGCAAGAGCAATCCTGCGTTGGATTTCCAGGCTGACATTGTTGGTGGTGTTAATACTGGTTTCTAAATAGATGAAATTATCTACAACTTCAAAGTTATGACTGTCAATAGTGACGTGAGAGCCAAGTCGCGAGTGCGACAACTGTTTGTTTGATGACAGGAGATATTTCGTCTTGCCCTCGTTCACTGCCAGATCCATTTTCTGTGCTTCCTTGTCCAGCCTGGAGAAAGCAGAACTAAAGGCGCGGGTGTTGACGCCGATGATATCAATATCATCGGCATACGCCAGTAGCTGTACACTCTTATAAAAGATTGTAACAACACTTCATATGCGAAAAATTTCCGGCAATACCTTATGTTTAATAAAGCAATAAGCAGGACTGCATACAGTAAAAAATCAAAGGCAGAAATATTTGAAAACATAAAATAGAAGACAAAAACACAAACAAAACGAAAATAACTATATTTACATAGGTACTATATACGCATGTGTTTATAATTACTTAGTGGAAACATATATTCATTATATTATTCATTATAAATATATTATACATCTGTATGTATAATTGCCAAGCGGAAAATCTATATATACATACATATATATTTATATACATCTAGACGACGGTCCTAATATATACTATGTAAAAGTGCATATGAACATCCATGGAGGTAAAAAAATGTATTATACCATTTACATACAAATATACGGCAAAGAATCTACCGGTTATACAAAACACAAAATCTCAAAAAAAAAAAAGTTTAACAAAACATATGCAACTTGTGAGAACTATATAAAATACATATTAACACATAAACATTGGTATACACAAATACTCAAAGTCCACATTTGCAATTATTCGGCAATACCCCTTGTTCTTTGACAAACAAAAACAAGCAGGATCGCGTACAAAAGCGAATTGATCTCTCTAACGAGCTTACAATTGCTTAAGAAAACAAGTAAGGAAGGGCTAAGTTCGGGTGTCACCGAACATTTTATACTCTCGCATGGTAAAGTGATAATCGAGATTTCATAATACGTCATTTACATATTTTTCAAATACCGTATTTTTGTAAAGTTTTATTCCGCTATCATCATTGGTTCCTTATGTTTATACTCGTATTATACAGAGATGGCATCAGATGGAATTCAAAATAGCGTTATATTGGAAGAAGGCGTGGTTTTGAACCGATTTCACCCATATTTCGTACATGTCATCAGGGTGTTAAGAAAATTTTATATACCGAATTTCATTGAAATCGGTCTAGTAGCTCCTGAGATATGGTTCTTGGTCCATAAGTGGGCGGCGACACGCCCATTTTCAATTTTTAAAAAAAGCCTGGGTGCAGCTTCCTTCTGCCACTTCCTCCGTAAAATTTAGTGTTTCTGACGTTTTTTGTTAGTCGGTTAACGCACTTTTAGTGATTTTGAACATAACCTTTGTATGGGAGGTGGTCGTGGTTATTATCCGATTTCTTCCATTTTTGAACTGTATATGGAAATGCCTGAAGAAAACGACTCTGTAGACTTTGGTTGACATGTATAGTTTCGAGATATGTACAAAAAACTTAGTAACGCCCACTTTTCCAAAACAATTGCGTCCAAATATGCCCCTCCCTAATGCGATTTGTGAATTTCACTTTAATATCTTTTGTATGGGAGGTGGTCGTGGTTATTATCCGATTTTTCCAGGAGGAGTTTGAATAAAAATGCCAATGATGTTGTTTCTATGACATTATATTTTATTCTCTGATGTTTCAAGTTATGTTCTGCTTATATAACTACTAAAGTGATTACAATTTTCTTAATCTATTTCTTTGTTTTGTTTATTTTCTTATGAAATACAATATTTGTAAAATGTAATCTTATTTTCTATTGAATGCAAACAAACATGACTGTGGGGTTTACCCGATAATGTTTGGGTTATCATTATAGTCAAACATAAGGACCAAAACATGTTTGTATGCATTTGCATTATGAATACAATATTTGTAAAATGTAATCTTATTTTCTATTGAATGCAAACAAACATGACTGTGGGGTTTACCCGATAATGTTTGGGTTATCATTATAGTCAAACATAAGGACCAAAACATGTTTGTATACATTTGCATTATGTTCTTTATCTCTACTTGTTATCTTATATTTTTTGTAATGTTTACTTGTTTTTCTTTAATCTTTTATTTTGTCCAATTTATAGTATTTTGTTGTGTGGTGTCTGGTTGGGATGATAGTGTACACATAACTCCTCCCTCCCTTAATGGAAAACTCTCCTGAGTTTGAATAGTATTGTTTTTCATTTTTTTAATTTTACAAGATATTAAAATTATTATTATAATCACAATAATACTTAAAATTGATATTCCAATATGAGAGATATTTTTGTGATATTTTAATTCATTAATTTCTTTTAAATTTTCTTCGTTTTTAAATACAAGGTCGTTAATTGTAATTTTGTTAGTGAAATTGTGAGTATCATAGTTTGGATAATAGAATCTCTGATTGTATGAAATTTTAGTATTTGAGAATGTTTGGTATAGGGTCTTAATAGTGCAGTTATTATAATGAATCAATGTAGTGTTTTTCAACTTAATTTTTCTGTTGTCGCAGTTCTGGTTTAGTTCTATGCCATTTGCATTTTTTATTAAAATAGTTTCTTCATCAATTTGTAAAATTTCTGTAATGCTATTTTTGATAAGTTCACAATTTAATAAGTAGATGCAATGTTTAGAAATTTGTAGTTCATTGAGTGTTTTAGCTTCTTCGAATTTATAAGTGACATTTTTGTATTCAAAAACATTTTCGATTTCTGCTGTTATTTCTTTACCTGCTGTGTTTGGTATAGGAATAATAGTTTTTAATTGTACCGATTGAAATTCTTTTGGGATTTTGACTACGAACATTAACAAATTTTCTTTATATTCCAAGGCGCATAATTTTATATATTGAAGTTTGTTGAGGTCTATGTTGTAATTATAAATTTCTTCATTTGTTAAAATGCTTGGGTGAAAAATACCATTTTTTGCTGAAATAATGTTTTCCTGAATCTGGTTTACTGCGTCTTTGAGAATGTTTATCTTTATTGTTTGTTCATGAAGAATCAATATTTTGTCTGTTCTCTCTTGATACACTAAAGAATTATTTCTTTCGTCTTCAATAATTTGTTTTAATTTTGTAAACGTGTTCGAAAAGAAATTATTAATTTTTATTTGGTGGTCGAGAGCTGTAATTGAATTATGTAAATTTTCATCTACTTTCTTAAGGTGATTTTCAATATCTATTCTATCTCCATCATCCATCGTTCCAAATAGAAATTTATGTACAGAACCTATACCGTTAATTAACCCTCTCTTTTTTCTACTAACTTCTTTTCTTGGGATTAATGTTTTGATTTTACCTCTCAAGATTTCAATTTCATTAGATAGGGTGTAGTAATGTAAATGTGAATATGTTTGCGAGATTTTTGTTATATTATTTAGTATGTAAAGAATTTCGCGAGGGTCAATTATGTGAATTACGAGGTCAGATGATGTAACAATCTGTTTAGTGTTGGTGATAATTTCTGCGTATCCATTGTCGGTATGTATTTCATGTACTTCCAGTTTGGCTGCATTGCTAATTATTACAATTGCTATCATCAATGTTATTTTGAAGATGTATTTGACCTAAAAATTTGTTTGGACGTAATTTAATATTTGTCGGGTGAATATTATCTAATGGTAATTTTCTATACCTTGGTTCGTATTTGTGCCGAACTGCTTTATAATTTTTTACGTAACCTTCTTTTTGAGTGTTATTAAACTCTTCTCTATTTCTATTTAGTTTTCCTATGCATTTTTCTTTAGTCTTCTGAATAGTGTCTTTAATCAAATTCTTATCAGTTTTTCCATTTATAACCTCAAGAGGTGTGGCTTTAATTGTAGAATGATAAGATTTGTTATACCATTCTATGCTTTGAAATACTTTTTCCGCTGTCGAAAGGCTTGGTTTTTCAATTTCTAGGACTCTAATTCTTTCGGATAGAGTATTATGAAATCTTTCGATATCTGAATTCCCAGTATGACTGTTTGGTTTTGTAAAATGAACTTCTATTTCTTCTTTCCTAAAAAAATCTTTTATGTTAATTGAGTTGAATTCATTATCTAATATTAACATTCTGGGTCTACCTTTGATAGAAAAGAATAATCTAAGCTTTTCTATAATAGTTATACTGTTTCTATCTTCTAGCTGAAATGCCATAGCAAATTTCGCAAATTTGTCTATAAAAGTAAGGAAGTAACATTTTTTATTTATGTATATATCCGCGTGAACTATTTCATTTATATCTGATGGTGTTTTCGTTAATTGAAATTTTGGTTTTAAAGGTTTTCTATCATATTTTGCTCTATTGCAAACGTCGCAATTATTTATATATTTTTGAATCAAAACTTTCAAATTTTTCCAGTATATTAGTTTTTTCAATTTTTCATAATTTTCGTTAATACCTGCATGGCCTGTTTCATTTTTATGATATTGAGCAATTTGTTTATAAACTTGTTCTTCATTTTTCATATCTTTAGCATGGAATTCACATCTAAAAAACTTTACATGTCTATTAAATATTTGAATAAGCTTTTGCTGAACTATATTGTACTGATTATCGGTTAAATAAGAAAAAATACCTACTTTTCCACTATTTATGTGCTTACGACAAAGATCTATGAAATTATTATTTTTTATATCTTCTGCGCTAATAAAAATTTTCTTCGTGTTGCCTAGTTCTTCAGATTCCATAATTTTCTTGTTTGTTAAAATGATTTGTGTATTGAAGCGATTTACAATAGTGTGTAAAATTGGAAAATGATCATTTAGTTCCTCCTCTTGAGAGTGGATTGTAGCATTTGTGCTTATGTTGTCTTCTTCCAATGAATGAATCTCGCCTGTGTTACTATCTATTCTACTTAGAAAATCGGCTACGTTATTTTCCTTTCCTTTCACGTAATTTATATTAATATTGTATTCACCTAGTTTAATTAACCATCTTTGCAATCTTGGGTTAATGTCTTTTCCCTTGTTTTTTATTTGGAGCCACTTAAGTGGTTGGTGATCGGTTAAGAGATCGAATGCTCTGCCATAAATGTATGGTCTATAATATGTCACTGCCCAGACAATAGCTAGTAGTTCTTTTTCTGTAGTGGAATAACTTCTTTCGTGTTTGTTAAGTGTTCGACTAGCATAGCTTATAGGATGACTGTCCTGGGTTAATACTGCGCCAATTGCAAAGTCACTTGCATCAGTTGAAATGCCAAATTTTTTGTTAAAGTCTGGATATTTCAATATTGGTGGGCTTACTAATAGATTTTTAAGTTTTTCAAAGGATGATATGTACTGAGGATCGCGAGTGTTTATTTTAATATCCTTTTTTAAATATTTTGTTAAACCATGTGCTACTTTAGCGTAATCTCTTACAAATTTTCTATAATAACCTGTTATACCTAGGAATGATTTAATTTGCTTTGATGTAGTAGGCAACTTTAGTTTTTGTATGTTTTCGATTTTGCTTAAATTTGGTTGTATCCCTTCTGTTGTTAAAGTGTGACCTAGAAATTCAGTTGTTTTCGCGAAAAATTTGCATTTATCTACCTGAATCTTTAAATTATGTTTTCTTAATGCTGAAAATATTTTGGTGATATTTTGGGTATGTTCTTCAATACTTGAACTAAAAATTAAGATGTCGTCTAAATAAACTACACATATCTTGTTGATATATTCCCTAAGAACTGAATTCATTAAACGTTGGAAAGTTGCTGGTGCATTCTTTAGTCCGAACGGCATTCTTATAAATTCAAAGTGTCCTTGGGGTGTAGAGAAAGCTGTTTTTGGTCTATCTTCTTCTTTTATTAATACTTGATGAAAGCCTTTTGCAAGATCTAATGTTGTAAAATACTGAGCTCTTCCAAGTTTGCTGAGTATTGTTTCTATATGGGGTATTGGAAATTTGTCATCTATAGTGACTTCGTTTAGCTTCCTGTAGTCAATAACTATTCTCCATTTTTTCTTCATTGAATTGTCTTGCTTTTTCGGTACAATCCAAAGAGGCGAGTTGTACGGGGAATTACTTTCTTTAATTATACCTTGGCGCAACATCTCGTTCATCTGTCTAATAATTTCTTCTTCATGAATTTGGGGATATCTATAAATTTTATTATAAGTTGGTCTACTTGTTTTTGTAACTATTTCATGCTGAATTTCATGAGTATGAGAAAGGTTTTTACCTTCTTGGAAAAATAAATCGCTATTTGCTTTTAGAATGTATTCTAATTTTTGCTTTTCTTCTTCATTCATGTCACTATTTGATAAAATATCTAGCAAATTCTCTTTACATTCTGTAAGTATATTAATATCTTCGTAATTGTAAGGGCATGAGTTTATAAATTTAATTTTATTGCCGTTTATTTCTACATACTCCTTTTCTAAGTTAATTATTGCTTTAATAGGTTTTAAAATATTTTGTCCTATTATTGCATCAAAGTTTTTATTTTTTATGTTGGTTAGTTTCCAATGTATATAACTTTTTTCATTGAATTCGTTTGGGGTTGGGGTGACTAACTCTTTATTTAGGGAAAAATTTTCCTTAATGGTGCTAAAGTGTATTGGTTTATCAAGCTCAATGCATTCATAATCTTTTAACACATTATATTTCAATAATGATGTTGTAGACCCTGTGTCAATAAGACATTTAATTTTGGAATTTTTTATGGTCACTTCTATTATCGGTAACGATTGTTTTGGGCTGGCAACCGAAAATTTGCTTGTTCTTGAACGTGATCTATTTCCATCGGTTCGGGGGGTTTTGTCTCCTTTGGACTGAATTATATCTTCTAGATTGTTGTGAATTATTTTGCCTACTTTGTCCAAAGCTAAATTGTTGATAATTGTCATTTTGGTTAGAATTGTTACGAAATTCTCTCGGCTGATTTTGTCCAAATTGAAAATTATTGGAATTTTGCATATACTGGTTATTATTGAAATTGCCAAAATTGTGAGACAAAGAATTTCTATTTGAAAAATTTCTATAATTATTTCTTTTATAATTGTTTTGTCTTTTATCAAATTGTATTAGCAAACCTGTCTCTTGAAGAACGCTAAAAGCCTCTCTAATGGTGCTTATATTTCTACTAATCACTACACTGCTTAAGTTGGGGTGTATCCCATTTAAAAATGTTTTTAGAATTAAACTTTCGTTGTTAATTGGGGAAAATTCTATAGGCTTTATCCTATCGAATTCATGTTTTAAATTTAGTTTATCTAAAATATCTTTTAAATTTTGGAAATATTGACTTACGTTATAGTTTCGTAGTACAATCGCCTGATTGTAAAGGGTGTGGTACGACTCCTTTACTCCAAAATTCTTTATGAGTTCTTCTCTCATTTGCTGCCATGTTGGTGTAGGTCCCAAAGGCCGGATGACACTTGCTGCTTCTCCTTTAATTTTTGTTTTGACGTGTCGCTGCGTTACAAATTCCAACATTGATGGGTTGGGGTTGAATAAAGGAAGGATCATGTCAACTTCCCTGATGAATGATGATAAATCTCTGCCGTCAAAGTCCATGATTCTTGAAGCTTCCTTCAAAATTTGCGATCCTGTCATCTGAAGTGGTTGCTGCTCGCCTGGATTCATTGCTGATGTATCCTCTTTTATTACAACTGAACTTGTTGTTGTTGCTTTGTATGGTGCACTTCGCTCTTTCTGCGTCTTCTGTGTGTGGGGCATTAATCTTTAATCCCACTCTTCCTGGTAATGTTGATGGGCGGAATGAAGCTATTCTTCGCCTTCACAAATTGTAGTCCTCGGAGTCGCTCTCCGACGTTCCAGATAACTTGTGTAGAAACTTAAATTTCTTAAACTTGGCTATCTGTGCCGACCGACTTATATATTTGTATATATAAGAGATCTTTTTAAAATGGGAGCTAATCTTAAGATTTGCTTCCCGTTGCTAAAGCTTACGAAACTTAAAAACTTCAGTTTTTAGTATCGCTCAACTTTGCAGTTTGTTTTTACCGACTGCGCCAGTTTTAGGTTTGTTCGAGCGGAGGAATAAAAATGCCAATGATGTTGTTTCTATGACATTATATTTTATTCTCTGATGTTTCAAGTTATGTTCTGCTTATATAACTACTAAAGTGATTACAATTTTCTTAATCTATTTCTTTGTTTTGTTTATTTTCTTATGAAATACAATATTTGTAAAATGTAATCTTATTTTCTATTGAATGCAAACAAACATGACTGTGGGGTTTACCCGATAATGTTTGGGTTATCATTATAGTCAAACATAAGGACCAAAACATGTTTGTATGCATTTGCATTATGAATACAATATTTGTAAAATGTAATCTTATTTTCTATTGAATGCAAACAAACATGACTGTGGGGTTTACCCGATAATGTTTGGGTTATCATTATAGTCAAACATAAGGACCAAAACATGTTTGTATACATTTGCATTATGTTCTTTATCTCTACTTGTTATCTTATATTTTTTGTAATGTTTACTTGTTTTTCTTTAATCTTTTATTTTGTCCAATTTATAGTATTTTGTTTTTGTTGTGTGGTGTCTGGTTGGGATGAGACAACTACCGTTATGTGAACAAAACTATTAAACTCTCCTTAGCAACTTTGTTGCGAGAGTATAAAAATATTATTTTGCAAAAATGGTTAGCAGCGGCAATAATCAAAATCCGCCTGCAGGAGCTACACGCCCAAAACAGGTTGCTAGATTTATTTCAGACAAAACTAAAGGTCAAGCAGCATAATAGTAAAACAATTCGCTCTTAATGACAATAATTTAAATTTGGCTTGGGAAGCTCTAATAGCAAGATACGAAAATGAAAGAATACTGGTCGATAAACAAGTAACGACACTAATGAACTTGCCAAAAATTAAGAAAGAAATAAGTGTAGAATTCATCAAACTAGAATCCACTGTTTCAAATTGTTTGTCGGTTCTATCGACACTAAATATTCCCACAGACAGCTGGGACCCAATTCTGGTAAACATTTGCACCGCCGCATTACCAGAAAAGTCGTTACTTCTATGGGAGCAATCGCTCTCATCACGAAAAAAGTGCCCAACGTGGCATCAAATTAAAGATTTTCTCACCACCTAATATGAAATTGCGGAAAGGTTAGAAGAAAATATAATTAATACTAAGAACATTAAACACGACCAAAACTGAAGCTTCAATAGGCCCCAAGCTAGAAGCAACAAAAAACGCAATCGTTCACATCTGAACAACGAAAACATACGTCATGCGAACTATGTAAAAGAGGGCATAAGCTTAAAACTTGCGAGAAGTTTAAAAAATTTAATGTCAATGAAAGGAACAACTTTGTCAGGTCAAAAAGACTCTGTACAAATTGCTTGTCCCACTCACACAATCTTAATAATTGCAAAAACAAATTTAACCGCTTATACACAAAAACCACGGGTTTAATTGCAAAAGCAAAATTCTAAAAATTGCCAGGCGACACCATGTTGCTCAAAGGCACAAAAAGTTCAAACGCTGCACAGCGAAACACAAAGTGGTCTAGTTACAGAACCAGTTACCACTATACCAACTCAAGTTGAGAACAAATACCTTAATTCACAATTAAGTAAATTGCAAAAGTTAAAAAAACTTCGAAAAACAAACAATACTATAAAAGATCAGTATTGTGAGCAGTTCTCAAAAGCCACAACTACTTGATCAAATAATGGCCGGTACGTCGTACAACTACCACCCAAGCCACTATTTTCAAAAATTAGTATAAAACAAGTAAGGAAGGGCTAAGTTCGGGTGTCACCGAACATTTTATACTCTCGCATGGTAAAGTGATAATCGAGATTTCGTAATACGTCATTTACATATTTTTCAAATACCGTATTTTTGTAAAGTTTTATTCCGCTATCATCATTGGTTCCTAATGTTTATACTCGTATTATACAGAGAAGGCATCAGATGGAATTCAAAATAGCTTTATATTGGAAGAAGGCGTGGTTGTAAACCGATTTCACCCATATTTCGTACATGTCATCAGGGTGTTAAGAAAATATTATATACCGAATTTCATTGAAATCGGTCTAGTAGCTCCTGAGATATGGTTCTTGGTCCATAAGTGGGCGGCAACACGCCCATTTTCAATTTTTAAAAAAAGCCTGGGTGCAGCTTCCTTCTGCCACTTCTTCCGTAAAATTTAGTGTTTCTGACGTTTTTTGTTAGTCGGTTAACGCACTTTTAGTGATTTTGAACATAACCTTTGTATGGGAGGTGGGCGTGGTTATTATCCGATTTCTTCCATTTTTGAACAGTATATGGAAATACCTGAAGAAAACGACTCTGTAGACCTTGGTTGACATATCTATAGTAGTTTCCGAGATATGTACAAAAAACTCAGTAGGGGGCGGGGCCACGCCCACTTTTCCAAAACAATTGCGTCCAAATATGCCCCTCCCTAATGCGATCCTTTGTGCCAAATTTCACTTTAATATCTTTAATTATGGCTTAGTTATGACACTTTATAGGTTTTCGGTTTCCGACATTTTGTGGGCGTGGCAGTGGGCCGATTTTGCCCATCTTCGAACTTAACCTTCTTATGGAGCCAAGGAATACGTGTACCAAGTTTCATCATGATATCTTACTTATTTTACTCAAGTTACAGCTTGCACGGACGGACGGACGGACGGACAGACAGACATCCGGATTTCGACTCTTCTCGTCGCTCGGGTCACTTTGGTATATATAACCCTATATATGACTCTTTTAGTTTTAGGACTTACAAACAACCGTTATGTGAACAAAACTATAATACTCTCGTTAGCAACATTGTTGCGAGAGTATAACAAAGTCAGAGTTACCTCTGGTAGTCCCAATATTAAAAACACATACAAATTTTCGACCCCGCAGGATGGCTTTCGCCAATAATGAAGAAAAAAAAAAAAACACGATCCTGAACAATCCTTGAGCGATGGGGCACTACTACTTGTCAAATTAGGGCATACGCACTTAAATATTACATATACAAAACTTTCCAAAAAGTCGAAAAATCGACAGCTATAATACAATATGAGACAACTTAAAATTAACGTTAAGGCATCACCAAATTCCCAATGCGATACAGTGACATACCTACACTTGCAAAAGCAATGGTCGCTCTTATCGCATCTATCCAAGCGCGTCTCATATGGGTAGGTTATGGGAATCAGCTGCATAAAGCTTCAAATTAATTATAAAAAGTTATCTACTCTACAAATCGTAGCCGTTATCCATTCACGGCCATTCTCTCGCAAGATCCCTCTAATTTCATAGTCCTAACTCCAGGGCTAAGGAGTACCCATTCTGGCCATATCTTAGCCAGGCGTGGAGTTACTATCCTTTATAAACCCATAACACAGAAAAGGCAACTAAAAAACAGCTAGTTTACCAAGCCGATGGTAAATAAATTTTAAATAAAACCACAAATAATAAATTGTCAATAGCCGCCAATAAAAATATATACAAACGAGTTTAAAAATAATACAAGTCGTCAAGTCATAAAATATGAAGGGAATTTCAATATGACCCGTTCATACATATTGAAGTTACTTACTTCAAACACCAATTCCCGCCGAAATACATTGAACATCATATACGTAATACTAGGCAAAAAATTTGCCTAGCGGGCTCAGTATGTTTAAATGACTTAAGCATCTCCCCACATCTATACCCCACTCTAACTGGGAAAAACTGGCGCACCCTAGCGAGCCAGCTTAATACACCACATCCAATGGCACCATACACTTACATCCCCACACCACACCAACACAACTCACCACACCTGTACCCACTCAACAAAAAGGATGGACATCGGGATGGGATTTTACATTCGTTCTATGCAAACTTTCTAATACGCTCCGTTCTGCACTGCGCCGCAACAAAAGTTCCCACGCGCTAGAAACAACTGCGGGTCAACCCAATTCCTGCGAGCAGCATTTTATTTCAACCCAACAACATTTGTCGCTCCGTTTAATTAAACATACATCTATATGTACATATTTAAAATTTTATTGTGCTTTAAATATACAAAAAATTAAAGTAATTGTGCACCAAATTATCCGAGTATTTTTATTAATCGCGGGTGTAAGTTGGTTTTGAAAACCCTAAAATGGAATTGTTTAAACACTTTCTACAACTCAAAAGCTAACGAATATTTTATTCGAAAATTGAAAATACGAAAATCGAGTTACAGAATATAAAAACTGCGAATTCGAGTAAAATTTTTTCGAATTACAGAATAGGGCCCCAGTTTGAAGAAACAAAAGCAATGATTTCGAATCAATTAAAATTACGTAAAGCAATTGCACCTACTCCACATACGAGAGTAGAGCTGCAACAAATTAAATGCCAAGAGGCATGGCAAATCTTTCATGACGGCAATGAGCAATGTAGGTAAGGCTGAGCTCAGGTTACTACCGGGGTCACAGGTGGCGGCCTGTGCTAAGTAGATCAGCTGCGAATAGTAATACGCAGCCCCCGACCAAGAGCTGCAGGAGAGGAGGGCTTGGCTCAAAACGCCTCATGTGTTCAATGAACCTCCCGCGAAGAGGCGAGAAGATGCCACCTTTAAATAAGCGTCCACAACCCCCACCTGGGCTGCACCGAGAGTGAACCTACCCACGAGAGGGAGGCAACAAAGCGACGAGAGATACAGCGACTAGCACCAAATGTGCATAGAAAACGACAAAAAACCCTGGGCAAGATCCCATCCGAATTTAGACCAGTAAAATTCTGATTATGGCGTACTGGAAAACCGAAACGGATCATATCGACAAAGGGCTGGGGGCAGTATTCTGTCACCTCAGTAGATAAGAGTGACATCCACAGTATATACAGTAGAAAACCTTTTCGTGGTAGCTTTCTGAGGGGTGAATAGAGGCCATCTTGGATTTTCAGTGACAGCAATGCAGTGCTGTATATATTGAGGTAGTAAATACCTAGCAAATTTATTTTATTAAATAACAAAAACTATTAATATTGTTGCTTGATATAAAAGGAAATTATTTGTTAATGATATATATTTACTAATATTTGATTTAAACGCCATAGTGCAATATTTCGCCCATTAAAATATCATTTACTGATATTCAGATAGTCTTTATGTAGTGAGTTCTTATTAATAAAATGCATCCCTGTTTTAAGATTTCTCGGTGGTGAGTTTTCTTCTGAATGTATTTGTTTACAATTGACAGACAGAAAACATAAAACGGTTTGCAACGTACTTATTCGTAAGTTTTTGAAATATTATTTTCAATAATTTTAATTTAGAAATCCAATACCAAGATATTTAGGCATTTGAAGCTGGATTTTTAATACATCTTTTTAATTCTCATCCGTATACTATTTACGATAAAACAGATAGAAAATGTACTATATTTATTTCTTTATATGTGAAATTGTATATATATGTATAAATATAATTACAGTACTTTTCGGATATAAACCACCCGGTTAAAAGATTTCCCCGCTTATAAGGAAATAAAATCAGGTCACAAAAAATTCCACATAAGCAATATAAAGAAAAATCCCCGGTTAATGTGTTCCCCGTTTAAAAGGTCTCCCCGCTTATAATATTGAAAATGTGCGAGCCATTTAAAGAAATCCATACAAAAATCCCCGGATATAAGAATGAAAAATCTGACAACACTTATTTGATTTTTTTTTGCGGTATGGCAATCTGTAAAAACATATGTTTGTTGATTAATGGTGGCAAATGTGAAACTTTGGCAAAAGTGTAAGTGAAATAATTCTTATGTTTGCAAAATTTATTAGCTTATATTTTTTTTACGGGATGGCTGGTAACAAATGAAAACGCTTTTCATAAAGGAGAAGCTTAAAGTTATCGCTGAAAGTAAAACTATATCAAAACCTCAATTGTGTCCCAAATATGGGTGCTTTTCAGGTACATTAAACAAAATTTTAAAAAACGCAGGCGAAATTGCTAACAAATCGTCAACACGGAAATTGTCTGCAAAAAGAATGAGACAAGGAGAAGCCCAGGTGGAGCAGGCGTTAATGATATGGTTTATTCAACTGAGATCCCTGGAGCAGAAATCTCTTCAAGCTTAATGCTGGAAAAAGCCAAGCAGCTTGCAGTGAAGCTAAAAGAAGATTTTACGCCAACGCAAGGATGGCGCTGGCGATTACAGAAGCTCAATGGCATTCAGCTAAAAAATATTCACGGCGAAGAACGCTCTACTGATAAGGAAAATGATGGAAATATTTCTGAGCACAACTCTTCCACATAATATAGCGAATCAGGCGAATATTTTCAATGCAGACGAAAGTGCCTTGTTCTTTAAAGCGTTGCCGCGAAAAACGCTTACACATAAGGGACAAACAGTGAAAGGTTCAATACCTCTAAGGACCGGCTAACGCTCCTACCTAATACCACAGGAGATTTTAGGGAAGTCATTGTCATTGGAAAGTCAAAGGGTCCGCGATGCTTTAAAAATAAAGTTTTTCCCTTAAAGTTTTACTCTAACAAGAAAACGTGGATGACGCAGGAGGTTTGGGGTAAAGTTTTAAGTAAGTTGGATACACAAATGAGAGAATGCGGCTTGTCATAAGATTTCTGACACTTTGACGAACATTAATCTTCAGTTTTTGCCGCCAAATACAACTGCAATAACTCAGCCTTACCCACTGTTTTAAGGCATACTATAGGCAAAGTATTATTCGGAAACAGATAACTGCAATTGAATGCGGAGAAACAGTGGCTGAGTTTGAATAATCACTCAAAATATTTCAAGTGATTCATATGATTAAACATAGCTTTTCGATAGTGAAACCTATATCAATTCCAAACTGTTTCAAAAAGGTAAGTTCGTTAAAATTTCACAATGTTTACATATTATATTCATTAGTATTTTTTTTTTTGACAGGCAAAATTTGTAACTACACTCACTGATCAGTAATTTGAAGATACAAGTGCTGAAGTAGAAAAAATCGCTGAGAGCCTGACAGATGCAAATACACAAAGCTCATTTGAAACATATATTGTATGTAATGAAGACATTGCGTGATATGGCAATTGGACTGATGAGGAAATTGTCAGTTCCATTGTTGATGCAGAAGCAGATCCACTGCAAATTGATAACGACAGGTCTGAAGATGAAAAGGAGACTGAGGAAGTGCTAAAAACACCGTCACTCACAGAAGTTATGTAGAACACATTCTCCATAATGAGATGTCCTTCCAATGCAAAAATGTAATTTTTTAAGACTTCGTTCTGTGCAAAATTTTTTCAAGCATGGGCGACAAAGATCTCATTTGTTCCTTACATTTTTATGTTTGGTTTTTTATATGAATTTTACTTTTGTTTTTTTCTGTTCACTATGTAGTGATGAATACATATACTTAAGTACTTTTAAAAAGTATTAAATAAATATTTACGTACTCGTTGCTTAAAAGAGTAGTTGTTTCATATGTGCATTTTTATATAAGCCTCAAAAGGTACATAAAGCGGGATTTTCATATAAGCCCCAAGAGTGCTATAAACCAGGGTTTTCATATGAGACCTCCCCGGATAAAGTGTTCCAATTTTGAGCATTTCGCTCGGCTCTTATATCCGAAAAATACTGTAATTTATTGGCATATGTATGTATTTCTTACGTACTCTTTATTCCAACGATATGAAACGAATTTTATTAACGTTAAAAATATTTTTGATCATTTATTTTTGAATGTTTAAGTTTTGCATTTTCCACACCCCCGGTAGGCCTATTTTCACCTTTACCACTTAAAATAAGTATAATTAAAAATTTACATAAAAATTTAAATAAAAATTATACAAACAAAAACATTGCAGAAAACAATTTAATAATTAATGAAGATTCCTATGCTCCCAATATACATAGATGCTAATTTTCGTTCCTATGAGAACTCAGGATTCAGGATTTAGCTCCCACACATCTACACACACAATATTTTGGCATTCTTCTGTAAACACAAACTTATTAAAATCTTCGACATATTTCAAATATATTTATACATCTTACATTATCAATATTGCTTTATTTCAGCAACAACACTAATATGGATTATATAATATGTATTCTATTCAAACTCAATTTCCAGTTGATGTTTTTATATAACGGCTAACGATTTGTCAATTTTGTATATGTCAAACGATAAATTACCACCCAAGATTTTATCCTATTGCATGCAAAAATTTAAAAATACTTGAAGCGTGTTTAAAAATTGCATAAAAAAAACAACTGATTTAACATTAAACAACAAGTAATATCCAAATAAAATTGAACAGATATGCAAAGTAATTCAATATAACCAGTTAAATAACGTAAGCACTTGCATTATTTAATATATTTTAATATGGTGTTCATAAAAATTTTAAATTTATATGTAGCTGCCAACACAATACCCTGATTACCGTGAAAGTAGCAAAAAAAAAAAATTACACAACACCCTAAGATTTTCTGGAGTTGAGTATATGTATGTAAACATTGCAAAGGTTTATTACTGTATGTACTGAGGTGACATATTATCGAAATGGCTGGCAGGCTAATACTGCTCTCACCTCCGTCTCGTTAAAACTATGACATGTCTTCAAGTACGTTCAATGCACGTCGCCATAATTTCTTTGGCCGTACAGGTTCAGTTGAGACGAACTCCTGATTCGTGCCCGAGCTCTGAACATAATCTCCCATAAGGACTTGTGTCAACCCTTACGTGGCCTCCCTGCTTGCATAGATAACCACGTAGTTCATAAAGGGCAACTGCAAAAACGTGCGGAGATAGCGGCTTGAAGCGGAGTCCCACCAGAAAAAATTAATACACCACAAAAACAAAAAAAACCAACTGAAAGAACAACAAAACAAAGACGGACAAGACGAGGAATACGGAACGGTCTTCCGTAGAAGCAGTAGGATACTCAGATCCCCCATACTCACCGCCACTTCAAAGCAGACAGACATAACTGGTGAAAATACAGACTCAAGGGAGACTCCGGCCACACAAGCAGCACCGGCAAAACAAGGTAAGGGGAAGAGCACCGCAGCTGGCACTAAAGAAGAAACTCAGAGCTCGCCGAAATAAGAATACGTCGCCCAAATGAGACGAGCAGAAGAAGAATAACTAGAAAAGTGCAAGGGTATAGTACACAAAATGAAGTTGGCGATGGCAAAGCAAAAGAACGTCAGGATGAGCGTAAAGAAAGGCGCGGCACAGCTAGACGAAATCTTTGACGTCATCAAGAGCTACTGCAGAAATTTCTTTTTCGCGACTTTCGTGAATGAGATATATTAAGACAATCGCGTTGCATACCCCTGCTGCTGGTAGGCCATCATATACCGATCCCATCGACCTTTATACTACTCCTCTATGGTTTTAAGGTCCTGGTGAAAGCGCTCCCCTTGTTCTTCGATAGAATCCAAGATTCTCTGGAAATTACTACAGATGACTGTGGAAGTAGTACACATTGACGGACAAACGAAGTCCACGCTGCTTGTTCCAAATCATTCATCGAACTTAAGAAATCAGTACCCTTAATTAATGTTTTATCTTTGGACTATCGAAAATTCCTGCTTTTAACTTTTCGATGCTTATACTAGTAATTTTCCTTGATACATATATAAGAAAAACATTGTCCATTTTCAGCTAGCACCTTAACAAATTGCTTCATTAAGCCTAGTTTTATGTGCATGGGGGGCAATATAATTTTATTTCTTGAAACCAAAGGTGGGTTGATTACATTTTACAGACCAATCTCTTTTTTCTCACTGTTGATGGGTATTTGGTGTATCCACTCTGCTGTCCTAATAAGAAATTTTAAGATTAACACGAATACTTCTTTGGTGTTCGTTATGTTTGACTTTTTTTTATTACATATTAACATCTAATACATATTTGTTAATATATAATAACATATATTCAAACATATATTCAAAGTCCATATTGGCAACTATCCGGCAATACCCCTTTTTCTTTGCTAAACAAAAACAAGTAGGATTGCATACAAAAAGCGAATTGCTCTCTCTAGCGAGCTCTTAATTGCTTAAGAATAATCATAAAAAGAAATCTTAAGAACTCTTGCTTAAGCGGGATATACACATCAGAGAACTGCAAAGAGTAATAAATTTTTGTTTATACTTAAGAATTGATCCGTTACTCTGTCTGATTCTGTCAGTTCAGTTCATGTACACGAAGCGAACTGTTTGTCTTGAAATCAGCGATAGAGAACAACTTTGAATCACTAGCGACCAGCTTATACCTGATTTGTTTATGAACGTTCGTATCAGCATAAAATACCCGAAGTGATGCAAACTCATGCTTCAAAGATTGAAATGACCGACAGAGTTTGGTTTGGTTCAATTACATATGTATGTTTGCATAACTTAATGATTTTCCTACTGATTGAAAGAAAAAAAATCGTTTTTGGTCAGCACGACCTTCTCGTTATGACTTTATTTTAAAAAGTGCTTTTTACAATGTTCTTAATCTAAAAGCTTAACTAAATGCACCGGGCAAAACATAATTAAATTCCACGAATTCGCAAATTTAGGTGACGCGTGTGCTGACAGTGCGTCTGGGCTGTGCTGTGGGAAACATTGTGTAACTTGAGTTCCATATCCGCTCTACCTGCATTTGTAAGTATTGCTGATGAATTAGTTTATTATTTCGGCAATGTTAAGATATGCCATGTTAACACTTCCCCTCTTAAAAGCGTTCGTCCTCGAGCGTTGTCAAAAATAAGGTAAGTTGTTAAAATATGTATGTTGGCTGATCATTTGGGGAATCTTTGATTTGATTCATCCTGAGGTTTGTTGCCGGGATCTGATTAGCATCGCTATTGGATGAGATGCTTATTTTATTTTGAGGTTTCTTCCAAAATTTGCAAAAAATTATTGTGACGATGGAGGTAGCTGCAACTGCTCCAAGCGAAAGTGAGCCGTTGGATATAGTTGCTGCCTTCAGGAGATTTATTCTTCGAATGTTGCTTATGTGGAGTTCTTTCAAAGCTTCTGTGAAAGTAATTCAATTCTATTTTTCTTAATTGGTGCGGGTTGCAGGACTGCTGGTATAGCGGGAAGTGGAATTAAATCGTGGTTAATATAAGTTTGACCATTGATTTTCAGCGTTGAATTATGGAAATTGATGAGCTGCGTTCCTGACAAGTTTTTGATCATTCCGCCAGCATCTATGTGTCCTTGAAAGCCATTAAGTAGTAAAATTCCGGTTTTTATTTCTTCAATTTGTGGAATGTGGTGCCCGTTACTTTTGGTGCAAGTTGAATTATGACTATTGATTATTCTAGGTATACAGGTGTTATTACTTATGTTAATTACTGATTTTGTTTACAAATTTCAATTTTCTTAAAGCTACCGCAATTTTCTTTTATTCCATATTTTTCTTTTTTTCCTTTTAAAATTTTATTATATTCAATATTAATAATAGATTTATCAGATTTAAGGACAGGTCTTAATATAATTTTTTGAAAATTTTCCTTAAGAGTTAATGGTATTTTTACCAAGTAAAAAATTTTCATATTTTTGCTAACAATATTAGTATTCGATAATTCTAATGCCTCTTCCGGATTTTTAAATGGAATTTCATCATTCTCTACTTTTTCTAAAGCAATTTCAATTTCTTTTTTATCTAACACTAATGTATTCAAAATATCTGTTTTCGCCCATTGTATGGCGTATTTTACGTTAATCAATTCTTCTTTTATTAATTTTATTCTACTTTGCAAATTAATAATTGTTTCATTTTCTACATCCGAATCTGTTCTTATATTTTTAAAAAGTTTATTTACTATTTTAGTTACGTTATTTAATTTTTCGTTAAAGATGTCATTTATAATTACTTGTTTATTATTATTATTATTAATTTCATTTAGGTTACTGGATATTATTTCCAGATCTTCATGATCGGGGGATCCGGCGATTAATTTCCAAGCCGTTCCCAAAATATTTATTGATCTTCTAGATCCTTTTTCAACCGGTTTAATGGTTTCTAAAACTTGGAGCGATTGGATTAGTTCGTGCTGTAGGATAGGATATAGGATAGTGTCCTTAGGTATGTCCGAGTAAACGAATTTACCAATGTCCGTCAGAAATTGTTTGTATTTGTTAAGGTCTATTACGTGTAATAGTCTAAAGGCTCCGTTCTGAATTTTTGCTAGTCCGTCATTTATTGTAACTAATTGTGCGTTCGAATAATCGTAGATGTCCGTTGTCGCAGAGGCATCGTAAATTAAAAGACATCTGAAAGAGAGAGGTTAATTTTGATTTTTAATATTACTTTTGTGGATTATTTTTCCTGATTCTGTTAAAATTGTTGAATTTCTGTCATCCTTTACTATTTCTTTTTTAAATTTTAGAGAGATTTTCGTACCAAATCTTTTGTTTATTTTCACATAAATAATTTCTCCTGGGTGGTAAATTTTTATGGGATGTCGTTTTTTGTTATGATAAGAAAGGTCTTTTACTTGCTTGTTTTTTAATTCCGAGATATTTTCTTCCCTTGCTTTTTCGAATTGATTTGGATCCGTGGAGACTCTTCTACCGAAAAATACCTCTATTGGTTTCTTTTTCGTGGTTGAGTGAACTGTATAATTGTATTCGTATACGGAATTGTCAAGGAGTTCGGCGAATGAATTGAAATTTCGTTCTGCTTTTAAACAACGCATTATTTCAGTGAGTGTCGAGTGAAAACGCTCTACTTGACCATTAACGGAACTTGCATAAGGCAGTGTTTTAAAAATTTTTATGTAAAGTGTGTCTTCCAATAAAAATTTTATAGTTGCTGAGTTGAGGGATGTTTCATTGTCAAATACGACCGATTCAGGTACGCCAAATTGAAAGAGTAGTTCACGAAGAGGTTCTTTAACATGTTCTATTGCTCTCGATTTCAGTATTTTGGTTTGCGCATATTTCGAAAATTTGTCTATCGCTGTTAGGACTCTATTTTTGCTTATTATATAGATATCGATATGTAAAATTTGTCCTGGATACTGGGGTATAGGCGTTTCACCTAATTCTGGTTTGCTAGGATGACGATCGTACTTATTTTCTTTACAAACTGAACACTGTTGAATTATGCTATTTATTTTTTTCGTCATTGATGGGATGTAGAAATTTTCGAGAATTTGAATTTTATTTTCTTGACCGTTTCTATGTGCTCTTTTATGGGTTTTGATTATGATTTTTTCCTGTTCTTGTTTGTTTGTCACGTCCTGAACTTTGAGCTGTGTGAATCGGATTTTGTAATTGCTAGTGTATTGGGTATATTTCTTGAATTTTCCCCATGATGCGTTCATCTGTTTTTATACAGTTAACTACAGAGGGATCAAGGTATCTTTTGAGGCGGTTTATAAGTATTTCTGAATCGTATCCTGGTTCTTCTAAAATGTGTCTGTGGTACGTAGGGAATACTATTTTAAACTGGTAGGTTGAAGTCGTACCTATGTTTAAAAATATTTGGTTTTTAAAAACGTTTATAAGAGTTTCTACATGAGAAATTAAATTGTCAGAAGAACTCTCGTCGCTGTGTTGGGTTATGGATAAGGAGTTTATTGGTTCGGGTGGTGGCATTCTTGATAGAGCGTCGGCGACAACATTAGTTGTACCTGGTTTGTAGTGGAGTTCATGATTATCTAGTTTTAAACATAAATGGAGAGCCTGGGGGAGATCCGCTGGCTCCTTCATGCCAAGTAGTTTGGGTAAGTCTCCTCTTAACCCACGAATGAAGGTATCAAGGGCTTTATTCCTATATGTGCGCGTTAACAAATGTACGCCTTCGGCGCCGGCTTCCATGCATCCTAATTTGTTAAGGATCAGAGAAAGGTGAGAGTACACTCGCTGGTAGAATTCCTGGATTGTGAGGTTACCCTGCACAAGTGAAGTCATTTGGTACTCCAATGTACCCAAATCGCGCCTATCTGCGTAGTGAAGCGTCAGACATCTGGTGATGGCCTTCCAGTCGAGCGGAGTATTGTACGAATCCAAAGCATTGTCGGCATTGCCTACAACCTTATTGCGAATGACATTGAGGATCCCATAATATTTGGGGGTTTCTCTTTGAGGTTCGTAGATCTGGAGGATCCGATCAATTGTCAAGGAGTTGAATTCCCTTGAATTTCCTGAGAATTCACGGAGACATCTCACTACGTCCGGTATCTTGTCTAATTCGCTAACGTTATTTGCTAGAGTCAATTGAAATATCGGAAAAAATTGAGAAATTCGCATTTGTATTGAGGGCGGCTTGAACTAAGTTTCGCCCTTCTTGTTTAAAAATGTTATTTACAACCCCTGTTATTATATAAGTCAGTTGGTCCATGTTAAATTTGTTCGGGGTGGTGGGAGCTGGTTGAGGAGGGAGTGTGCTGAGCACGGGTGGTCGGACGAGGTTTGAAGGATTAGCCATATTTCTTAAATATATTTAAAAGTTTGACTTGAATTTTGACTGATCTTACGAATCTAATTTGTTTTATTTTTATTTATTTTAGTTACTCCTTCTAGGAAGGAAGGCTTTCTACCCTGGAGAGTCCCGTAGGATTCGCAGGATTAAGCAAATATTATATTTGATGTGCATTAAGTTATCGGCTGTACGAGCCCTTATTTATGAATAGGATTGTTATTGCATTTATTACTCCTTCTGGGAAGGAGGGCTTTTCTATTCTGGAGGGTCCCTGGTGTTGGGAATCGCAGAATTAAGCTATATTATATGGTTTGATTTTAGTAAGTTATTGGCTGTACAAGCCTTTGTTTAGATATATACGTATTTACGTATTTTAAAACTAGAATGTCTAAAACTAATTAGTTGTATATATTTAAGTTTAAGTTCTCTTTTTTTAAAAACTGACCCTGGAATTTTATATACGCAATTAAACGTTCTTTTCCAATTTTTAATTTTTTTTTAATAAATTTTCTTCTTTTAAATTTCACTTGTTACTTTCGTTTTACAATTCCAATTCAAATAATTTTTGAGATAGTTTCGCTAAAAATATTTTTTCTTCCACTTTCAACAAAAGCTTGTTAATTTTTATTTAATTTCACTTTTTTAATTCATTTTCAATATTCACTATTTTTGTTTCTTTTTAAAATTCACTTATCTTAATTATAATAGATGACTTACATTAGAATTCTTAAAATAATGGTGCGGCGGCTGACGACTAGCATCTCCTGTTTGTTTCCTACTGAGGGGCCTTTCTTGCACACTTTTTGTCCTGGGATGGTGACTTTGGTCATCGGGTTCTGGGGCCTAGTGCTGATGTTCCTTCGTCCTGGCTATTGTTGCGACGTTATGGACCTGAAGTCCGTGGTGAGCCGGTTTCCTTGTAGACTTTTATTTTTAAGTCCTTCTTGGTTCACGGTAAGGACTTTACCGTGTCCTTTTTTCCTACACTTCACTCACGATTCACTACAACTAGGCCCCACGTTGGGCGCCACTTAACGATTTTCCTACTGATTGAAAGAAAAAAAATCGTTTTTGGTCAGCACGACCTTCTCGTTATGACTTTATTTTAAAAAGTGCTTTTTACAATGTTCTTAATCTAAAAGCTTAACTAAATGCACCGGGCAAAACATGATTAAATTCCACGAATTCGCTAATTTAGGTGGCGCGTGTGCTGACAGTGCATCTGGGCTGTGCTGTGGGAAACATTGTGTAACTTGAGTTCCATATCCGCTCTACCTGCATTAGTAAGTATTGCTGATGAATTAGTTTATTATTTATATGCCATGTTAACATATATACATGTATGTATGTATATGTGTACATATGTTATATGTAAAATGGAAATTCCATCGAGTATGTATATACATATGTATGTAGGTTCTCGATGGAATTTCCATTGTTTACGCTTCGAAAATTTGTAACATGCGCACATTTTCAAAGCTGATACTATTTAGCCACACATGATTCAAATCAGTCCAGCAAAAAATTGTTGTTGTTTGCTGTACTCATAGATTTACTCATAGACTTACTCGAAGATTTACTTTTAGTTTACCCAAAGTTTCATTTCAATTCAAACAATCGTCGCAACGCCATGAACTGACATGATACGATTGCAACCGAAGCCAGCCATACGTTTACACGATCGTGATTGCCGAAGAACAGATTTTTCATGTTGCATCAGGTCAGTTGACGCTGTCGGCTACACGAATTGATTAACAATGTTGTCTATGCTGAACTGAATTGATTTGATTTGTTTTTGGCACGACTATTTGTTCTGATTTTATCATACTCGTTGCAGCTCTCTGATACACATGCAGACTTGTATACATACCGTGTCGCAAGTCAGTTCACTATACACTTGTGCGACATGTTGTTCAGACATCATTTCGTTGTAATCGTTGAAGTGAACGGACATGGCCTCAGAAGAGGAAATTTTAGCGCTACTTGTAATTTCGGTGTGCGCGAAAAATGTGAAGCAAAAGAGGCAAAAAAAAAACGAAAGCAGCGCTTTTGGGGTCTTCCAGCGTACTCATTCCTTTTATTGTCATTTCGTGTTCTCGGAGGAAGTCTAGGTGGTGAAAGTACCAAAGCGTTGGCTTATGTATGTACATATGTATGTCCTCTCCACCACCACTAGACTTTTCAGATTTTTTCATTTTGCACAATTCTCAACTATAGGTATTTCGCATGCCATTAAGGGCCTCAGAAGAGGAAATTTTAGCGCTACTTGTAATTTCGGTGTGCGCGAAAAATGTGAAGCAAAAAAGGCAAAAAAAAACGAAAGCAGAGCTTTTGGGGACTTCCAGCGTACTCATTCCTTTTATTGTCACTTCGTGTTCTCGAAGGAAGTCTAGGTGATGAAAGTACCAAAGCGTTGGCTCATATATGTACATATGTATGTCCTCTCCACCACCACTAGACTTTTCAGATTTTTTCATTTTGCACAATTCTCAACTATAGGAGCCCTTTAGCTGCTTTAGAGGCTTCAATAAATCTATTTTTTTTTTTAGGATTTGTTGGAAGGGAAAGAAATAACTGATTGATACGAAATCTTTGATATTCTGCGTTTGGGAAGCAATTAGCGGGCAGGATACAAGTCGCAATTTCTATTGGAAACCAAAAACTAGAAGCGATTCTTATTTGAAAATAAGATATTCTAGTTAAACTAAGAAAATTACAAAAAAAACTGTAAAATTCTACAATTTTTTTTAAATTGTAAATAGTGGGTTTTGACCAAAAAAATTTACTTTATGTTATTTAAAAATATGTTCAAACTTGAATTTTCTAAGTGCTGTTTTAGTTTAAATAGATGATAATTTAATGCCAAAAATTATAAACCTTGTCCCAATTTCATACAACGTTTAGTTGTGAGTGAGAAAAGTTCTCTGATCGCCATTCACTTGGGAATGGCCAGACACGATTCTTTTACATATGGCTCAAGCAGCTCACTACTTCCGGTCTTTGACCAAGTATCCTCTGGGTAGCCTAAGAACATCCGTTTGAAGGCAAGCTAAAGTGATAAGGCGAAACATCCCCTACATAGGGTTGTGCGCTGGGTTTGCCTCCATTTGATGACGACCATGGCAAACGAAATAAGCACTACGAATTGAGGGCATGCACCTGGAATGTTAATTGGGGTAGGTGCCGCTTCACAGCTGGTTTTATGTCCTCGTGAAAATAAAGGCTGATATCAGCGTCGTCCAAGAAATGCGATGGACGAAACAAGGACAGAGACGAGTAGGTCTTTGTGGCATTTACTACAATGGCCAAACGGCTACAATGGCAATATAAAGGAGCGCAAGTTTGGTGTTGGATTCGTGGTGGGAGAGAGACTCCGTCGCCGAATACTATCATTCATTTCGGTGAATGAACGTCTAGCCACAATCCGCATCAAAGCGAGGTTCTTCAACATATCACTGATTTGCCCCCACGCCTCGACGGAAGAGAAGGACGATGTGACCAAAGATGCCTTCTATGAGCGCTTGGAGCGCGCCTTTGAAAGCTGCCCCGTCAAGATGTCAAAATCCTTCTCGAAGACTTTAACGCCAGGGTGGACAAAAAAGGTATCTTTGGCACTACGGTCGGTAAATTCAGCCTCCACGACGGAACATCCCCAAATGGGTTGAGGCTGATTGACTTCGGACCACTGCAGCCAAGATTCGCACCCACCTCTATGCAGCAAAAAGCCCACGTCAACAAACAAAAGGAAGGTTCGACGTCGAGAAGCTGTAATCACAACAAACAGCTGTGCGATTTGCTACCCGGCTTGCACGCCTGCTCTCTGAGAGCACTCGTCAACAACTCGGTATAAGGGAATGTGGGACGGCATTTTAAACTCCTTACGTGCAGCTGCAACCGAAACCATTGGTTTTCGGAAAGTGCAAAAGAACAGCCGGTACGACGAGGAGTGCCGTGTCGCCGTAAAGAGAAAACAGGCTGCCTACCTCGCAACGTTACGATCGACCACTATACGTGCGGGATGGGAAAGATACTGAGAGCTAAAGAGGGAAGCAGACACAAAAAGAAAGAGGCCGAAATGCGTGAGTACGAAGAGCTTGGTAAGATGGCCGACAGAGGTAATGCTCGAAAAATGCGGCTGCAAACAGAATGTTTCAAGACCGGAGAATGCTCTTGTAGAACCCCCGAAGGTGATCTAGTCACCGATGTCCAGACCATACTTAAATTATGGAGGGAACACTTCTACAACCTGCTGAATGGCAGTGGATGCACAACGCCAAGAAAAGGCGAACCCGATTGCCCAATCGATGACGATGGAGCAGACGTTCCATTGCCCGACAATGAAGAAGTTGGAATTTACCTGCCTAAAGAACAATAAAGCGGCGGGGGCCGATGGATTGCCGGCCGAGCTATTCAAACATGGCGGCGAAGAACTGATAAGGAACATGCATCAGCTTCTTTGTAAACTATGGTCGGACGAAAGCATGCTTAACGATTGGAATTTAAGTGTGCTATGCCCAATCCATATAAAAGGTGACCCCACAATCTGCGCCAACTACCATGGGATTAGCCTCCTCAACATCGCATATAAGGTTCTATCGAGCGTATTGAGTGAAAGATTAAAGCCCATCGTCAACAAACTTATTGCACCTTATCAGTGTGGCCTTAGACCTCGCAAATCAACAACCGACCAGATATTCACCATACGCCAAATCTTGGAAAAGACCCGTGAAAGAAGAATCTACACACACCACCTCTTCGTCGATTTCAAAGCTGCTTTCGACAGCACGAAAAGGAGCTGCGTTTATGCCGCGATGTCTGAATTTGGTATCCCCGCAAAAGTAATACGGCTGTGTAAGCTGACGTTTAGCAATACAAAAAGCTTCGTCAGTATCGGGAAGGACCTCTCCGAGCCGGTCGATACCGAACGAGGTTTCAGATAAGGCGATTCCCTATGGAGCGACTTCTTCAACCTGCTTCTGGAGAAAATAATTCGAGCTACAGAACTAAATAGAGGAGGTACCATCGTCTATAAGAGTGTACAGCTGCTGGCGTATGGCGATAATATTGATATCATCGGCCTCAACACCCGCGCCGTTAGTTCTACTGGACTGGACAAGGAAGCAAAGCCGATTGGTCTGGCAGTGAACGAGGACAAGACGAAATATCTCCTGTCATCAAACAAACAGTCGTCGCACTCGCGACTTGGCTCTCACGTCACTGCTGACAGTCATAACTTTGAAGTTATAGATAATTTCGTCTATCTTGGAGCCAATATAAATACCACCAACAATGTCAGCCTGGAAACCGAGCACAGAATAACTCTTGCCAACAGGTGCTACTCGGACTGAGTAGGCAATTGAGAAGCAAAGTCCTCTTTAGACAAACAAAAACCAAACTCTATAAGTCACTCATTATTCCAGTATGGTGCAGAGGCATGGACGATGACAACTAATGAGTGAACGTTGAGAGTTTTCGAAAAATTTATGGTCCTTTGCGCATTGACCACGGCGAATATCGCATTCGATGGAACGATGAGCTGCACGAGATATACGACGACATTGACATAGTTCAGCGAATTAAAAGACAGCGGCTACGCTGACTAGGTCATGTTGTCCGAATGGACGATAACACTCCAGTTCTGAAAGTATTCGACGCAATACCCGCCGTGGGAAGCAGAGGAAAATGAAGACCTCCACTTCGTTGGAAGGACCAAGTGGAGAAGGACCTGGGTTCGCTTGGAATATCCAATTAGCGCCAAGTGGCGAAAAGAAGAAACGACTGGCGCGCTGTTGTGAACTCGGCGATAATCGCGTAAGCGGTGTCTACGCCAGTAAAGAATAAGATATCTGTCTCGCTTAGTTTTAGGTTATGTGAACAAAACTATTGTACTCTGTAGGAACAGGTTGCATGAGTATAGACGTTCAAAATTTGTGGAACACTAATCTCCTTAAATCCGAAAAGGAAAGCGCTACAAAACTATAGACATCCAATGGAATGCGATATATGGCCAGTTGTTTTACACGTCTGAGTCAGTATCTGCATTATCCGCCATAACAAAGAGAGATTTTATCATCGGTTGCAAAACTTTTCGACTTCGCTCGAAAACAACAATGATACAACCGAAAAGGTAGGTGCAAGAATTATGGCTAGACGGAACGGATTGAGACGAACAAGTGAGACATCTTCGCTTAAAACATGGTAACAGTTCGCAAACAATCTGAACGACATTACTCAGACACAAATCCCACGATGGATAAACTATTGCCCGGAACACAAAGTAGACACGGCTTCTGTGATTCCTCTGAGAAGACATATTGTGCCATTATCTATATGCGCACGCAATGCGATACCGCAACCATAAGCCACTTTTTAGTAGCAAAAGCAAATTGCAACTAGTTCAGATAAAAAAGGACTAACAAGCAACTTGAATATTATTTAAACGTATAATTACAAAACTGCTATGAGAGTATTGATTTATTTGAAACATCGTGGTGTTTGAAGCGTTTAAGTCGTCTTGGTGGTCCATCTCTAGAAGATAACATGGCTACTTCTTCGTTAGAATGCTGTAGCAATCTTCCACTATGTGATGCTGCAATTTTTAATGCCATATTTCTACCTTACGCCTAGATGACCCTCTATATCAGCACATCTACAATACCAAGGCTCTTTGACATTTTTTCTTAGTATTTTGTTTTGAAATTGTTTGATAACTTTCTTATTGTTTGCGTTACTACATCCTCAGAGTTGTGCACATAGCTCCAAATCTTTCGGAGTATTTGTTTGCAGATAAGTAATTCATTATCAATGAATAACACTGATTTCTTACCAGTTAACCAATTATTTTTGAGTCATATGTACAGCTTCTTCCGTTTGTTTTTTACGTGAACTTTCCACCGTAACTTAGAGTCAAGCGTCATTCCTAAGTATTTAGCGGAGTTAAAGTACGGTATTCATGCACCATCTATAAAAATTGGTAAATGCTTGCTGTATGTGAAAACAATATGTACAGACTTAGCTTCATTCAGTTTTATCTGTCATTTCTTTGTCCATTGTAAGACTTTATTTACAGCTTTTTGGAGATTAGTAGTAGACTATTATTCACTATTACCAAGATTAAGCAACGCAGTATCATCTGCAAATGTGGCTGTTGTATAATTGCAGTCTACTGGAACGTCGTGCGTGAATAGAATATAAAGAAGAGGACCCAACAAACTACCTTGTGGAAATCCTGCTTTTATTTCCCTAAGTATAGAATATTTGTCTTCTTATCTAACGCGAACGTAGCGACCTGATGAATGCGATTTTATGATCTCATAATCTTGTTTCGGTAAAATCAGTTTCAGTTTCGAAAGAAGTCCTTTGTGACAAACTTTATCGAACGCTTTTGCAACATCCAAAAACACGGTAGAACAGATTTTTGGTTTTCAAAGGCTTTGATCAATCGAAGAATGGTTGGCTCGAAACCCAAACTGATGCGCTGGAATTATGGTTTTTCGTTCTATGATTTTATTGATACGTTTTTTGAGAATTTTCTCAAAAAGCTTCGATATTATCGGTAGAAGTGATATGGGCCTGTAAGAATATACATCACATCTTGGTTTTACTGGCTTTGGAATCATGATAACTTCAGCAATGTTCCAATATGTGGGTACGTATTTAAGATGAAAAGCCGCGTTAATAATGTTGGTATTTTTTACTATACTTATTGGTGGAAGCTGTTTTAAAACCTCGGCAGTAATCAAGTCGGAACCGGGTATTTTTTGTTTTCGAGATTTTCGATTTCCTCACTTAGCTCACTGCTTGTGCAAATTGAGATTTCTTCGATTTCTTGACAGGAAGCAGTAGGATACGTGTGTTTTATATGAGGAGAATATTTCGGCTAAATAATCCGAAAATACTTCCGCTTTTTTGAATCGTCTCTGGCCCAACTATCACCACATATTTTAATGGGTTATACTTGAGTTTCTGGTGTTTGTAGCCTTTTACAGCTTTTCCAAAAAGAGTAGCCGAAATTTCTTCCGAACCGAAGATATTTTTCGAAACTTTCATTTTTAAACCTCTTAACTTTTCAATTAAGATCTTTAAAACCTTGATTTAAAATAGATTTATTAGCTGGGCAACAAGTATGATGCCACTTACGTCATAGCTTTATATTTAATTTAATTATTTCTCTCATATCATTGGGATATTGAGATTTTACGAGAATGCATAACTTCCGGTTGACTGCAGTGCTTTATAGAGTTCTCTCCCCTTTGGAGTCGTAAGCGTTGAACCTATTATGATTCTATACCTGTGTCTGTTTATTAAGTGTTGGTACTCTTCAAATTGTGTTTGATGCCTTGTAGGACAGAGGTAACTCCGTAATTAGTCACTGTCGTAGCTTGAAACTTATCAGTTTTCTTCCTCAAAATGTTTAATCCTATTTTTAATTAATATTACACTTCCGCCACGGGCGCAATTACTAGGATGAATTATACAGTAAGTTTCATAGTTTTTAACTTTAAAATAGGTTTGTGACGTAAAATGTGTCTCCGATATCATACATATGTATGTCAACATTTTCCGAGTTCAATAAAATTCCCCTTTCATTCTTATGTTTGATTAACCCATATGAGTTCCATAAAAGAGTTTTTATAGATTTAGACATCTTTGGTATTAAAAAGATATTTTTCAAGTTTGCATAAGCGATTTTGTAAGGTAGTGTTGAATTCGTCTTGTTTGTTGAGTTTCTGTAAGATCTGTGATAAAAGTTAGTATCCATGGTGCAAATGCATTTGAACATGGCAAAATACAAATATATCTGTGATCCGATTTCGAAGTTACTAGCCTGGTAAAAAAACACCATGTGCATGGAAGGCGTGCATTTCCAAACGAACTTCGCAAATATTTGAACTATTAGGATTAGGGGACTTGACGACACATAGCCAGTCCTGCCGATCTAGGCACAAGAGGGTGCAAGTCCCTGCACCTAACCACCACCATCCCCTGGTTAAATGGACTCCCATTATTAATAGAATACTCTGATTCTTGGCCATCGGCACTTTTCACACAATACTGGGTGATACCGACATTATTAAACGATTTTCGTCGTTCACCGAGCCCTCAGAGAAGCTGCATACATGTTCAAGTTTATAAAGCAGCTCAAAACCTAAGTCACCTAGCCTTACAAGAAGCAAAGGTCGCTTTTATTAGCACATATATTTAAGAGCGCTACTTCAGCCGCTATACATCACTATTGAGAGAATCAAAACTCATTCCTAAACACGAAAGGTCTTCCTCGTGCGAATAGGCAGCTTGCCAATTCAAGCCTAACGTATAACGAAGGCTATCCCATAATTAAACCAGAGCATTCTTGCCACATTACTCTTAAGTTATATCCACATACTAATGCTCCACGCCGAACATCGCTTCATGCAACCATGTCCGCCAGGAATTTCATATTCCCCGACTTAAGCTCCAAATAAAGAAGAGCATTTTCATGTGCACTGGAATGCTGCAACTTTGCTCTGACATTCTCTTGTTGATTTTCCTGGCCTTTTTCAGATAAAGAGGTAAATGTTAAGGTTCCCACTCTGATGAAAGGTTATGTGGCTGACTTTTTTTAAACCTTGACTTTTATACTAATATAATAAAGGAGGCTTTCCTGGCGGCATTTACTAGTTCCGACATCACTATTACACCACACATGAGGACACCATGCCAAAAGAAACAAAAGGAACCGACGGACAATCCTGTCTTTTCCTTTTTTTCGATAGGACTATCACTCTTTCGCCTTCGCCTTAATTTGTCGCTTGCCTCTTTTTCCGCCTATTAAAGACGAGTGTCGTGGAACTGTGGAATGTTTTTACCAAGTTCAGATAGTTCGCTATACACTTGACTTTTCTACTGGGCGCGTGGCCATCCTTGTTGCCGTTGTCCACCTATGGGTCTAAAGTCGAAGGAGGTTTTTGCTGGAGCAAACTTATACGCAATGTTAAGAAGGCTGATACTGTTTCAATAATTAGCAAGTTCGTCAATTGTTGTTCATGAAGAAATTGTTGATTTTCTTCGCACCAGAATCGACAGTTTTGTTTATTTACCGCACCACTCTCATCGGAGAAGGTGGTTTTTTTTTAACATAATTATCGTTTTCAAGTTGTTTCAAGGCAATTTTAACAAATTCACAACGTTTACTGTGGTCCAATGGTTTTAGTTCTTGAGTGAGAAGAATTCTATACTGATGCAAGCCAAAAGTCTTTCTTAAAATCCGCCAGGTTGTAGTTTGAGACAGTCCCAATGCTTAAGAACATCTTGGAACCGACAAATTGCGGTCTTCAGCAACACCTGCCTGAAGTGCATTGAACATTGTTGTGGTATATATCTTTCCATGATGAAATTGTAAATACTATTGAATACAATGCATTGCAATGACCAGACCATTGTCATTTTTAAACAAGAAAAAATTTAACTTCGGCTGCACTGAAGCTAATATACCCTTCACAGGTGCATTTCATTTAGTAACTATGTGTTCAGTTTATACGGAAGCTATATGCTATAGTAATCCGATCTGAACAATTTACTTTAGATTACGAGATTATATTATTACCTAAAATGCAAAAGTTTTCCATACAAGCCCTTGATACCGATCGTTCGGTTTGTTTGGCAGCTATATGCTATAGTAAGCCGATCTGAACATTTTCTTCGTATATTACATTATTATCTTAGAAAATAGCCTGTGCCAACTTTTATGAAGATACATTGTCAAATGTGAAAGTTTTCCATACAAGAACTTGATTCCGATTGTTCAGTTTGTATGACAGCTATATGTTATAGTGGTCCGATATCGGCAGTTCCGATGAACGAGCAGCTTCTTGAAGAGAAAATGACGTTTGAAAAATTTCAAAACGATATCTTAAAAACTGAGGGACTAGTTCTAGTTCGTATATATACAGACAGACGGACATACGGACATAGCTAAATCGACTCAGCTCAACATGCTGATAATTTATATACTATATGTATATACTTATAGGATCTCCGACGCTTCCTTTTGGGTGTTACAAACTTTGTGACAAACTTAATATACCCTGTTTAGGGTATAATAAACGCAAGGTAAATGGGCAACGGTATCTAACGTATAAAGAAGTTTACAGTCATTGGTGCACTATTCTTGCTGAAGTTCCATTAGACTTGAAAGGAATACAAATATGTGCTATGGTACTGCCGAAATGTTTCCCCGCCCGATCGCAACTGATATGGGATGATCACAAGAATCGATAATTGATAGTATATTGTGTCGACATAATACAATGTGTGCTATTGTGGTTCATAACGAAACTATCTCCGAACACTGTTATATACTGGCAAAGGGGAAGTTGAATGCACTTGAAAATACGGGATGCCTTAAATTACCGACGGATTTCTTCACAATCATCAACTCCCATAACACTCCTATCAACAATATATTTTCCGATATATTTTATACACACATATACATATAAATATGGAGAGCAGAGCTCGATTTTGTCAACAAAAAATGTGGACGTCAATGGATTAATTTCAAAGATACAACAGCTGTTGCCAGGTGACTTGGAGAAAGTGTATAATATTACTTCCACGAATCCCATTATACTTACTAGATATGCCAATTTACTAATACAAACTCTCTCAATTTCGAATTTGATTGGAATTCGCAATGACGAGCATTAAGTCACAAGGCTAAACCTTGTCTGTTTTTGCAAAGATTTGGGTGTATACCTTGCTTTTCCTACGGACAACTTTATGTGGCATGTTCTAGAAAGGGCAAACCATCCAGTTCGTTTATATTCGCTAAAGACGGACTGGCCAAAAATATTGTATTTTCCATTACGATGAGAGATTAACATTTGTTTATTTTTAATATGAATTATTTTCGATATTTAGGTAGCTGTCAATTATTGTAATCTTTATATATTATATAAAAATGTTTGTCCGCGAAGGACTCTTAAGCTACAGAAATGATTTAGCACACTGTGTCCAGTTAGAACCAACTTAGAAGATAGGATAGTAAAAACAATTCATAAATAAAGAATATAGTGAAAGCATTATTAAATGGCCACCTCCATTAATAATACTAATTTGTTATTTATTAAGTACAACCTATTAAGCGGACAAGTTCTATTAACTGGACAGAAAGGCTGGTAACCAGACATTGAGAAAACAGCCTCAAATTCGTTATTCTTCCCAATGAAATTTATTTGTATGAACATACTTAAAATTAAATCTCAAGTACAATCTCTTGAATTCTTATACCGGCAAAAATGTTTTCGCCTTTATTCGTAAATAAATTTTTTACTGTATTGAATAGATTATTATATGAATAATAATTATAAAATATATACCAGAATTTGCGTGACTTCTGGTTGCTAAATTTTATATACTTAATATCGAAGATATTTTGTAAAAATTCATTTTTGTTCGAACCACCTCATGAAACTTGTAGGTAGGTAGATAAAGGGGGCCGGCAGAACATCCTTGGCCCCGGGCGCCCGAAGTTGTAGCTACGCCACTGCCTACGTATGTATGTGGTTTGAAAAATTCTTTTTCCACGTAGTATTAACTAAATATAAATTATGTCGTATGCAATTATGACCCTTTCATGACCATTTCCAACCTGTCCGTTATTTAGCACCCCACGTTGAGAGAGCGAAAGGGTGGACCAAAAATACAATATCTTTGCAATGACATAAATGAACAAAATTAGTTTTTGCAGATTATTAAAGGTGAACATTTTCGTGCGTTGTGTCACATACTCTTCAGTTTTTTCCGCGTGAAGAACACTTGTAAAAGTGTTTAACAATAAACTATGTTAAATATTATTATTTAAACAAATTGACAGTGAAAAAATATTTATAATATAGCACGAAAACTGTTTTTTTTTAGTTCACAAAATTTCATCGATTTTTCTCCAGTAGTTTATGAGCAAATAATTTTACAATTTTATCAATCTCTAAATTTCAAACTTTAATAACATTTGCATAAGACTGAATTTTGACGAAATATTGATATCACGGGGTATGCGTCTGATCACTCACCTAATGTACTGCTAATTATCAAAGTAGGTGATTTTGCGAAATTTTCATAGATTACTTGACGTGGTTTGACCCATAAGTAAATTCAATGAATACAAAATTTTCCATTTGCTAATGGTTGACCACGGTTTTTGGAAATTTAAAGATAAACTTTAAAATTTGTGCATTACCTTTAAAAGTTTTGTAAGGAGTATACATAATTGATTATGCTCCATATTTAAGGATATTCTATTCTTAATAAGGTACAATTCCCTTGTATCAGTTCCAAGTTGTGTTATTTCAAAACCATGGCGTATGCCGATGATATTGATATCATCGGCCTCAACACCCGCGCCGTTAGTTCTGCTTTCTCTAGGCTGGACAAGGAAGCACAGAAAATTTTTCTGGCAGTGAACGAGGGCATGACGAAATATCTCCTGTCATCAAACAAACAGTCGTCGCACTCGCAACTTGGCTCTCACGTCACTGTTGATAGTCATAACTTTGAAGTTGTAGATAATTTCGTCTATTTAGGAACCACTATTAACACCACCTGGAAATCCTGGAAATCCAACGCAGTATTGCTCTTGCCAACAGGTACTACTTCGGACTGAGTAGGTAATTGAAAAGTAAAGTCCTCTCTCGACGAACAAAAGCCAAACTCTATAAATCGCCCATAATTCCCGTCATGCTATATGGTGCAGAGGCTTGAACGATGGCAGCAACCGATGAGTCGACGTTACGAGTTTTCGAGAGAAAAGTTTTGCGAAAGAGTTAGGGTCCTTTGCGCATTGGCCACGGCGAATATCGCATTCGATGGAATGATGAGCTGTACGAGATACTCGTATACGACGACATTGACATAGTTCAGCGAATTAAAAGACAGCGGCTACGCTGGCTAGGTCATGTTGTCCGAATGGACGAAAACACTCCAGCTTTAAAAGTATTCGACGCAATACCCGCCGGGGGAAGCAGAGGAAGAGGAAGACCTCCACTCCGTTGGAAGAACCAAGTGGAGAAGGACCTGGCTTCGCTTGGAATATCCAATTGGCGCCACGTGGCGAAAAGAAGAAACGACTGGCGCGCTGTTGTTAACTCGGCTATAATCGCGTACGCGGTGCCTACTCCAATTAAGAAGAAGAATATATTTATTAAATATTTAGAGCACTAATTCTCTGTTACCAATTTAATTCTTTAATGAGTAATTTCTAAAAAGTTTTAAATGATATTACATACATATGATTATTTGGTCGTAGGAACTCCAAGCAGACCAGCGTATACTATAAATATAGAAATAAAGTTTCAATATATTTCTGAACAGAATTTTCGTATAATATATAACTATAAAATAAATGTGTAACATTACGAAAATGCGCTTAGCTCTAACTCTCTTTTCAATTTGAACCTTTCGAATTTGATTGATAATGTACATATATTATATTGCTTACCTCTTTTATTTCAGTTTGAACTTGATGGAACTGGTACACCTCATTTAAGCTCCAATGCTCGTGGGTTGGGTACAGATATTGCCGTTGTCAGCAGCATGGTATTTCTGGCGCAGTTCATTCTCTCCATTTGCATGGGTACTATAGTACGGATATCTGGAACAACGACTGCCGTAGTTGGCATGGCCAGTTTTTTAAGCTTTTGTGGAGCAATAGCTGCCACTAAAATTATGTATCTAGATTTATAAAGGCTATAACTCCAAGCACCAATTTCTTTCAATATAAGAAAAATTGTTCATTATAAGTCAGTGAATAAATAATCGCATTTTAAATTATTGCATCCGTCGTTTACTTTGCTTTGCCTCTCCCTGTATCTCTCTGCGAATATATATGTACTTAAGAGGTTGGACGAGGCTAGGATTTTCCAAAAATGAAATTGTTTTATTGGCTTAAAACAGAGTTTATGACCTCAAAAAAATTATTCTATTGGTGAAAAAAATAATAGTTCTAAACATTGACCCAACAGCCGCCTTTTGTAAGAAATATTCAATATGAAAATTTGTGTACTAATATACAGCGAAATTCTCTATTCATCCAAAGGCAATTCCTATAACCGGACTTGAGTACGTTCCAATGACCGGACACGGACACTATTTTGGTAATATTAGGTATCAAATATCTTCCCCCTTTTTGTCTTTTGAATTTCGCGGTTATGCATAAAGCGTTACAGAGCTCATATCTAGCAATACTATACATCTTTGAAAGGTCTTGACATAACCTACAAAACGATGCTATGCATGATTGGTTTAGATATTGCGTTCAACAGTTATAGACGTGTAAACATGGAGTTCACTAACGCCAAAAATCGCGCTATTTTAAAGTTTTTCTTCGTTAAAGGCAAATCCGCTAGAGAAACCATGCCGCATGATATGCTGCTGAAACGGAACGAACTTGACCCTTTTTTGAAGCGGACGATGGCTGGCGACGACAAATGGATCACATACGACAATATCAAGAGAAAAAGCCGGTGAATCGTCCAAAACAGTGGCCAAGCCGGGATAGACGGCCAGGAAGATTTTACTGTGTGTTTGGTGGTATTGGAAGGAAATTATTCACTACGAGCAGCTCCCCATATGGCCAAACGCTTAATTCTACCATCTACTGCGAACAACTGGACCGCTTGAAGCAGACGATCGACCAGAAGCGTCCAGAATCGGCCCACAGGAGGGGTGTAGTGTTTCACCAGGACAACGCCAGACCACACACTTGGTTGATGACTCGTCAGAAGCTACGGGATCTCGAATGGGAGGTTTTATCGCATCCACCTATAGCCCGGACATAGTGTCAAGTTATATGGGAAAGTGTGGAGCGTAGTTTGTCTAATTGAAACTTATCAAAACCTAGATGAGCTCTACTTGTATCAAAAAAGACCGACAGGTTTGGCAACATTATCAGATGAAAACGAACTGGAATAAACTCTTAAAAATAAAACAGTTAAGTCTAATTTTTCCTAATTTAAGGCACAAAAATATTAAAAAGCAAGTAAGGAAGGGTTAAGCTCAGGCGCCACATTTTATACTCTTGCAACTTGCAGGAATCAAAGCCTTAAGATATTTCAGGTGTAAAACGTTAACCAGAGAATCGGAATCCAAGTAACTTTATACATATACTTATACATACATTTACTATATATAACTCAAACACTGAGCGCCATATTCGACATAAGGTTTGCTAGTAAAATTAATGTCATTATATGTAGTATGTGGGAGTTGGGATAGTATCGACAAGGATGGCCATTATACTATAAGGTATAAAATAAATCAGATGTTTAAAAATTGATATATGAGAACTACCGTATTTTCTCGATTTAATTAATTTAATCCAAGAGGATACACTCTTACTGTGAAAAGATTCTTAAGAATTCTCACATATTGATCGATATAAGGGACATAATCTAAAATACTTTTATTAGGGAAAGTATTTTACCCAATATCTTGAGTGCATATTTCCGCAAAGTTCTATTTTGAAAACTGGATTTGTATACTGCAAAGTATAAAAATCAGATGGAATTTATTAAAAATAAAAGAAAGCGTGGTTGTCATCCGAGCTCGCCCATTGTCACAGCGTGTAGTGGAAATACCTGGGTAACTTCACATAGTTATATAGTAAGATTGAAATATTTCTGTTTTAAAGTTCTTCCTCTTCCCTCCTGGTTGTGAAATGTAAAGCATGCCGCTCATGTATTCAGTGAGTGCCGCACTTTAAGTAGCTTTCAACATAGCTGTTATATTACATTAACTAAAAAAAACATTTCAAATTCAAATTACATATCGTCACCTGAAATGCAAAATAACGTAACAACATTTTCGGAAATTTACAATGGCGTGAATAAAACACGAAATAAAATGAAACATGAGTGAAAAAAAATTTTAATATTGGTTAAAACTGGTTTATATCTCAGTGCAGATCTTGAAAATGTTGAACATATGAAATATTATGTATGCAATTTGAAGTAGTGAAGCGTAATCAATAAGACACTCAATTTCGAATTTTTTGATGATACGTTATTTTGCATTTCAGGTGACGATATGTACATATCTTTATTCAGGCTTTACAGTGATTATTTACATATAATACATACTTATACATCTTAAAAAATATATTAAAAAATCATAAAATAAAAAAAACTAAAAATATTTCATTTATTATGTACATATGTACATATGTTAATCTACACCTATAAATTGTTAAAAACACATATTATATGTACTATATATGTATTTATAAAATTAAATTTAATCGGCGAGCTTTTTTCGCAGCAAATATGTCAATAACTTCTTTTGTTGGCACATTTATACGGCGATGAACGGACATCAATGCCAAACCATTTAATCTTTCCGTGCTTGTTGAGTTTCTGAGGTACGTCTTTAACCTCTTCTTAGTTGAAAAAGATAGCTCGGAAGAGTATGTAGTAACTGGCAAAGTTACCAAAATTTTTAAAAGAAAATGCACATTTGGAAATAAATCTTTATTGCAGGCTTCAAGCGATTCTATTACTGAATTAGGCATGTTTATTTCGGATTCGTTGCGCCATTTTGTTTGCCTAAGCTGCAATTCAGACTTAATGTAATTGTCTTTTAAAAAATTTTCATAAAATGAAAAGGTGTATTCGTGAAATACTGTGCCAGCCTTTACACACTCTTTTGGTAGCAATTTGTAAAGTTGAGTCACTGTTACATTATGCTTTTCAAATCTTAGTTTTAATTGGTTAATAAAATCATCTAAAAGTGGAAGTAAAATGGTTATTCGGTAGTATTTTTTTGGATCTTTTTTAACTATGTTTGCGCGGTTTCGCTGTCGCCCAGTTATTCGAGGCAACGCTATTGTTTCACCCAGAAACTCAAGCAAGTTCTCAGCATCTTAAAAATATCTACGAACTCTGTTTCTTAGTTTGTACGCGTATTTTTAAAACTGTTTATAATGAGATCGACGTGCTGTACAGCAGCCGCTAAGTCGAATGAAGTTGTTTGAAGAGTTTTGCATAATGGTAAGGTAGTATGTAAATGCAAATATACAATTTAGTTGTAGTTGATATTGATCTTATAAAAGAAGATATGCTTTTGATGAAGTATCGCAATCGCTATTACCACGTAATTTTTCTAATGCACCAACAATCGCTTTAAAAATCTCTTTAAACCTCAGCAGCCCATCGTAGTTTTCAACCCATCGGGTCTCGCACATTGCAGTTATTGTTCTCCAATTTGTTTCTGGCATATTTTGTTTAATATATTCTGTTAAACAATTTGGCGGAGGATTTGAAAAAGAGCCCTATTGATTTTATAATGCCAATTGCATTTCTGATGGGTTGAATTTGGCATGAGTGACACAAAGCTAAATTTAGCGAATGAGAGCTGCAGTGCACATAGAGAGCTTCAGGATATTTTTCTCGGATTATTGCCTGCACACCATTCACATTGCCTTTCATGCTTGCAGCACCATCGTAGCCGTGTCCAACTAAATAATTACAGTCAATTTGCATATTGTGTAAACTTTCCAGAATTGTTTGAGCTAAAGAAGCTCCTGTTGTGCTTTCAAAAGTAACAAATGTAAGAAAATCTTCTCGTACGATATAAACATTGTTGTGGAGCTCCGTGTATCTTCCAAAGATGGACATTTGAACCTGTCGTGATATATCCGTTGTTTCATCAGCCAGCAAGGAAAACTCTTAGCATTATTAATAGCCGTCACCAGTTGTTTTTGAATTATTTCACCACAAACATAAATCAATTCATTTTGTATAATTGGACTATAATATGTAGCATTTAACTGCAAAGTTTCATCATGTTGCTTCAAATCTATATCGCCACATTTATGACGCATACGTAATAAAGCTCGAAAATTACCATCATTAATATCTGGTTCAGACTCATTGAATTTAATACATTTGTTACCATCAGGGGTGGCGGAGTGGGAAACGGGAGAGGAAATTTTAAAAAGCTTTGGGAAAAGTTCCACTTTTATAAAGGCAGTGGAAGTATTTTTAGATTTCTTGTATAAAGAAAACTCGAAATTGCACCTAAACTACTTGCTGTATTCTACGGTACACCTGCTTCAATTTCTTTACTTTGGAGAATTTATTTCCTTGTTTTTTATGATAAAACCTCGAGGTGATTCTACTACTCTAGGGAAACACAATACATAAGCGGAATACATAATTGATTTAGATACATACTTCTCAAATTTGTGCAAAAAACGAACGCTTCCGCAACGTTAAAGAATACCGATGCACGCACTTTTCATTCTTCCAAGGATTTTAGATGTTATTCTTTGCATTTCTGAAGCCGAATTGATGCGATGGAATTAAAAACCTATTAACAGCTTTAATTTAGTTAAACATTACTGTGAAACGCAATTTTACTACTCTTATTTTGAAGACAATTTCAATTAAGTGTGTTACGAATGCATTTTTTTTATCACAATCACTTCTAGCCTATCTATTACTCTTAATTTTTAATGGCACAACGTGGCACGTTGGACGTTTAAGATATTTGTAATTTTTCAGAGCAAGTAAGCATCTTTTTTGTCAGCCGAAAGTTGAGTTAATAAAGTTGGCTTTGAGAAGTTTTTTCTTGCCATTTCTAGCGTAATTTTCTTTTCCTTTGAGGAGTATTTTTATTTCTTTAGGGTAATTTGAACTTATAATTTTCCACTTTATCTCTGGGGTAATATCCCAATCAGGTTCTATGAAACTCTGGGACAACGCTGAAGACAATGCCTGGGGGTAGCATATAAGGTAGTAATGGCAAAACTTCGTTCTCATGATCAAATGCCAACATCCCCCTCAATCCCGGGCAGAATAGTATCGGTCCTTTTCTCAAACCGACTGCAACTATGAGAAGATTATAGAAGAAACCCATGATATATCCGCAGCCATTGGGGGAAAACGATGGAAAGGCGGAATAATACAATAGTCTAAGGTTGTACCAAAAATGTCCACATAATTGGTTTTGCAGATGATATTGCTATTTTGCACATTGAAGATATTGTTTCAATAATCAGTAGAACAATATCATGAATTGATGATTGGCTTCAAACTAAAGTATTTATCCAAGCGGAGAGCAAAACGGAAGCCGTGCTTATGACTGGTAGGAAAAAACTTGAGACTGCTACATGCAGTATAAAAGGTGTTAATACTCGTAACACTACATAAACAGTTCGAATGATGCTTAGTGCCGGTGGACCAAAACAAAACAAGAAAAGTTTCCTGGTTGGAGTTTTGAAGTCCGTTGGTTTATATAGGGCCGAAGTGCGGGAAAAGCACTCAAAAATAAATCTTATTGAAGTAACCTTTTTCCATTCATGCCATTTGTTCACTCTGAGAGTATTCCGTAATTCGTACAGTGTCGGCCCTTGTAACCGCGGTCTTACACTTACTATATCTCTTAGCCAAAGAAATTAAAAAGACAGTAACGGACTTACCACCTAGAACCGTAAAGGCAAAGGCCCGAGCAGAGATGCTAGACTGTTGGCAAAGACGATGGGAAGACAGTTTAAATGGACGCTGGACGTTGAAAATGATGATATAGGCGATAATTGCGGTGGCGAGACAATTGAGAAAGTAGAGCATACACTGTTCCGTTGTCCTCAATACGAACAAGGGAGGCGATACCTCAAGAGTGTATCCAGTATGGACCCAACTTTTGAAGACATAGTAGACCGAATGGTTTCTTCAAAAGATAAGTGGAATGCGGTGTAAAAAATAGCCGCCAAAATCATAAAGGCCCAAACGGCTCGAGAGCAGCAGCGGAGAAGAGTACTCCAAAACTAAACGAACCATTAGAACACAACCTTAAAACACGCATAACAAACTAATTAAATCAAAAGGGAAACCTCCCAAACCCGGTTTAGTTCGGATTAAAGTTCCACACTGAGATGGAGTTCAGGCTTTCGAAGCTTCGTCCTAAAAAAAAACAACATTTTTCGACGTCAAAGCTTCTGCGCACTTCAATTCGATTGCTCAACTTCACCACGTCAATTATATTTAACCGCGATCCGGATTCTACAGGTCAACAATTTTGAGCCCAATATACATTCGATTCGATCCATAACGCTCTGGTCATCGACATAGTTGTTTACTAACTTTTCACTTTGAATAAAATTGAAACACATTGCTCTTATAATACCAAATAAACCAAAACCTAATTAAATACGGAAAATACAAAAATAATTTGGCTAAGTTGTAGAACTGTCTTTAATTACTATGCCAAGTATTTTGTCAATAGATGTCGTTGCAGTCGTACATACATATATCTCCAGTGCTACCAGTCACATTGTGTCATACTATGTAGTAAAAACGTGAGATTTTAAGTTTCATTTGACCAAAAAAAACATTAAATTCGGAGAAGTTGGAAAAACTTTACAGCTGTTCTAAAAAGTGTGAAAATAATGAAGAAATTCGCAGTATTTTGAAATTTTTGTATAATGATAAGTGAAGAATGCCACGCAAGCTACCAATGAAAGTTTACGGAGATGAAGCTGTATCAGTTCTTGTAGCACAACAATGGTTCGCTCGCTTCCGTTCTGGAAATTTTGACACTGATGAAAGTTTTACATGTACCATGTAAAATGGTACATATTTGTTTAAAAAAAGTTAAAATTAGATTAGAAATACGAAAAGACTTTTTCGACTACCCAATATGAGCGCGATCTGACAACCAGTTTGTTTACATCAACTGCCTAAGGCGGTACATCTCAGCAGTGCGTATTGAACGAAGAATTTGTCTCAAATTTAAAAGGATTACGGTGATTCAATTTTATCAGAAACACTAATATGCGACCTCTCGGCCTCTTCAAATGATGAAAATATTTAAAAAGTGAAGGATACGGTTCTTGAAAATCGTCACGCAAATATCTGAGAGATGGTAAGTCTGTTCGAATGATTTTGGTGGTATGTTACGAGTTCTTGTTCAACTCGTCCCGATAAAGCTGAATAAGGCCTCTTTGGACATGCTCGTAGTTTGGTGCATCATGAATTTTTTCCGGAGGGACAGACAGTCAATAAGGAGTTCTATTTGGCCATATTGAGGCGTTTGCGTGAGAACATCTGTCGAAAACGGTGGGAATTGTTGAGGAACTATTACACGATGAATACCGTCGATCAACCACCATATTCACCAGATTTGGCTCCTTGTGATTTTTTCGTGTTCCCTAAACTGAAATTACTAGTGCCTGAAACGTTTCCAGCCGATGGAAGATATAAAACAAAAATTCGTTAAAGGAGCTATAGGCCTACCAAAAAAAGGCTTATGAAATGTGTCTCGAGAACTGAAAAAATTGTTGGCATGAGTGTATTACGGATACACTTAATACACTCGTACATCTGATTAGGATTACTTCAAAGGCGGCAAAATAAACATTGATGAATAATTAAATATTTCCGGCAACTTTAATAGCTTTAAACTAAAATGTCAGAATAGTTACTGGGTATGTGATATCAGATATACCAACCCAAAATACAAAATACCAACTGAATCTAATATTGAAATCTAAAAATATTATTGAACCTAAAATCATAAGTATGCGTTACTATATCCGGCAAGCCGAATCAGCATACGCCAACACAGTCGCTTGCGACAAAGGCAAGTGTCGGGTTACCGCTGCTGTCCGCAGTGGCTGGGCAACGAACAAAGTGCATTGCATCATTCTTGCATTTCACAAACAAAAAGTGTAATTCTTACGTGTTAGCTTACATACATAAATATGTGCGTTTGACATTGCCACACAAATAATGCATACACAAACCTAGATACATATATCTCTGCGTACACATGTAAATATGTTACACACAAAAACTACATCATTGTTCTGCAAAAACAACAATCGCCTCAAATAGCATATACAGCGTCACAAGTCAATAGGCAGGCAAATTCTAAAATATTTTTCTGTGGATCGCAAACATCTGCGTCTATATGTATGCACGCTCATGCGTAAACATACGTATTTCTAATGGGTTTGGGCAAAGCTATTAGAGCGGCAAGGGAAGCGGTGACAATTGGCGATCGTTCGCTTATTTTTTCCACTCAGCTCGGATTTTCTACCAACAACACAATGTTGCGATGCTTTTTGATGCAGAAGGTGTGCCAATTCGCAATAATTATAAACAATAGTCATTTACAATAAATTGACAGAGTCAGCTGTTGATATATCACTAGATTCTGCAATGGGTGCTCTCGTGCCCTTGCATATAAGATAATCCCCATATTCACATACATTGTTGTTTATATGCACAAATAATTATATGTGCGCAATTTTTTAACATGATATCGAAACTTTAAATGACCAAAACAAATATACTTACATACATATAGTATATATATATAGTAGGGTATATGAGAGACTGTCAGTGAGAGTAGACGTGTTTCTAGTGGTCTAAAATATCAGAAAGAATTGGTGGTTTTTAAAGTGGTAGCAGGAGTGTTTTAGTTTGAGACTTACCGGGAGACTGGAACTGGACTTCTGACTGAGTGGATGCTAATACCAAAAATTAGATAAGTACTTTGATTTGGTTTCAATAGAATTTATTTGGCACTTACCTGCCAGACTGTCAGTGAGAGTAGACGTGTTTCTAGTGGTCTAAAATATCAGAAAGAATTGGTGGTTTTTAAAGTGGTAGCAGGAGTGTTTTAGTTTGAGACTTACCGGGAGACTGGAACTGGACTTCTGATTGAGTGGATGCTAATACCAAAAATTAGATAAGCACTTTGATTTGGTTTCAATAGAATTTATTTGGCACTTACCTGCCCCTTTTTTTGGTAATTTTATATAGTACATAAAACAAAAATTAAATAGGAATTTCCCCTCGTAACAGCGAATCAAAACGTGCACTTAATTCCTTTTTGCCGTTTTGACTTAGTCTATCAGCTGTTTTTGTTTTGTTCTGTTTCTCCTTTTTCTCCTTCTTCGTTTTGCTTTGGTTACGGCATTGCCAACCATCAAAATATAAGGTTTATTAGGGCAAAGACTGAACGTACCTACTGACAGGTGTTCCCAACTATTCTCTGGCAGAATTATGGCCTCTGAGAACAGTTTGGGATGTACACCAGAGAATCCTTTTCGGAGGAACTCAAAAATCTTGAGAACGCCTCCAAAAGGCAAACCTGAAGAACCCACCGCTGCTGGATCAGCAAAAATATGCGAAGATGCCAACTAAGCAGGCAAAGGTGGCAATTCTGAGCAGCTTTAAAATAATGAAAATCCCAATATTTTCTGCAAACTGGGTAAAAAAATTAAAGAGCTCGAAAGCATGATGTCTGGTCAGAGACATATTAACCAAGCTATGCGTGATCTGGTAAGCGGTATCACAAGCTTGTATGACAAGGCAGAAAAGCAAGAAAACTCGGCGAAAAGAGTTATGGTAGGAAAGGCGGCGCAAGTATCCCCTATCCAAAGAGACCTCGCGAGATATTGGGATATTTGCCACCAACGAAGAAGCCGAAAAACATGAGTCAGAAAGTGCAAGCAACATATAGTGAGGTCACTGAATGCGTGCATAAAGACAGTTTGGGAGGCAAGCCCGCAGGCGAAAAATGGATAGACGTTGTCAGAAAGAAGAAACCGATCGAGAAGAGATTCAGATCGAAGCCAGACGCTATTATCTTAACAAAAAAAGAGGGAGCCTCGTATGCAGATATATTGAAAAAAATAAAATGCGACAGCGGCCTTGAAGAACTGGGTTCAAACGTAAGGTACATTAGAAAAACCCTCAAAGGAGACCTGCTAATCGATTTAAAAAATCAAACAGAAAAGAGAGCCGACACGTTCGAAAGTGCCCTAGAGGGAGTTATTGGTGAGATGGCCGTAATACAGCCAAAAACTCATAATTTTACCATTATGTGCAAAGACCTAGATGAGATAACCACCCCTGAAGAAATATGTGAGGCATTACAAAAAGAGTGTGGGATCCAAAACCTGGGGAAGAAAAATATAAAAAATCTGCGGAAAACTCGGAGTGGCACTCAAATAGCTCTTATATGCCTACGAGCTGAGGATGCCAAAACTTTGCTTAAGTGCGGTAAAGTAAAGATCGGGTGGTCTATTTGTCGTCTCCGGGAATTATCACCTATTACTCGTTGTTTTAGGTGCTTCCAACTAGGCCATATAGCACACAAATGTAGCAGCCCCATTGATAGGTCATCCCTTTGTACTCGTTGCGGAACCCCAGGTCGCATGGCAAAGACATGCACGAATTCCACGAGTTGTATGCTCTGCAAAGGGGAACACCCTGTTCTGAGTACGGCCTGTCCTAAATACGCAGATATGTTGAAGTCAATGAAAAAATGAAGATACTGCAACTTAATCTCAATCATTGCGCTGCAGCACAAGACCTTCTAAAACAAACGGTGCTGGAAGAAAACATAGATGTCGCCATTTTAAGCGAACAATATTCTCAACGTTCGGAAAGCACTTGGTGTAAAGATATATGTAAGTGGCAAAGCAGCAATATGGGCCTGTAAAGGACAAGCCTTCACATCTTGCTCCAATGAAACCCATAATGATTTTACATGGGCGAATATACAAGGAATATTTTTTGTAAGCTGCTATGCTCGTTCTAGTGCAACAATTAGGGAATTTGAAGATTTTCTCCTGGAGTTGTCTCTAGAAATCAGAAGCAAATCCCCAATAATAATAGCGGGAGATTTCAACGCATGGTCTACTGCTTGGGGTAGCAGAATTACAAACCATCGTGGTCGCCTCATTCTAGAATTTTTGAGTCAAACAAACCTTATGATTTTAAACAGTGGCACACAAAATACCTTTCAAAAGGGAAATAAAGGATCAATAATAGACCTAATGTTTGCTAACGACGCGCTTAGCAGGTATGCTAAATGGAAGGTGTCAGACATGTATACAAATAGCGACCATATGGCTATAATTGCCGAAGTTTCGTTTTCACAGGAAACGGAACTCTGTAGTAGAAATACTTCTCGAAAACGAAGCTGGCGGCAAAAAGACTTTGATACTGACATTTTTGAAAGCGTCTGGAGTGCGGCAAAGGCAACAGGCGAAGATGCCGCCCACTTAGTATCCGCTGTGCAGAAGGAGCTAGTTGCAGCATGCGATGCAACTATGCGCAGGACGAAATACAATATAAATAGGAAGCCGGTATACTGGTGGAACGACGAAATCTCCAAGCTGAGGAAGCTCTGTCACTCAGCTAGACGCCGCTTACAGCGTAATCAGGGAGGTGATAACGAAATCAGTCTCAGAGAATCATTTAAATATCAAAAAAAGCTCCTGAAGTCAGCCATTATCCGTAGTAAGAGATCCTGTTTCGAAAAGATCTGTTAAGAAGCGAACATAGACCCTTGGGGAATGGCATACAAAATTTGTATGTCGAAGTTTAAAAATAAGTCTCAGCAACCTAAGAACGCATCTTTTATGAAAAATGTTGTCGAAGCGTTATTCCCAACACATGCCGCCATTTCCTATATTAAACGAAACGAAGCTACGGAGCCACCCCTATTAGTCACAGAAGACGAATTATTGGCTATTGCGAAAAAATCAAAAACTCTAAAGCGCCCGGAATAGATGGTATACCAAATAGAGCCCTTAAGGAAGCCATAACTCTAAAGCCCAGCTTATTTGTTAATATTTACAATGTGTGTATATTAGAAGAGGTGTTCCCTGATCTGTGGAAGATACAGCGTCTGGTTCAACTCCCAAAGCCAAAAAAGCCACCAGAAGAACCTTCATCTTATCGACCATTGTAAGAAACCGCTTGGAGTTCTTCTTCTTCTTAATTGGCGTAGACACCGCTTACGCGATTATAGCCGAGTTAACGACAGCGCGCCAGTCGTTTCTTCTTTTCGCTACGTGGCGCCAATTGGGTACCAAGCGAAGCCAGGTCCTTCTCCACTTGGTCCTTCCAACGGAGTGGAGGTCTTCCTCTTTCTCTGCTTCCCCCGGCGGGTACTGCGTCGAATACTTTCAGAGCTGGAGTGTTTTCATCCATCCGGACAACATGACCTAGCCAGCGTAGCCGCTGTCTTTTAATTCGCTGAACTATGTCAATGTCGTTATATATCTCGTACAGCTCATCGTTCCATCGGATGCGATATTCGCCGTGGCCAATGCGCAAAGGACCATAAATCTTTCGCAGAATTTTTCTCTCGAAAACTCGTAACGTCGACTCATCGGTTGTTGTCATTGCCCAAGCCTCTGCACCATATAGCAGGACGGGAATTATGAGCGACTTATAGAGTTTGGCTTTTGTTCGTCGAGAGAGGACTTTACTTTTCAATTGCCTACTCAGTCCGAAGTAGTACCTATTGGCAAGAGCAATCCTGCGTTGGATTTCCAGGCTGACATTATTAGTGGTGTTAATGCTGGTTCCTAAATAGACGAAATTATCTACAACTTCAAAGTTATGACTGTCAACAGTGACGTGAGAGCCAAGTCGCGAGTGCGACGACTGTTTGTTTGATGACAGGAGATATTTCGTTTTGCCCTCGTTCACTACCAGACCCATTTTCTGTGCTTCCTTGTCCAGCCTAGAGAAAGCAGAACTAACGGCGCGGGTGTTGAGGCCGATGATATCAATATCGTCGGCATACGCCAGCAGCTGTACACTCTTATAGAAGATGGTACCTTCTCTGTTTAGTTCTGCAGCTCGAACTATTTTCTCCAGGAGCAGGTTGAAGAAGTCGCACGATAGGGAGTCGCCTTGTCTGAAACCTCGTTTGGTATCGAACGGCTCGGAGAGGTCATTCCCGATCCTGACGGAGCTTTTCGTGTTGCTCAACGTCAGTTTACACAGCCGTATTAGTTTTGCTGGGATACCAAATTCAGACATCGCGGCATAAAGGCAGCTCCTTTTCGAGCTGTCGAAAGCAGCTTTGAAATCGACGAAGAGGTGATGTGTGTCGATTCTCCTTTAACGGGTCCTTTCCAAGATTTGGCGCATGGTGAATATCTGGTCGGTTGTTGATTTTCCAGGTCTGAAGCCACACTGATAAGGTCCAATCAGTTTGTTGACGGTGGGCTTTAATCTTTCACACAATACGCTCGATAGAAATTTATATGCGATGTTGAGGAGGCTAATCCCACGGTAGTTGGCGCAGATTGAGGGTTCTCCTTTTTTATGGATTGGGCATAGCACACTTAAATTCCAATCGTTGGGCATGCTTTCGTCCGACCATATTTTACAAAGAAGCTGATGCATGCTCCCTATTAGTTCTTCGCCGCTGTGTTTGAATAGCTCGGCCGGTAGTCCGTCGGCCCCTGCCGCTTTGTTGTTCTTCAGGCGGGCAATTGCTATTCGAACTTCTTCATGGTCGGGTAATGGAACGTCTGCTCCATCGTCATCGATCGGGGAATCGGGTTCTCCTTCTCCTGGTGTTGTGCGTTCACTGCCATTCAGCAGGCTGGAGAAGTGTTCCCTCCATAATTTAACTATGCTCTGGGCATCAGTGACTAGATCACCTTTGGGGGTTCTACAAGAGTATGCTCCAGTCTTGAAACCTTCTGTAAGCCGCCGCATTTTTTCGTAGAATTTTCGAGCATTACCCCTGTCGGCCAGCTTATCAAGCTCTTCGTACTCACGCATTTCGGCCTCTTTCTTCTTCTGTCTGCAAATGCGTCTCGCTTCCCTCTTCAACTTTCGTTATCTATCCCATCCCGCACGTGTAGTGGTCGATCGTAACGTTGCGAGGAAGGCAGCTTGTTTTCTCTCCGCTGCGACACGGCACTCCTCGTCGTACCAGCTGTTCTTTTGCTCTTTCCGAAAACCAATGGTTTCGGTTGCAGCTGTACGTAAGGAATTTGAACTGCCGTCCCACAGTTCCCTTATACCGAGTTGTTGACTAGTGCTCTCAGAGAGCAGGAGTGCAAGCCGAGTAGAAAATCGTTCGGCTGTCTGTTGTGATTACAGCTTCTCGACGTCGAACCTTCCTTGTGTTTGTTGGCGTGCGTTTTTTGCTGCACAGAGGCGAGTGCGAATCTTAGCTGCAACAAGATAGTGGTCCGAGTGGATGTTAGGACCTCGGAGCGCACGCACATCTAAAACACTGGAGACGTGTCTTCCATCTATCACAACATGATCGATCTGGTTGGTAGTTTTTCGATCCGGAGACAGCCAGGTAGCTTGATAAATTTTCTTATGCTGGAATCTAGTACTACAGATAACCATATTTCGGGCCCCGGCGAAGTCGATCAGCCTCAACCCATTTGTTTCATCGTGGAGGCTGAATTTACCGACCGTAGTGCCAAAGATACCTTCTTTGCCCACCCTGGCGTTAAAGTCGCCAAGCACGATTTTGACATCGTGGCGAGGGCAGCTCTCATAAGCGCGCTCCAAGCGCTCATAAAAGGCATCTTTGGTCACATCGTCCTTCTCTTCCGTCGGGGGGTGGGCACAAATCAGCGATATGTTGAAGAACCTCGCTTTGATGCGGATTGTGGCTAGACGTTCATTCATCGGAGTGAATGATAGTACTCGGCGACGGAGTCTCTCTCCCACCACGAATCCAACACCAAACTTGCGCTCCTTTATATGGCCACTGTAGTAAATGTCACAAGGACCTACTCGTCTCTGTCCTTGTCCCGTCCATCGCATTCTTGGACGGCGGTGATGTCAGCCTTTATTTTCAGCTGGGCAGCGGCACCTTCCCAATTAAGGGTCCGGACATTCCAGGTGCATGCCCTCAAATCGTAGTCCTTATTCCGTTTGCCATGGTCGTCATCAAAAGGGGGGTCTCTTATCCGAGGCTGTTTCAACATTTTCATTGGTATTGTTTTTTATGTGGCGGGTCCCAAGCCCAGCGCACAACCCTATGTAGGGAATAATTCGCCTTCTCACTTTAGCTCGCCTTCGAACGGATGTTCTTAGGCTACCCAGAGGATACTTGGTCAAAGACCGGAAGTAGTGAGCTGCTTGAGCCATGTGTAAAAGAATCGTTTCTGGCCACTCCCAAGTGAATGGCGATCAGAGAACTTTCCTCACTTGCGTGAACTTCTACACATGACTCCATCCTCTACCGCTTGGAGTTAGCAATCCAAAAAGCCGGCGGATTATCAGAGAGACAATACGGCTTTATCAAAAAGAAGTCCACTATTGACGCATTAAGAGAAGTAGTTGATACTGCAAAATGTGCAATAAGTGGAAAAAGACGGAAAGGTGGTAGGAAAAAATACTGCGCGCTAATAACCCTGGATGTGAAGAATGCGTTCAACTCCGCAAAGTGGACACATGTAATAAAAGCTCTACACGATATAGACACACCTCATTATCTGATAAATATTATAATGAGTTATTTTCAAAATAGGATATTGCTATACGAGACCGACGAGGGCACTCAGAGCTACACTATCTCCAGTGGAGTACCGCAAGGCTCGGTTTTAGGCCCGTTGCTATGGAACGTAATGTACGACGGGGTGTTAAGAATACCGCAACCAAAAAATGTAAAAAAACAATCGCTTATGCGGATGACCTCGTAGACGTAGCTGTAGCTAAACATCTGGATGACCTCCGGATCAAATGCAATGACAGCATAAATGGTCTGCGCCGATGGTTTACTACCAAGAGTCTAGAGCTGGCTGAGCAGAAAACAGAAGTCCTGCTCATAAGCTCAAGGAAAATTGAGGAGAAAATATCGCTGACCATAGGAGAATATGAGATTACTTCACAGGCGCAGTTGAAGTATCTTGGGGTAATAGTGGACTCAAGACTCAAGTTCAAAGAACACTTGGAAAATGCGACAAGTAAAGCAAATAAAATATATAATGCCTTATCTAGAATGATGGCAAATAAAGGCTGTGTGCGTTCCAGCCGACGATGTTTAATAGCTAAGGCAATAAGTTCAGTGATCCTGTATGCGGCTCCAATATGGATACAGGCGCTAGAAACAAAATCATATGCTAGACCAATTAATACAATGCATAGGCTTTCAGCAATACGAGTGATAAGTGCTTTCCGAACCATTTCAAATGACGCTGCTGAGGTATTAGCCAGTATGGCAGCGATTGACATCCAGGGAGACGAATTCGAGCGAATATATAACTTATCAGAGACGTCTATCACAGCAAAAAGAGAAGAGAGAATAAAAAGCATTGCAATGTGGCAGCAGCGGTGGCAAACTTCATGCAAAGGACGATGGGCCTACCGACTGATTTCGGACATACATCGTGGATAGGTAGGCAACATGGAGACCTGGATTTCCACCTTACCCAAATACTCAGTGGACATGGTTGCTTCAGAAGCTATCTATTCAAATATCGTCATGACTTTAGTCAATACTGTTCGACGTGTACAGAGTGTATAGAAGACTTTGAAATGTTGAAAACCACACTGGGAGGTCGTATCACGGTGGAAAATTTGACTGCACTTATGTGCGAGTCCTCTGTAAAGTTGAAAGCTGTCAGCAGAGCGGCAAATCTAATTATGACAAAATTGAGACATTTAGAACAGATTAGGCGTCAGTCAGTCCGTGCAATAGAGGAGACTTAAACGTCTTCTTCTCTCCTGTGAAGTAATACTTTGTCTAGTGGTCCCGTGGGAGAGACATGAGGTGGGAGTAGGTTAGGTTTAGCGGATTAAAGTCCCACACTCCGGCTTACGATGCTTCCTCTTACTATAAAAAAAAAACAAAAAACATATAGTATGTACATACATATATGTATATGTATAGGACTTATTTTTCCGTTAACTACATAGATTTATTGCTTTGAAAAAGCATATTAATTAACATGTATTCATAAATATGCACAAAACTAATTCATATGAATACATATGTTTGCATATAAACGTATAAAAATATAAGCAAAAGAGCTAACATACGTGTGTATAGTTTATATTTATAGTTCTGAGCATAACATCTATTCCATGCTCAGATCTGTTCCAGCGCAACTGTTAAGATTTCTCCTGCCGAGCTGGCATGGGGAAACTCCCTCATCTCGACCGACTTAGCCAAAAATATTGATCATACCATACATCCCTGTTGTGCTCATTTAGTAGTGTAATTCAAAGAAATATAGATGAACTGTTCTTATATCCATAGCAGTCAGCTGAATCAGGGTTGCATTTCCTAATTTAAAATATTTTAGAATTTTAAACAAACATTTTAATTTTTTTCTTTATTATTCATTTGTGCTGAATTAGTTTCAATATTATTAGTAGTTCTTTAACTGAGAATGAACTCTTTTCTCCAAATATACAGTTCCACATGAGAAACTAATGGCACACCTTAATACTGGCCACCACATCATCACCAATACACCACACCTGGGGTAAAATTGGAATTCACAGCAGTTACCAGCTATCAAAAGAGGTGGATCATCGTTGCATTTGTCTCAGTCGTTTGAACCTGTACATTCGTTTCGTCTGCGGGCGTAAGCCCCACATCTCAGCTGTTTATACTTCACTTTGATTCAGCCACGATCCTGTTCTATTTCGATATCATTTCGCTCAACATCGATCCCGCTCGTATTTATTTCACTTTTTAGTTAAGTTTTTCATTAAGTGTAACCAAAATGTTTGTTAAAAACATATAATCACTTATTTCCTATTGGTTAAAAATAATGCCTTTTCACTAGTAACATCAAACGTGAGTGGCTCATAAAGATAGGCAAATAGCACGGTGGTGATTCGGCAAAAATATATGCACACACTATGTACATACATATATCCATACATCTTTAGGAGTCAGTAGGGTAATCTGGGCTGTTTTTTTGACATTTTTTTTTAGAGAAATTTTTATTCTATCGGGTGATTTTTTTGAGGTTAGGATTTTCATGCATTAGTATTTGACAGATCACGTGGGATTTCAGACATGGTGTCAAAGAGAAAGATGCTCAGTATGCTTTGACATTTCATCATGAATAGACTTACTAACGAGCAACGCTTGCAAATCATTGAATTTTATTACCAAAATCAGTGTTCGGTTCGAAATGTGTTTCGCGCTTTACGTCCGATTTATGGTCTACATAATCGACCAAGTGAGCAAACAATTAATGCGATTGTGACCAAGTTTCGCACTCAGTTTACTTTATTGGACATTAAACCAACCACACGAATGCGTACAGTGCGTACAGAAGAGAATATTGCGTCTGTTTCTGAGAGTGTGGCTGAAGACCGTGAAATGTCGATTCGTCGCCGTTCGCAGCAATTGGGTTTGTGTTATTCGACCACATGGAAGATTTTACGCAAAGATCTTGGTGTTTTTGTTGCCAAAAATGGAAGAACTGAACTTGGTTGACATGTGGTTTCAACAAGATGGCGCTACATGCCACACAGCTCGCGATTCTATGGCCATTTTGAGGGAAAACTTCGGAGAACAATTCATCTCAAGAAATGGACCCGTAAGTTGGCCACCAAGATCATGCGATTTAACGCCTTTAGACTATTTTTTGTGGGGCTACGTCAAGTCTAAAGTCTACAGAAATAAGCCAGCAACTATTCCAGCTTTGGAAGACAACATTTCCGAAGAAATTCGGGCTATTCCGGCCGAAATGCTCGAAAAAGTTGCCCAAAATTGGACTTTCCGAATGGACCACCTAAGACGCAGCCGCGGTCAACATTTAAATGAAATTATCTTCAAAAAGTAAATGTCATGAACCAATCTAACGTTTCAAATAAAGAACCGATGAGATTTTGCAAATTTTATGCGTTTTTTTTTTAAAAAGTTATCAAGCTCTTAAAAAATCACCCGATATATTCATACGTGACCAGTCGAAATCTGTAAAAAAAATAATATACATATTTACATACATACAGTAAAGTGCAGTGCTGAAATACTTACCCGTATACTTACCACACTGTAAAAAATCAAAAAAGAGGAAAAGGGAAGTATTGTGGAGTGTGTGCGTATACGTATACAAAGTGTAAAGTGAGAGATTCACCAAACTAAGAATTAAAATAAAAGGTGGTACTTGATAAGTACAACGCAAGGTGAATTATTTATGCGGTACAGTGGTGGGCGCAAATAAAGGCTCAAACGTTTTTTGAAATACCACAAAAAAAAGCAAAATCTTTAAATATAATTACGTTACAGTTTCAAAAAAAAACCGTTTGCTTAAGGTGCCGCAAGACTGAAAACCGGTAAAAAGCAAAGTGCCGGTAAAAAAGACAAACAGTTTCCACCGCTATCCGTTGAAATCATCACATCGCTGCTGCTGCTGTCGTCGCTCCGCTGCTGCTGTTGTCGCTCCACTGCTGCCATCACGTCGAAGCTGCTGTTGTCGCTCTGCTGCTGCCATCACTACGCTGCTGGTATAACTCCGTTGCTGCCATCAATCTGCTATTGTCATCATTCCGCTGCCGCCATCGCTGTTGATATTCAGCCGCTGCTGTCATCGCCCCGTTGCTGCCATCACTCTAGTACTGGTGCCAAGTAGCTGCTCCTCCAATTTCACTGCTCCTATAATTCCGCTGGTTAAAATTTTAATTCGGTCAAATTTCATTATTGGACAATATTTTTTCGCGTTAAATTTTCAATTGTGCTTACTTTTGCTCATTTGCATAACTCCTTGGTTTGGCTTTCCTATACTTGGGAATCGATATTATTCTTTCTCGTTTTCGTAACCGATTCCAAATATATTTGTTGCTTACTTTTATTGCTATTGGTTTGACTTTCGTATATTTGGGAATCGATATATGGTATATATATTTTTTCGTTTTCGTTATCGATTCTTAATATATCTGTTGTCAACCTTTGTAGTCTTTTTTTCGGAAATTCAATTTAAACACACAAACTGAGCAAGCCAAAGCCAACTATCGCCAAC